>NC_074711.1:87427821-88027821 GCF_947242115.1 Biomphalaria glabrata
TTCCTTTCTCATACAAGGCTATCGTTTGGCCGAACTCACTGCCTGATTTACGAATATGACCTAACTGTTAATTAAGTTTTATTTACAAATGTTTAATATGATCATTTCTGTAGCGTTCCATTTTCCTTTGTTCTACAATATTCTAATCCGATAAAATCCTATTCGTTGGGTGATAATTCTGCCTTCAAGAGCACTTAGAAATCCCAAATATATTCTCAAACGTTCCAGGAATGTGTATATATATATATATATATATATATATATATATATATATATATATATATATATATATATATATATATATCAATATATAAGTGTTAATGTTTGTAATAATGGGCTCCCTTACAGTATATACTTATAATGGGCCGCATATATTTACAAACGAAGCCGAATGTGGTCCCAAGGCTAAGAAGTTGTCACTCTCATACGCTACTTCTTAAAAACCCTTTGCAGTGTTTAGCTTTAATTGCAAGCAAATTTCACCTGAGAACAAATTCTATAGAAAAGCAAAGGTTACATGGAGAAATCCGGGAAATCCCCCCCCCCCCCCCACCTCTAACTTATAGAACTCTTCCCACACGCAGAGACTTCCTATCAACATGTTTTGACGTCATGGGTCGAAGGCCAAGCACTCGCCAAGTTAAAAATAGTCTATGTCGTGTTGTCATTCAGGTATTTTCTGAAGGTAATGGTCTACCACGATCTTTTAATCTGGTGAGTACTCAACATCCTTACTTCCAGGTGGCAGCTAAGTGCGATCTGAGGATAGGCAACAGGTAGATCTGGATTCAATTTCCAGTGCCAACAACGCCCCCTTGGTTTTTGTTTTTTTGTTTTTTCTTCACAGTGTCATAAACGAAGCTCCTGCTCTATTAAATTTATTTTCATTGCAGCTCGGACATAAATGTCTATTGAAATGTAACGACGTCTAAACGGAAAGTGACCAAGTTTAAAGGAAGATTGACAACTTTCAAAGGAAGATTGACTACTTTCAAAGGAAGATCGACTATGTTTATAGGAATAGTGACTAGGTTCGAAGTAAGAGTAACTACGTCTAAAAGGATGATTGACTACGTTTAAAAGGAAGATTGACTACGTTCAAAGGAAGTTTAAAGGAAGTGTGTAATGTTGCAATCGACCATTCAAAGGTAAGACAAAATCAAACCAGACTGTATAAATGCTAACTACTAGAGTAGATTAAATATTCGACATTTTTATTAATCGAAAAATATATATTGTCTAACACAAAATTTAAAATTAGATTTTTAAGAAGTAACTACGAAGGGTCTATACCTGATATGGCAAAGCTTGTTTCTTTTATTGGCGTAGTTACCTGTTCTTGATTTTCAGAATAGTGAAGTATTATTTAGTACATTTTTCAGATAAAACAAAATTAGATAATTACGACTAATTAGTTTGCTTTTGATAGATTCATGTTTTGTCATAATGGTGTCTAGAAATGTTTAATTATAAATAAACTGTGGACTACGGATGCCTCTGTGTGCGACATATAAATATACAGCGTAGGATAAATTGTCTTTTAAAATTCTTGTTTCAAAAATAGTTTATAAGTATGAGCATGTAATAATTTATAAGAATTTAAGCTAGAGTTGTGAAACATTGATGTTGAAACAGCGAGCCAATACATATAAACTTTATTAGGGTTTTAACAGAACTATGGCTTTCCCTAAATTAACTTTTAAAAATGATAAAATATATCCCCTAATTATTTGAAGTTAGAGTCTATCAGTAATAGTCTTTTAATTATCCATTTTATTACTTCACTTATATCAATGCATTGCGTTTGCCTGTCTGTCTGTCTGGTCAAACAATTTTACACTTTTTGTCTCCCACTTCCCTTTTCTCGGATCAAGTTGGGCGAGTTACTTGCGTACCATTGATCTGATGGGATAGTTACCAGAGTACCCATGATCAGATGAGCTAGTTACCAGCATACCAGTGATCTTACGGACTAGCTGCCAGCCTAACATTATAGAATGCCTGCTATTTTCATTTGGTCAACACATTGTGCAATATGAATTCATCTACACTGATGGGCTAGTTACCAGCTTTCTAGTAATCTGATGGGCTAGTAACCAGCGTACCAGTGTTCCTGTGGGCTAGTTACCAGCGTACCAGTGGTCATATAGGCGTGTTAACAGCGTACCAATATTCATATGGGCTAGTTACCAGCGTACCGGTGATCTGGTGAACTAGTTACCAGCGTACCAGTGTTCCCATGGGTTAGTTACCAGTGTACCAGTGATCTGATGGACTAGTTACCAGCCTAACAGTTTACCCAATTTGTACAGAAAAGTATTTGGGAAAATGGAGGTCTTTGAAAAATTAGGATATTCAAATTTTAAAAAGTTATTTAAATGAGTTTGTACAATTATCAGAAGAAAACAAAGCATCACGTGACCACGCCGGAATACACATGTCAAACCATGCAAACGTCATAAGACTAAGACTAGTACTAAAAGTAAGACTAAAACTAAGACTAAAACTAAGACTAAGACTAAGACTAAAACTAAGACTAAGACTAAGACTAAGACTAAGACTAAGACTAAGACTAAAACTAAGACTAAAAGTAAAACTAAGACTAAGACTAAAAGTAAAACTAAAACTAAGACTAAGACTAAGACTAAGACTAAGACTAAGACTAAAACTAAGACTAAAAGTAAAACTAAGACTAAGACTAAAACTAAAACACTAAGACTAAAACTAAAACTAAGACTAAAACTAAAACTAAAACTAAAACTAAAACTAAAACTAAAACTAAGACTAAAACTAAAACTAAGACTAAGACTAAAACTAAGACTAAGACTAAAACTAAAACTAAAACTAAGACTAAGACTGAGACTAAGACTAAGACTAAAACTAAGACTAAAACTAAGACTAAAACTAAAACTAAAACTAAGACTAAAACTAAAACTAAGACTAAGACTAAAACTAAAACTAAAACTAAGACTAAAAGTAAAACTAAGACTAAAAGTAAAACTAAGACTAAGACTAAGACTAAAACTAAGACTAAAACTAAGACTAAAACTAAGACTAAGACTAAAAGTAAAACTTAGACTAAGACTAAAACTAAGACTAAAAGTAAAACTAAGACTAAGACTAAAACTAAGACTAAGACTAAGATTTAGACTAAACTAAGACAAAAACTAAGACTTTAACTTAAAATAAGACTAAGACTAAGACAGACAAAAACTAAGACTGCTTTATTGATCCTTATGGAAATTTGTTGTGATTACACGGACTCTTTTCTCATATAAAGAAAACACACCAACAAACATACGCAAACATACACACATACACACTGAACGACCCAAGTTTTAACAGTCTGTAACAGAGTTCAACTATAACCTCTAGGGTAAAATGTTATACAAAGTGCGGGTGGGGGGGGGGGAAGAGTGAAAAGAGGGAAATCTGCCCTCTGGTGCCTTTGAGGTTTTAAGTCTGTGGACGCAGGGTCTCCAGAGATAATTGGAATGATCAGGCAACTCAAGATCTTAAATCGATCTTGGAATCAGCTTAGCGCATATTCTAAAAAAAAAATTCGAGAAAAATGTTGAATTTGATTTTTTTTTTAAAAAAGTCACTATATGAAATGAAGAATGTTAAGTTGTTGGTAAAAGAATAAGAAAGACTTACTCATTTATCAACTGAGACTTTGGCGTATTCTCTGGAATCTGTAGAAGCGGACTAGCGTTAAGATCGAATTAGTGTCACTCAAATCTAGAATCAGAACAAAGTGAAACCCCCAACAACAACAGCGACACAATTTTTTTTTTTTTTTTTTTGTAGTTAATATAAAACATCTCGCCTTCATCTTCCCCTATCCCTTAGTGAGTTGGACCGTTGGGGCACCACACAAGATCTATAAACCGCCATTCTCCATTACTTTCTATCCTTTCTCTTGGATAGAATTTCATTCACTGGCAGGCGTTGAAAATGTAGTTTTGATACTTTCGAGCCGACTCTCTTCTCTCCCCCTCCCAAAAAAATCTTCTCCGTAATAAATTAAGACAGCTATTTTAGTCACAGACACACACAGACACAGACACACACATATACAGAGGCACACAGATACACACATGCAGAGACCGACAAACACCCGGACAGCTGTATTAGTCAGAGACACACACGCAACTAGATAATATTATAAACATGACAGTCGAGAGACGCATATGGTGTTCCCCCAACCCTACATTTATTCCACAGTTACTTTTTTTTTTTTTTATTGAGATGGGGTTGAAAAAACGGGAATGGAATTGCACAAGCCACGGACGCTTCACGTTTCACGTCTGTTTACGTCCTCATAACGAGGCTTCGGGGTCAAAGTCAGAGCTCTGAACTTTGACCTTACATCCTTTCTAACTTTGTTATCGTCACCCCCTATTCTCTCCCCTGCATTATTCACCAGCTAGTTTATATCTATATCAGAACTTTGTCATCAGAGATATATGCAGGGCGAACAGTTAGCCTGGAAACATTAATTTATTTGTTTGCATCTGTGTTGGAAACGAAAAAGAGAGAATTTTGTTTAGGTTTAGCTTGCGTGACAAGATTGACCTAGATTTAGGTTTAGCTTGCGTGACCAGATTGACCTAGGTTTAGGTTTAGCTTGCGTGACAAGATTGACCTAGATTTAGGTTTAGCTTGCGTGACTAGATTGACCTAGGTTTGAGTTTAGCTTGCGTGACTAGATTGACCTAGGTTTAAGTTTAGCTTGCGTGACTAGATTGACCTAGGTTTAAGTTTAGCTTGCATGACTAGATTGACCTAGGTTTAAGTTTAGCTTGCGTGACTAGATTGACCTAGGTTTGAGTTTAGCTTGCATGACCAGATTGACCTAGGCTTAAGTTTAGCTTGCATGACCAGATTGACCTAGATTTAGGTTTAGCTTGCATGACCAGATTGACCTAGGTTTAAGTTTAGCTTGCGTGACAAGATTGACCTAGATTTAGGTTTAGCTTGCGTGACTAGATTGACCTAGGTTTGAGTTTAGCTTGCGTGACTAGATTGACCTAGGTTTAAGTTTAGCTTGCGTGACTAGATTGACCTAGGTTTAAGTTTAGCTTGCATGACTAGATTGACCTAGGTTTAAGTTTAGCTTGCATGACCAGATTGACCTAGGTTTGAGTTTAGCTTGCATGACTAGATTGACCTAGGTTTAAGTTTAGCTTGCATGACTAGATTGACCTAGGTTTAGGTTTAGCTTGCGTGACAAGATTGACCTAGATTTAGGTTTAGCTTGCATGACTAGATTGACCTAGGTTTAAGTTTAGCTTGCATGACTAGATTGACCTAGGTTTAAGTTTAGCTCGCGTGACAAGATTGACCTAGATTTAGGTTTAGCTTGCGTGACTAGATTGACCTAGGTTTGAGTTTAGCTTGCATGACTACATTGATTTAGGTTTAAGTTTAGCTTGCATGACCAGATTGACCTAGATTTAGGTTTAGCTTGCATGACTAGAGTGACCTAAGTTTAGGTTTAGCTTGCATGACTAGAGTGACCTAAGTTTAGGTTTAGCTTGCATGACTAGAGTGACCTAAGTTTAGGTTTAGCTTGCATGACTAGATTGACCTAGGTTTAGGTTTAGCTTGCATGACCAGATTGACCTAGATTTAGGTTTAGCTTACGTGACTAGATTGACCTAGGTTTAAGTTTAGCTTGCGTGACAAGATTGACCTAGATTTAGGTTTAGCTTGCATGACTAAAGTGACCCAAGTTTAGGTTTAGCTTGCATGACTAAAGTGACCCAAGTTTAGGTTTAGCTTGCATGACTAGATTGACCTAGGTTTAGGTTTAGCTTGCGTGACTAGATTGACCTAGGAGCAGGCAAAGGACGTAATCATCTTTTTTTTTTAAATAACGTCTGTATTTTATAAGATAAGATACGATTATGTTTATACCGTCCTTACTGTATAGTGGGCTTAACTATGTAATGTAGAACCGGGCAATGCCCCCCCCCCAGGTTCTGATCGAGCTACGACTCCACGAGTCAGTTCTGTGGAAAGTCGAGAGGAAGAATTGTCCTTAGAAGAGAAAGGCGGGAATTTGTACAAGAATCACTGTGTACAAGAGAGTTATGAGGTCTTACGCTAACAGCCCAGTTTGTTTAACCATTGAATTACTTTCTGATTAAATCTTTCTGACTTGATGATCTGATCACAATAGTAACTACGACCCTGGCTATTTGATTTCTAGGTACTTAAGAATACCTACGGCCCTGGCTATTCGATTTCTGTGTACTTAAGAGTACCTACGGCCCTGGCTATTTGGTTTTTAGGCACTTTACCTACGTCCCTTGAAACAACGTAATTTAACTCTTATAAATATTCATTTTATTTCATTCGATTATTTAGATCCACGTGTGACGTCTTTGAACGTGTTACGCCCCTGGATGTTCAGGATCGATATCTGTACCGATGTGTATACGTCTAACATGACATTCTGAAATCTCTTTTCAATTCCGATCGTTTCAAACAATTGATTTTTCTTTTTTTTTTTTATTTCCTTTCCCCTGTCTTCCACACTTTGTGAGCATGTCATCAAGTAGGCCTATTGTTGAAATTAATTTCATCTATGCGTGGCATTATACAAAAGAGAAAAATCTTGGCAGAGCATCTAGCTGCCCAATTATCGTTGGTTCAAATAAGATGTAAATTGAGCGGTTTGACGACTGGTGCGATTTACAAGCAAAAGGAATCTAGAAGAGCGGCTGCTGCCTCTCGGAGTGAACCTCCTCCTGTTATTGCCCTTCCCAAAAGAGAGGGAGGGAGGGAGGAGAGAGAGAGAGAGGGGGGTGATGAAAGAGGGGCGTCGATCGATACTCTCTTGGCCTTGTTAACGAGAAGCTATGACGTCAAAGTCTCCGCGCGAAAGAAAACGCCTGGAGAAGCAATAAGGGCGCTGAGATTTGGGGGAAAGGGGGGGGGGCGAGGGGTGAGGCGGAACATTAGAAGAGTTTAGAATGTAGAAAAAAATGCGAAGAAAAAAAAGAGAGACAGAGAGAAAGAAAGAAAGAGAGAGAGAGAGAGAGAGAGAGAGAAAGTAAGAGAGTCGGAGTGGGAGATAATTGAAATTTGTGAAAGACTTTAAGAGTTATCTTTGCGACAACTGAAAAGTTGGTCGGAGGGCGAGAGAAGAGACACGTGACCTCAGTGCGTGCGTGTGGGTCCTGGGGAAGAACTGAGTGAAAGAGATAAGAGGATGAACAAAAAGAGAAGAAAAAGAAATTTCCAACAAACATTAGGAATAAAAAAAAAAAGAGATAAATTTAGAAAGCCAATTTATTACGAAAATAAATAAATATGAAACATTAATTAAAGGAAGAGTATAAACGAAGTAACCAGATGGCACACAAAACATTATATCAAGTAAAAGAAACAACTTCAAAAACAACTATTGAAACAATTACAATAAGAATACTTACAACAATAAAAACAGCAGCAACAACAGCAGTACACACTAATCACAAGGGAAAGAAGTTTAATGGACGGTCAACTCAACCAGAAGGCATGCAGCAAAGTTCAAATGATATGAATACATCAATAGCAAATAACACATTTGTAAAGTAACGTTCCTCTTTCAGACCTTGCGATCTATAGTGAAGATAATGTTAAGGTCATCTGTTTCTTTGGCCAGCGCTAACGAGCATTGTGTCATGTGGCCATCACAATGACCAACTTTCCCCCTAACTAAAGTCATTAGAGTTGGGTGGACTCCGAAAAATCGCGAAATTCAAAATCCAAGTCTTCACCGAGATTCGAACCCAGTACCTCAGGTTCGAAGCCAAGCGCTTGACCTCTCAACCACCGTGCCACCAAATATCAGTAATAATAACAATAATAACACAACAACAGCAGCATTATTTAAAAACTAGAAATTGAAATGGGGAGAGTAATTGATAAAAACTAATGACTAATGGCGTATACATCCAGTGGCAGAACAGAGGTACAAATGTGGGGTTAAAATTAACTAATACATCAAGAGGCCCAGTGGCTGAGCAGTAAAGCGCTTGGCTTCCGAACAGAGTTTCTGAGTTCGAATCCTGGTGAAGACTGTTTTTTTTTTTATTTCGGGATTTTTGGCCGCCTCTGAGTCCACCCAGCTCTAATGGGTACCTGACATGATTTGGGGAAAAGTAAAGGCGGTTGGTTGTTGTGCTGGCTACATGACACTCTCGTCAACCGTGGGCCACAGAAACAGATGAGCTTTACATCATCTGCCCTATAGATTGCAAGGTCTGAAAGGGAAACTTCTTTTTTTTTAAAACTATACACCAAGAGCCAATGACTGATTGATGTACCAACTAATAACTAAACATCCGTAACCTATGATTGACTGATTTAACGCCAACCCTATAAAACATTTACTTCACAAAATTGTTTCAGAATGTACGAGGTGGATGTTTTATTGTAAGTAATACTAATAGCTAGTATTGTGGTTAGGGTTAGTGTGTGGGTTTATAATGGGGTCTACCTTATCTTAACCATGCTCCAGAAATCATTTTTTTTTTGTTATCTCCCGACATGAAATCATTTACAGATCTTTAGATCAAATGTACACCTTTAATTTTACATACTTGCGGTTGATTAGTTTTTAGTAACTTAATCGGTTTATATATATATAATATATATATATATATATATATATATATATATATATATATATATATATATATATATATATATATATATATATATATGTATATATATATGTATGTATGTATCAAGTAAAAACTCCAAAAACTTTATAACGCAGTTCAAAGTCACTCAAAGTCACGTAGCCTACTTCCAATAAAATGAGGTCGCTACACACACACACACACGCTTATTGCTCAACACATATTTAAATCAGAAGTTGCGCCTATAATTTATATATTTCTGCCTGGGTCCAACACGCAAGCCGAACTCGCTTAAATCTGACGTCACGTATCATTACGTCACGTCCCATTCATGCTAGGTTATCTCCCCTGCCCTCAATCTCGTCCATATGCTGTCACTGTAATAATACTATAATAGACTGTATTGCTAGATATTTGGCTCTAGACTCACAGGAAACTATCCAAAACCAGTCACGTGTTACTATTTTTTTTTTAACTATTATTTTTGACTGCTAAAGAAATAGCTTGTGGGTTACTTACAAAATAGAGGTAAAATTTCGACCTGTTTTTACCAAGCTTATAATCAACTCATTCTCGCTGTCTGTCTGTCTGCCTATTGAAGCTTTACATATTTACTCATCGTGTATGCCAACAAGAATCAACAAAGCTTATTTAAGGAGAATTCCGCACTTTGATCTGTATCTCTTAATAATGTTGAAATTATTTCCTTTATTCGATATCGAACTAAATAATTAATTGCAAATAATTAATTGACAAATTGGTTATATATTTGTTTGTTTGTTTGTTTGTAAAATGTTTGACATGTTTCGGATGTTTCTTTAGAGTTGAAGATAATCTACTTCCTAGTCCAAACCTCCCGCAGGAAGAAGGGGGATGGCAGCAGGCAGGGTATGAACCCGGGACCGTCGAGAGGTACGAACGACAGTCCAGAGCGCACGACGAGGCACAAGAAATAATTGTTTGAAGTATCAACGTGATCGCAGAATAACGTGTTCTATTTTTTTAAGAGAAAGAAACCCTACATATTTAGCCGTATCTGTGAATATTGAAGGATTAATTTCCCTTGTTAGTATCAAACTGAACAGTAAATTGCCAGTAATTAATGGGGTAGTTCCGGATCTCTTCTCAGTCACGTGGGTGTGTTGTTTACATTAATGACCTCATTGATTTCATTGTAATTTAAACATGAAAATAGTCTAGATCTAGACATCTTTAAGTAATAAAAAGTATGTTACAATAATTCACTAATTTTTATGATTATTTAGTAGGTCTACTAGATCTAGACTAGCACTAAATCTAGATCTACATCTTATCATAGAGAGATGTTGCCATTATTGCCATGTATAAGACCACAGTCACGTGACTTTTTATAAAGTAGGTCAGAGATTCGGAACTACCTCATTGACTAACTGATTATTTTTTTTATATTCATTCATGTCTTGTCCACGCCAATACATTTTTTTTTTGCAAAGTTTCCACTTAATCCGAGAATGGGTGTGGGAGAAATAAATTGTACAAGCTTTTTATCAGACAGACAGACAGACAGACAGATAGATTTGATATAAGCTTTGCAAAAAAGGGAAGTATTATCATTATTTAAAAGTAAGAAGGCCTAGTCAGTTTGATGAACACAATGAGTTAATTACGTATTATGCATGAAACAAAGGGAACTACTTAATGATAATGAGGTGTCAATATGTTCTATCGGATCTTAAACGGACCAATCAAAGATCACATGCCGCGCGCTCGACTCGCTGAACAGATCAAGGTCAATTGTGCTGAATAAAAGTTCAGATGTTTTGTAATCGCTTACCGATAGATCGATAGCCATGGTTTACGCTCGGCTTGATGACGCAAACGAGACGTATCGATATCAGATCGTAAACGATCACCTTTGACGACGGCAGTTCAAAACCAACACAGACAACGGAACCACGTGATTTGGAGTAGATCATGTGACTGAACCGTTAAAGTAGCGGATTACCGCATGACAAGGTCGTATGTGCTAGGGCTCTTGTCTCATGTCAGCACTATCTGTCTGTCTCACGAATAAACTGTCCGCTAGTCTCAAGAAGGAAATGTCGGTCAATCACAATAATGAACTTTCTCTCTGTTTGTCTCAATAACGAACTGACTGTCTGTCTTAAGAACGAACTGTCTGTTTGTCTCAATAATGAACTGACTGTCTGTCTTAAGAATGAACTGTCTGTTTGTTTCAATAATGAACTGTCTGTTTGTCTCAATAATGAACTGACTGTCTGGCATAAGATCGATTAGTCTGTTTGTCTCAATAATGAACTGACTGTCTGTCTCAATAATGAACTGTCTGTTTGTCTCAATAATGTACTGATTGTCTGTCTTAAGAATGAGCTGTCTGTTTGTTTCAATAATGAACTGTCTGTTTGTCTCAATAATGAACTGACTGTCTGGCATAAGAATAAACTGTCTGTTTGCCTCAATAATGAACTGTCTGTCTGTCTTAAGAATGAACTGTCTGTTTGCCTCAATAATGAACTGTCTGTCTGTCTTAAGAATAAACTGTCTGTTTGTCTCAATAATAAACTGTCTGTCTGTCTTCAGAAGGCACTGACATAGATGTGCCTTTTTTTTGTCACCACAATGTCAAGCAGAGAATGTCATGACGATACACTGCAATTGTCGCTAAAGATTTCACTGGGATACTTCGTTACCACATCCAAGGCTAAGAATGAAATAAAAGATGAAGAAATCAAGACGATAGATTTTCGTCCTCGTCAATTTCCTTTCAACACATAGAAATATTTGGAGTAGAAATTTCTAGGATTCTAGAAAAGAGTCAAAAGACAAGTTAAAACAGTTTGCATTGAGGTTGTATCAGTACGAAGTTGTATCAATGCAAAGGTGTATGAGCACAAAGTTGTATCAATGCAAAGTTGTATCAGTATAAAGTTGTATAAGTATAACGTTGTATCAGTTTAAAGTTGTATCAGTATAAATGTGTATCAGTATAAAGTTGTATAGTTGTATTAGTGCTAAGTTGTATCAGTATAAAGTTGTATAGTTGTATCAGTGCTAAGTTGTATCAGTATAAAGTTGTATCAGTATAAAGTTGTATCAGTATAAATGTATATCAGTACAAAGTTGTATGAATGCAAATTCGTATCAGTACAAACTTGTATCAGTATAAAGTTGTATCAGTATAAAGTTGTATAAGTTAAAGTTGTATCAGTATAAATTTGTATCAGTATAAACTTGTATTAGTACAAACTTGTATCAGTATAAAGTTGTATGAGTATAAAGTTGTATCAATATAAGGCTGTATCAGTACTAAGTTGTGTCAGTACTGAGTCGTATCAGTATAAAGTTGTATCAGTACAATGTTGTATCAGTACAAAGTTGTATCATTACAATGTTGTATTAGTACAAAGTTTTATCACTATAAAATTGTATCAGTACAAAGTTCAGTATAAATTTGTATCAGTATAAAGTTGTATCTGTATAAAGTTGTATCAAAGTTGATAAAGTTGTATCAGTACAAAATTGTATAAGTTTGAGTGATGGTTTAGTATTAAAATCTCACCTAAAATAAACAGAAAAAGGGGGGGGGGTTGAACCCATTTCCACTACTGAGAGTTAAAACTCTTGAGCAATGAATAGAATTATATATATATATAAAAGATTGGGGTACTATACTTACTTTTTCGTGACTATGTACATACTCATAGAGAGTAGAATGAACTGATGTAATTGATGTAATATGTTTATTTAGACTTGTCAGTATAAAATGTTATATATATATATATATATATATATATATATATATATATATATATATATATATATATATATATATATATATATATACAAGAATAGCTCCTTGATAAATAACAGACAATGAATATAAACCTAGTAACTGTTTCGGATTTAATATATTCCATGTCTAGAAGAAAATGCGCAGTAACCGAGTTTACTTAAGCTGCTTGTAAAAACAAGTTCTTGTGTACTTGTCTCCCCTTGAACCAAATATAAAACAACAAAAAAAGGGGAAAAAAAAGCATTACTGCATAATAATTTAAAACATAAAAAAAAGAAATTGGACTAATGGTGTTTGTTTTCTAAATATACTTTTGTTACTTTTTGTCTTCAAGTTAATTATAAGTACGCGGATGAGCTAAATGAAAGTATGTCAACATATATAGGCTACTTAAAATACCATCGGAAAGAAAAAAACTAACAATTTTCTTCATTGCAGCGTGGATCAACTGATACAGTACCGATAGATAATGTTTTTTTAGGAATCAATGTTTTCATTTCAGACCTTCCAATCTACAGGGCAGATGATGTAAAGGTCATCTGTTTCTGTGGCCCATGGTTAACGAGGGTGTCATGTGTCCAGCACAACGACCAACTGCCTTTACTTTTTCCACAACTAACATAAGGGACCCATGAGAGCTAGGCGCCCCAAAAATCCCGAAATTAAACATTTTTGTCTTTACAATATCTTATTAGAAATTAACACTTTGCCACTGCGCCTCAGTTTATAATTAACATATTACCAATAATAACAGTATAGATTACTCATGAAAAATTATCTGAATAAAAAAAATTTTCAGGATCTATTTATGATAAGCTCAAAAACTAAACTTAGAAGTGTGTTTTTGATTTTAAAAAAGTGTTTAAACAAAGTGTGACTAGAACAGAATAGCATTGTACAACAAAAATATCTTAATTTCAATCAATACTCTCCCCTGTACTCAAACGCTCGCCACAAACCAAACATGACTGGCCTTGACTGACCCAGATCGCATTGCCCCGAGGACCTCAGCCAGTGTTGTCCAGAGATTAGCAGTAAGCCGGTTTGGGTTCAATTTACCGGTCAACAGACTCCAGTGTCCAGTGCGGTCTTTTCAAGGCCCGACCCAATAATTATTACGAATAATTAATTGACTGCTTTTTAAAACTTTGTTATTGATTCATGTTTCGTTGGGGTATGATAAATAAATGTTTTGAATTTCAACTTGATCCGAGAATTGCACCTTTACCCTTACCTATCCATCAGTCTGTTGGACCGTTGGGGCACCATGCAAGATTCGTCGTCCGTTTTTCTCCATTCCTCTCTGTCTTTTGCCTTAGTTAGAACCTCTTTCAATGGCAAGTCCGTCCATTCTTTTATGTTGTCCTCCCAACGCTTTCTCTGTCTGCCTCTTCTTCTTTTTCCTGGTACTGTTCCCTGAAGGAAGGTCTTTGCGAGCCCCGAAGATCTTGTAATATGGCCATAGATTTTTAGATTGCGTTTTTTTTATACGATGGTTAGCAGGTCATCATGAGTCCGATCGCTGCAGTAACCCTGTCTCTAATCTCTTGGTTTGTGATGCGGTCTTTGAATGGGAGGGTGGGTGTTAATAGTGATGGGCAAAAGTTAACTAAAAAGTTGCTAACTTTTAGTTTAACTAAAAAAAATTAGTTAAGGCCAAAGTTTAATTAAAAAAAAAGTTTAGTTAAAATCCTAGTTTAATTATTTTTTTTTAGTTACAAACTAAAAAGTTTAATTACAAATTTTACAAACTTTTTTAACATAAATACCAATAAATATTTAGATCTATGTAATTTGGAGAATATATATAATGAATTATAGAGAGGAGAATAAACTAGAGGGTGCACAGGTCACTTGAAAGCCTTTTGACCTTTACCCTATAATGGCCACTATTCCCGCCAATTCAAGGTATTTGAAAGGCGAGAAAAATAAACGTGTTCATTATATTTCTAGCAAGTTTCGCTGCTTGATAAATCCTGATAATTCCTTAATTGCTTCTATAGATCTACATTTTGCTGCTTTTTATTAAACACCAGTGTGTTCCTGTATAGATCTAGAAGAAATGTCGACTCTTTTTATTTTAAAACTTTTTACTAGATAGATCTAGAGTTAAGAGTCTAGTGACGTCTAGTCTATTAGTCTATTACTACTATTAGATCTAGACCTTTAGTCATAATAGTCTATATTTAATTATTTTAGTCTCTTATTAGTCTTAAGTAGAGTCTAACTCTTAGTAGTCTTACATCTAGATGTAAATTCAAAATTATAAGTCAATAATAATTAACCTAGATCTATTAATTGAAATCTATATTACTTTACTTTATTAGACTAGATCTATTAGTTTAGAGATTCTACTATTCTAGAATTAGAGTTTAGATTAGATCTAGATATATATCTAGATTACTTATTATACTCAGACTTAAGATGCATAGATGATAAATCTATTAGACTTAGACTTAGACTTAGGTCCTCCCGCGCCGTTCGGCGCATTGGGCGGCAAGCTGTCTCCATAATGATCTGTCACTGGCAATGTCTGGAGCCTCCTCCCATCTGGTGTCCACTGTTCTGAGGTCCTCCATGAAGGTGTGTCGCCAGGTAATACGAGGACGTCCCTGTTTGCGCTTTCCTCGTTTTGGCTTCCAGGTTATCGCAACTCTTGGTGTGCGTAATTCATTTTGACGTAGAACATGTCCCGCAAACCTCATGCGACGCTCAGTCACAACCTCACTAAGTGTTCGACTCCCAGTTCGGCATAGGATTTCCTTGTTTGAGATCCGGTCTGTGTAACTGACTCCCAAAATCCGTCTCAGCCATCTCTGTTGAGCCACATTTAGTCTTTTCTCAATTTTGACAGATGACTTCCACGTCTCACATGCATATGTAGCAGTTGGAATGACGATTGTGTTGAGAAGGTGTATTTTTGTCTCGAGTCCAATGGCTTGGCTAGTCCAAATAGGCTGCAGCCTTTGGAAAATGCTCCCTGCCTTTCCTATTCGACATGCTACATCATGGTAAGCATCTCCATCATTTGTTATGATGCTGCCAAGGTACGTGAACTTGTCCAGCTCTTCAAGCTTTGACTCGCCAAGTCTGATGGGGACACCCTTTGCCTTATATCCCACTCGCATAATTTTAGTCTTATCCAAGTTTATGCGGAGGCCAATTTTGGGTGCCTCTCTGTCTAGGCTCTCCGTCATTTCTTGAATGCATTTATTTGTAGCCCCGAGTAGTGCAACATCATCAGCAAAGTCCAAGTCCATCAATCGGAGTTGTTCATGCCATGGAATACCAAAGGCAGTCTGGTTCATTGCTCTCCTCATTATGTAGTCGATGGCTAGGAGGAAAAGGAAGGGAGATAAGATGCACCCCTGTCTCACACCTGTCTCGATTGTAAAAAACTCTGTTGTTCCCTCTTCTGTTTTAATGCAGCAACTAGACTGACTGTAAAGGCGTCGTAGGATCTGGACGAATTTTTCTGGGATACCGTATTCTCTAACTATTTTCCATAGTGATTCTCGGTGGACACTATCAAACGCTTTTTTGAAGTCCACAAAACTGATCATTAGCCGTTGTTGGTACTCAAGACTTTGTTCTATGATATTTCGTAAAACGAAAATCTGCTCTGTACATGATCTGCCTCTTCGGAAACCTGCTTGTTCTTCTCTGAGCCTTTCATCTACAGACTGTTGAAGCCGTCTCAACAAAACAGTGCTGAAAACTTTGCCTGGGACAGAGAGGAGAGTAATGCCCCTCCAGTTGTTGCAATCTGCCAAGTTGCCCTTTTTTGGAAGCTTTACAATCACTCCCTTTTGCCAGTCCTCTGGGACTTTTGAAGTTCGCCAACAGAGATTTAAGAGATCAGTCATTCTGTTAACAATGCACTGTCCCCCATATTTTAGCATTTCTGCTGATATCATGTCTAGTCCTGGTGCTTTGTTATTCTTTAGCACTGCTATGGCCATGGTAACCTCCTCAGCAGTTATTGGGTCTGTCTTGACCTTGAGATCATTGTCTGGAGAGGGGTCCTTGAATATGTAAGTTAGGTCTGGCGACAGTTGGTTAAGGGTCTCTTTAAAGTGCTCTACCCATCTTGCATCCTGTTCTTCTTTGGTTAACAAAGTTTTGCCTTTCTTGTCTTTTATTGGTGCCCCATGTCCACTCTTTGCTCCAGTGAGATCTCGGACAATACGATGGAGGGTTTTTGTGTCATTTCTGCTTGCAGCTGCTTGTGCCTCTTGTCCCTTCTGCTCAATCCAGTCCCGTTTATCTTGCCGACAGCTTCTCTTTACTTTCAGATCTGCTTCCCTATAGGCTTCTTCCGCTAGGCTGCGATCCTGTGTTTCATTTTTCTGATCTCGTCTACGTTTGGCCTCTTTCCTCTCATCTATCAATTTCCATGTTCTGTCTTGTATCCACCGTTCCTTGTATGAGCCTCGCCTCCTTCCGATAACTTCTTCCGCGCATCCAATAGTGGTATCTTTGAAGTTGGCCCACTCTTCTTCAAGGGTCAATATATCTGCAAGAGCCTCAAAGCGGTTCGTTAGTTTCAATTGGAACTGTGCTGCAGTATTGCCGTCTTTAAGCTTCTCTACATTAAATGGGCGGGGTCGTGTGGTTTGTTTTGGTTGGCGTTTCAATCGGAGCTTACATTTGCCACTGACAAGGTAGTGGTCTGAGCCGATATCAGCTCCTCTGCGGGTCCGCACGTCTAACAGAGATGACCTCCATCGTTTGGAGATGCAAATGTAATCTATCTCGTTGAAGGTTTCTCCATTTGGTGATCGCCATGTTTTTTTGTGTATTTGTTTGTGCTTAAAATATGTGTTTCCAATTGAAAGGCTGTTGGATGCGCAGAGAGAAATCAAGCGCTCGCCATTATCACTGATGTTTTCTGCAGAGCCATATGGTCCCATTACATATTCAAAGCCAGTTCGGTTGGGATTGATTTTGGCGTTAAAGTCTCCCATCAGTAGAATTAGGTCGTGAGTAGGTGTTTCATCAAGAGTGGTTTGTAGTTGATTATAGAAATGATCTTTGATGGTATCTTCTGCATCCTCTGTAGGAGCATAAGCTTGGATGGTAGTGACTTTAATTTGCTTTGTTTGGAGTCGAGCTGTAATGATGCGGTCACTGACCGGCTTCCAAGCAATTAGCGCTGAAGCTGCTATTTTAGACATGATGATTCCTACATAAATCTATAATGAGTATAATATTAATAATAGTCATCACTACTAAATTAACTAAATCTAGACTAAATCTACATCTACTTCTATTATAATTATACTTATATCTACTATATAGATCTATTACATCTAGAATCTAGATCTAGTATTATCTACTAGAGTATAGATCTAAATACCCATATTATATCTAGTTATAATCATAATTATAATAATCTAAAATCTCTAGATCTAGATCTAGAGTTACTAAGATATCTACTAGATCTAGACTCTATCTAGATTTTAGATCTAGTAGTAGTAGTAGTAACTAGTATTTCTTAGATTATTTTTAGATTAAAATTAAAATATTAATTATTTGATCTAGGTCTAGTAGCTAGATCTAATTCTAGATCCAGATTATGATTCTGATCATTTCGTTTGTAGAAGATATTAGATCCAGAATATTCTAGAATCTAGAGTTAGTTAGAGAGTCAACATGCAGTTTTATCATTACTTATAAAGGTAACTTATATTAGAACTTGGACAATTACTTCTAATTTCTTTCTATAATAGTATCATTCTAGTGATTCTATTAAGATCTACATTTATCCCATAAAGACATTTAAATCTTTTTTCATGTGCACAAATAAATGTTTATTACATTTTGCTAAAGAGATTGGTTGTGTTTTATATTTTTCATGTTTGGCTGTATCGTCCTTAAAAAAGGTCAAAATAGTTTGTAAAGTTTCTTAGTTTAGTTTAACTAATTTTTTCAATTTGTGATTAACTAAAAGTTTAATTACTTTTTTTTTAGTTCAAACTTAGTTTTAGTTTAACAAAAAAATTTAGTTTAGTTCCCATCACTAGGTGTTAATGGTTTCAAAATGTGTACAAGACAGAGTTGATATAAGCTTTGTACACATATTTGTGTAATGTTGATATTCACAGAAGGGACGCTATTCAACCGACCTCTCAGATAATACTTGAGAAGGCCATTGTGATGATCACATATGCCGGGGATTATATGATCAAACTTGACAATTCAATGAAATGAAGAAAGTAACATCTCTCTGTAATTTCTTCAAACTTCTTTAATAACTTCTTCAACTTTCACATCACATTAACTTCTTAATTCAATAACAACTTGACACTTCATAGATAAAACTTAAAGATACATAAAACTTCACTTAGTATAACTTCAACTTCAACTACTAAAACTTTACTTAATGGACCCGCTAATATCACAAAACTTGTTACTAATCGAGGACTGAGCGAGGACCATCGCTCTACAAGAACTACTACTATGCGAGGACCGAGCGAGGACCCCGTCTAACTGACTTTCCCCTTATTTATACTTTCTTTGATCGTACGTTCCAGAATCATGGAACCTTCTCAGATAATTATTTTAGTAACTTTGACCTTCTAGAAGCTGACGTGTGCTATTTTTTCCCTTAACCCCTTTCTTTGATTGGATACCTAAAATTAACTTGTTTACGCTGGACACTTGCACTGGTTTGAACTCGAGCTTCTAGAAACTGGTCGAAATAGGTCACAGACTCGACTCGTGACATTACCCCCTTGCCTTTTTAGCATTTTGTATGCAATATAAAATGCGTAAAATAACATTATTTCTATTATAATATATGCACACAAAAATCTAAAAAAAATTGTTCCTATAAAGTACAGAACTGATAATTCAAATAATTGTTGCATTACATTTACATTATTCAAAATTCAAAATATTGTACATATTCAGCATATATAATTAATATTATAGAAAAAACATCTTAGTTCCATACATCACCTGTCTCTACATGATATTTGAGCATGAACTTTCTAACTTTTGTAACTCAAGAAAATATCAAAATCATACAACTTCACAATACTGAAAAAATACATGTCAGCTCATCATATTACTTGCTAATACAGAATATCTGAATATTAACTTATTTAATAATATATGAAATCTAAACATGTACAATGTCAAATTACTCATTTCTAAAACTCTTATAACAACAGTATTAATGTAAATATACTAAGTAATAAACAATTGCATGACATAAGTATTAAAATAAATCTTGACCCAGCTGTACAGTCTTTTTAGATTTGCAACTTCCTTCTTTCCAGGTACTTGAAACAATTCTAGTCTGTCCATACATTTCTTCTTTCTTGGTTCTTTATAGTTCAAAATACGTTTAACAATATTGTCATGTGTTTTCAGAGAGTTTTGTTCAACTCTGCTGTTGAAAAATGTCACTTTTGGTTTCAATACAAACTTTCTTAGTTTAGCTACAAATGTACGTTGTTTCAATTGGTACAGAATGTCTCTCAGTTCATGAATATGTTTCATTCTAGCTTTAAGCAACATACAACTATTGTCCTTACAAGATTCTTTGCTTTTCATATGTTCAAATAAGAACTGTCCAATATCGACACTAAATCTTTCTTTTAGTGACAGTTTACGTTGTAAAACGATTGAAGTAGAAAACGTTGAGCTTGAATGTTCATGTATGCATTGTTCTAATAAATCCTTTAAGTCTTTCTGCAGTAAATCTCTATTGTGCAAAGTTAGAGAATGAACATTTGAGTTGGCAAGTTTGTCAGTTTTTAAGTTAATCACATTGTCTATAAATGTTGATATGTCAGGAACATCATGAAATATCTCAGTATATTCTTCACTTGTATTCAACAGGTCTTTCTTACTTTTCATCTTTAAATGATCTAAGTCAATGTCTTTGATAGATTCAGTTTGTTTTGATGTCGTTGGTAATAGTTCATTTATATTGTCTTCATTTTCCTCTTGAATTGTTTCTAAGCATGTAACATTTTGTTCTAGTTCTTTTGATAAGTTTTCATTATCTGTATCCTCGTTGTATTTCTCAAACATATGAACATGAAAAACTTTGATATATTTGTTATTGTGGATTTCATAAATTACGTTTGAAATCTTTCTGATGATAGTAAATGGACCTTGCCATGCATAAATCAGCTTGTTTCTCATGTCAGGTAACCATAACTTCACTTTGTCTCCTTGTTCAAAATTTCTAAGCTTTCTGTATTCATTTAATGCTCTTTCATTTTCAATGTTGACTTTAGTTTCATGAGTTTTTTCACATGGCTCTATGACTGTAATATTTATATCAAAACCATGTTGAAATGTTTTATTTTCTGATTCATCTTGCTTTGACTTTGACATTGATTCATTCGAAACAAATATGTTCAAATCTGTATTTGATTGACTTTCTTTGGAAGCACTTTGTTGCTGAGTCATATCACGATTGTTGCATAAATTGTCCATCAATGTCAGACGACCTTCTGTCTTAGAGTTAAATGTAGAATTGTTTAATTCCTCAACATTTGAGTCATTTTTGTCTGGTATAATATTTTCAACTGGTTCATAACTTTGTTCAACATTTATATTCTGTTCTTGAACTTGTTTTCTCTTAGGATTGTTCAATTGACAATCTGGACATTGACTAACATGTTTCTTAATATCTTTTGTAATGCTCGGCCAATAAAATTTGTCAAGAATTCTTTTCTTTGTCCTCGTCACACTCGCTAATTTGGTATGTAGAAAATTGTGATTCTTTTCAATGATGTCTTGTGTATATTTCAGTGGTAAAATGATTTGTTCAACAAACTCATAGGTATCATAATTAACACTTTTCTTCACAAGTATTCCTTCTTTGAAATAAGGTACATTAAGTCCTGGCTGCTTTACAATTGTTTGTGCCTTCTTGTACATTCTTGTCAAAGTTGTATCTTTCTTCTGGTCAGTTTTAAATGCTTCATTATTAAATAGTTGAAATTCAGTAGTATTCTTGTTGTACTCATAAACAATGTAAGGTCCTTCAGTAATGTTTGTATCTTTTTCTTCAGTTTCATTTCTTTCTGTTTCTTGTATTTCTTTAACTTTTCTTTCTTCTTCTTCTTTTCTTGCTTTAAGTTTTCTTTCTTCTTCTTCTTTTCTTTCTTTAAGTTTTCTTTCTTCTTCTTCTTGTATTTCTTTAAGTTTTCTTTCTTCTTCTTCTTTTCTTTCTTTAAGTTTTCTTTCTTCTTCTTCTTGTATTTCTTTAAGTTTTCTTTCTTCTTCTTCTTTTCTTTCTTTAAATTTTCTTTCTTCTTCTTCTTTTTCTTCTTTGCATTTCTTCTCTTCGGCCTCTTTGTCTTCTTGTCTTCTTTTGTCTTCTCTAATCCTTTTTCTTTCTTCTGCCTCTTTGTCTTCTTGTCTTCTTTTTTCTTCTCTAATCCTTTTTCTTTCTTCTGCCTCTTTGTCTTCTCTACGCCTTCTTTCTTCTACCTCTTTGTCTTCTCTACGTCTTCTTTCTTCTACCTCTTTGTCTTCTCTACGCACTAGCGGATCCAGAACTTTGGAGTGGGGGGGGGGGCGATTTTTTTCCAAACCCTAACCCTAACGCCCAGTAAACCCTAACCCTATACATAAACGTGCGTACAGCACACAGATATATATATAAATATATATATATATATATATATATATATATATATATATATATGTATGTATATATAAGAATAAATAAGCAGTATTTCTCAGTATTTTCATGCATTCTTCACTGCAGAAACGCATTCTCCTGACATCTACAGCTCACTATTGATAAGTGGAGTTCGGGGCGAAGCCCCGACGCCAAAAAGCGTTTTCTTGCATTTTTCACTGCAGAAACGCCTGCTCCTGACATCTACAGCTCACTATTCATCAGTGAGTTTCGGGGCGTAGCCCCGACGCATAAAGCGTTTTCATGTATTCTTCACAGAAGAAACGCATTCTCCTGACATCTACAGCTCATTATTAATCAGTGGAGTTCGGGGCGAAGCCCCGACGCCAAAAAGCGTTTTCTTGCATTTTTCACTGCAGATACGCCTGCTCCTGACATCTACAGCTCACTATTCATCAGTGAGTTTCGGGGCGTAGACCCGGCGCATAAAGCGTTTTCATGCATTCTTCACTGAAGAAACGCATTCTCCTGACATCTACAGCTCATTATTAATCAGTGGAGTTCGGGGCGAAGCCCCGACGCCAAAAAGCGTTTTCTTGCATTTTTCACTGCAGAAGAGTTCACTATTCATCAGTGATTTTCGGGGCGAAGCCCCGACGCTAAAAGCGTTTTCTTGCATTCTTCGCTGAAGAAACACATTCTCCTTACCTAAAGCTCATTATTCATCCTATTAAAAAAGGACCTTTTGAATAATATTGTACTTGAAAAATATTCTAATTTGAATGTATACGCCCTTAATACATTGCAAATAAAAACGATTTGTTCCTTGAAAAGATCAGATACCCCACATATTTAGATTAAGGCTTAGAGGATCACCGCCGAAAAAAAATTCGATAAATAATATTCAATAAAATTCAAGCATAAATTGTGAGTTATAGTCCCAAATTTAACTAGAAAAATATTAGATTGAGTAGAGGTTGGAAAAAAGGCTACTCATCTCAATCGTGACTCTTATACTGAAAATTTTTGTTTGAATTTTAACTTTTCCAAAGCAAAGTCTTTCTTAAAATAATTATGATAAATTCATGTGAAATTACATAAACTCTGTCTGGAAATGGGAGGGGCGGTAGAATGAAAACGATTTATCCTCGCTCCTTTTTATAATTTCTGCTAATGATTGCATTTGGCATTAAAGAATAAGGGTGGGGCCACTCGATACGAGAATTTAATTTATAGCATATATAAATTATATTAGTGGCTGATTTTTTTTTTACATTTTGTAATTTCTTAACTATAATACAAAAAGAAAAATTATTGCTTTGTCCGAGGAGGGAAAGGAGATGGCATGTATCGCCCCTTCCACCTTTTTCCTTTTATATTTACTAATCATAAAATTTGAGATTAGAGTGTTGTGCGACATAATATACAAATGATTTCACATATCAATTATATAGAAATTCAATTATTTTTGTTCACAAACTATGATTCCTCCATAAAAATATGACCGCCCCCCCCCCACTCAGAGGGCTAGAGCGGGGAGGGCAGTACATGCAATCGCCCCCCCCCTTACCCCACCGAATCTGCCAAGTAACCTGAAGGAGAGCGACATAATATCAAATTTATATATCAATGCAACTAATCTTGCTCACAAACTATGATTTCTCAATAAAAGTAGGACCGCCCCCACCCCACTCAAAGGGTTTAGGTGGGAAGGGCAGTAGAGGTTTCGCCCCCCCCCCCACACACACCAATCGGACAACAGGGGAACGACATAATATAAAGATCGGTTAAAATATCAATAACAAGTTTTAATCATATAGATATTAAATTGATTCTTTTGGCAGGCTGTGATTTCTACAAATAAATTGGACCGCCCCCCCCCCCCACTCAAACGTTTATGGTTGGGGGGGGGGGGGCGGATTGATGCTATCGCCCCCTCCAGACCCCACCTAATCTGCCAACATACTAGAGGGGGGGGGGGCGAAATAATCTAAAAATAGTTTGAAATATAAATAATTAGTATATATTATTAACATAAGTAATAAATTCGTATACAAATTGTGTGACTTCTATACTAAAATACGTCCGCCCCCCCCCCCTCCGGGGGGGGGGGTCGGCCGAGTGGGGGGGGCGATCGCCCCTACCGCCCCCCCCCCCTGGATCCGCCAGTGTCTCTACGCCTTCTTTCTTCTGCCTCTTTGTCTTCTTTACGTCTTCTTTCTTCTGCCTTACGTTTTTGTATATCGTAATGTTTTTTTTGAGTGCACCATTCCTCCCTTCTTTCTTGTGGCATGTTACCGTAAGCGGCCACTTTGATGTATGCTTTCCACAGGTACGAGACTAAAGCCATTGTAATAGCTTAATAACTTTTCTATTTATAAGTACTGCCTACACTAGCGATGACCGACACCTGTCCACAGGTGAGAGGTTAACTATGCTGACCTAGTTCATTATCGATCAGGTGTCTCCTCTAAGGAATGCAAGTGGTCAGTATTTGTAAACAAACTAGTATACAACTAGCTTTAGTAACGTTGCCTTCACAGCTTAGTAGATATAGCTTTCACAGCTTAGTAAATATACTTTCACAGCTTAGTAAATATAGCTTTCACAGCTTAGTAAATGTAGCTTTCACAGCTTAGTAAATATAGCTTTCCCAGCTATGTAAATATAAAATGTAAGGTACTGACCTTAAAACAGATGATCTGTCTTGCAGGACGTCCTCTATGTCAACTATTATGTAACCTGTTGACTGGAAATTTCAATCATAAAATACTTTTCGTAGCAATGAATGTACGTCTTGTTGAAGTTTTCTGAAAGAGGCTTTTCTTTAAATGCTTAGTTGAGGCTTTGTCGTTACGAAAGGCTATGATTTATTTGTTAGAGGCTTTTCCTTTTAAATTCGTAGTACTTGCTAGAATGTGCCGACTTTATTCTTTGAAAATGCAGTATGTGATGCTTGTCTTCGTCGGTGCCTTTATTTATAGATGCCTTTTTTCGTCAGGAGGTGCCAATATATGTGACGTATTTATTCTTCGATGTCGCCTTTATTATTTGATGCATGTATTCATTGATGCCTTGCCTTATTTATCGGAGGTGCCATAAATGTGACGAACTGGCCGAATGATTGTATTAATAATTTGATGAATTCATAGGAAATGACGATCACACTTGCCGGGGATTATATGATCAAACTTGACAATTCAATGAAATGAAGAAAGAAACATCTCTCTGTATTTTCTTCAAACTTCTTTAATAACTTCTTCAACTTTCACATCACATTAACTTCTTAATTCAATAACAACTTGACACTTCATAGATAAAACTTAAAGATACATAAAACTTCACTTAGTATAACTTCAACTTCAACTACTAAAACTTTACTTAATGGACCCGCTAATATCACAAAACTTGTTACTAATCGAGGACTGAGCGAGGACCATCGCTCTACAAGAACTACTACTATGCGAGGACCGAGCGAGGACCCCGTCTAACTGACTTTCCCCTTATTTATACTTTCTTTGATCGTACGTTCCAGAATCATGGAACCTTCTCAGATAATTATTTTAGTAACTTTGACCTTCTAGAAGCTGACGTGTGCTATTTTTTCCCTTAACCCCTTTCTTTGATTGGATACCTAAAATTAACTTGTTTACGCTGGACACTTGCACTGGTTTGAACTCGAGCTTCTAGAAACTGGTCGAAATAGGTCACAGACTCGACTCGTGACACCATATTTTTTTTAAAACTTATTCAAGCGAAGAAGATTAAAGTGAATAGATTTTTTTTTCGAAGTTTCCAATTTAACAGCGAAGAAATATTTTTTTTTTGTAATTAAGATTCCCTGAGATCTAAAACAAAGAGCAACGCATTGTGGGTGAGGTTTTTTTACGCCACGCCCACATTCTGAATGTCCGTTGAATGGATTTTTATATAGGGCAGGGTAAATAAATTGGGGAATAGAAATTATATATGGCACAGAGGATTTAAGATCAAATATCGTCTGCCTATATATAGCCTGAAGATTAACACATAAAGTAATTATAACAGTAAGCCATTTCTTTCACTAATGAGTAGTATTTGACGTGGCTAGGGAGTCTCTGCTTTGACCTACATATTTTGCCAGCACCTACACAGACATAACCGTTGTCCGGCGTTGGACGATTTAACTTATATTTTTGCCATCCGCATCTGTCATCGGCAGTGGATACTAATTATAGTCTCATTTCCATTTAGTGTTCTACCGGTGACCGATTTTGATAATTTGTCCTGAATTCCCCCTACTTTAATAATAATATAAAAATACTTTATTAAAAGTTAAGCTTATCTTTATTTCCATTAATCTATCTAAAACTATACTAATTAATTACCCCTAATTAATAAATAATCGGTTAATTTTTTTATTGGTTCATAGTCTGTTAGGAACAATGGAAAATCGCGCAAAGTTGAACCGTGATCCATAATTGATGTGAGAATGGAAGGTGTGAGAAATATTGTAAACAAACATTGTACCAGACAGACAGACAGACAGAGTGAATTGATATAAGCTTTGTAAATATTACAAATCAGTTTTGTTAAAGAGTAGCCTATATGTCATTCAAGGCCTCAGAAAATACAAAAGACTCGATATGTCTGGACAAAGTATCTTCTGGTAGCCAAGATTTTAAATACATCTGGTATTTCGGAGAATAGAAAGGGCTTCGTGATGTGTGGGGTGTTATTTAAGAACTCTGGTCGCGTGATATGCGCTTAGGACTGTTGTCTGAATGATCCCGTGTTTGAAATCTGCCCCCTTGCCATCACCCTTCGTCCTGTACGCAGTTTTTGGATTGGTTCTGAATGATGCAAGATAGGTAGCATTGTCGTCAATTCGACTTAGTTAGGACAGGCGACTCTATGACGTGAGACTGAAAGGTCGTGTTATTGTGGTGAGTTAGATTTTGTTTAAAATACCATTTTATATTATCGTTAAAGTCTACTATATTTACTGAACTTCACCACAAGTAGGATGGCTGCCTGGTCGTGCGGTTTGCGCGCTGGACTATCATTCAGATTTATCTATGGTCCAGGGTTTAAACCCTGCCCGCTCCCATCCCCCGTCGTCCTGCGGGAGGTTTGGACTAGGAAGTAATTATCTTCCACTTTGATGGAACATCCGAAACATGTAAAACATTTTACAAACAAACAAGTTGATTGATGTCGATGTTTTAATAGAAGGTATATTACTATTGTTCTCTAAGAAGCTATTTCAAGTTTTACAAGTTAAGATGAACATACGACAGCAACAGTCTAGTTGTCTACCATCAGGTTGGTGCAAGAGAACAACGACCGTCCACAACTGGGAGGAATGTAGTTTGTGTGTGTGTGCTATTTTTCAGAATGTGTGTGTTTCTATGTGGGACTGCGTAGGCCCACGAAGAGTCTGTAGTTGCCGTTTAATTTCGGTAGTAGCAATGGTAGTCAGATACCACAGCCACAGACCTACAGTCACACCTCAACCACGCAAAACTCATAGTCACCCACTCAGACACACGCTCGCTCAGTGTCACACACACTCACACACACAGAGAGTCAGCAGTGGTCAAACACGAGGCAGTTTGGCACGCGAACTCAAAAGTAGGGCGGAAGTGAGACACGCCGAGACACCGTCGCGAGCCAGCGACCTGCCGAGACACACACAACACGACTCTAGAGAAACACAAACACAGACAAGAGCCTAGAGACGGACACACACGCGAGTATATTGCGTGTACAGTGATAACTAACGAAATGTTGATACAAAGAATACCTAGTGACACACATACACACCCTAGTGCACGCACGTAGCCAGTACAACGGAACGTAAAACACGCTACAACAAAGTCCTACATGTGACCTTCTTCCCTAGTGCCATTAGAGAATGGAATGGGTTGCCTGAATCAGCCAGGAAAACCAACGACTTAGCAGAGTGTAAGTCATTGATTAACATACATGACTTGATTGACACATGAAATTCGTAGGACGTCATTATCTTCTTTTTTGATATAACGTCTGTAATATATAAGATATATATATATATATGATATGATATATATATAACGGAGAACAATAAAGATCTACAATATGCATCTAGCAACCAAATGTAACTTTGTTACCATGTATTTTTGTAATACATGTTTTTAATGTTCCATCACAATTTGTGAATATTACACCGAAGCGCGGTGTCTGAGCGGTAAAGCACTTGGCTTCCGAACCGGTAGTCCCGGGTTCGAATCCTGGTGAAGACTGGGATTTTTAATTTCGGGATCTATAGTGCGCCTCTGAGTCCACCCAGCTGTAAATGTTACCTGGCATTAGTTGGGAAAAAGTAAAGGTCGTTGTGCTGGCCACATGACACCCTATTTAATCGAGGGCCACAGAAACAGATGACCTTTACATCATCTGCCCTGTAAACAACAAGGTCTGAAAGAGGAACTTTTTTTACACCGAAGCTTAAAATTGCCGGCGGAGGATGACAGCGGACAAGGTTCGAACTCGTGACCATTGAGGCGACAGGCCAGAGCGCACGTCACTCGACCAGGCAGCCGTTCAACTATAATTGTCCAAGACCAACATGTCGTCGTAGTGGAAGACACAAAATGTGGTCAGTTTCCGATTCACATCACAACGCTAGCTCAAAGTACCTGACCAGTTTCTACATTCACTTCTGTGCTGACATGATTGATGAAACACAAGTAAGTTAGTAGTTTCCCCTCTTGTTATTTCTTCTCTTAGCCTCAACGTATCAAAAAAATTGTTGGTGAGTTGTTTAGAGTGCACCCCTTCACGTAAGTTGCATCCTTAACTCTTTCTCTCCTAACTGACGATACCAGCGTTGATTCCACCAGAATGTGGAAAATAATTACGGAGAGAAAGAGTTAAAGCAGGACATATTCGGAAATGGGTCAGTTAGGCAAGCATACAAGGGGAATTACGAAGTGCCTTAGTTATTGAATCTAATTGTGGAGGCTGGGTTCAGAAGATGGGTTCAGAAGTTGGGTTCAGAAGTTTGTTGATAACCAGGCGACGTCGATGTTTGAACTGACACTACCAGTATTTGTCCTGCTTAATATTAACACTCATGCTGTTTATCCTTTAATCAGCGAGGCGTAGCCAGGACAATACACGTCTTTGTTTAGGACATTATCACTCTGTGCAGCATTGGACACCGACGTCATTTAGAACAACTGATGCTCCTCTCCCTCTCTCTCTCTCTCTCTCTCCTTCTCTCTCTCTCTCCCTCTCTCGTATAAATAACCTCTTATCTCAGCTCAAGCTTTTTAAACAACAAGCACTATTTCCTTCCATGCTGGATAACTGGGCCATATATTGCTGCTTTCGTATGGCCACTGTCATTCTGCTACTGTCATGTCACTGACAGACTCGATATGGACGATCGTATTTTAGAGAGTGTACGCAGATGAATTCAGGTTGGAGATTATTATTCCAGCGTTTCCCATGTTCTTCAAATGACATGTGATAAATGTGGTGTTCCTTGAGTGGATATATCATTTTCTTTTCGTTGCGTGGATATTGGAGATCATCCATCACATCCAGCGGCGTGCGCTAGTAAACAAACATATCATTGGGTTAATGTCATGCTGCTGGTGTCATTTGTAGATGTCATGTCGGGTGCTCGATAGCTGTGTTGATGTGAAGAGGACAGTGTGATAAGCCTGTCATCTGAGATGAAGGTAGTGAAATTAAATGGATATATTGTATCATGTAATGATAAGCCTGTCGTCAGAGATGAAGGTAGTGAAATTAAATGGATAGATTGTATCATGTAATGATAAGCCTGTCGTCAGAGATGAATGTAGTGAAATTAAATGGATAGATTGTATCATGTAATGATAAGCCTTTCGTCTGAGATGAAGGTAGTGAAATTAAATGGATAGATTGTATCATGTAATGATAAGCCTTTCGTCTGAGATGAAGGTAGTGAAATTAAATGGATAGATTGTATCATGTAATGATAAGCCTGTCGTCAGAGATGAAGGTAGTGAAATTAAATGGATAGATTGTATCATGTAATGATAAGCCTGTCGTCAGAGATGAAGGTAGTGAAATTAAATGGATAGATTGTATCATGTAATGATAAGCCTGTCGTCTGAGATGAAGGTAGTGAAATTAAATGGATAGATTGTATCATGTAATGATAAACCTATTCTAGAGAAAGGAACGATTTTCAAGTGCCAGTTTAAGTCTCTAATTAACATGCATGAATAAATTAACATATAGATAGGACGTAGTTATCTTTGTATTGGAAAAGACTTCTGTAATATGTAATACTGGTTCCGATATATACATTATATCATGTCTAAACTACTCTAAACAAGCTTGGTTTAGCGGCCCCATAAGGGAAAAGCCGCAATTTTTTTTTTTTAGTTTGTTTACTTTGTGGTATTGTTGGAAACAGTTTTTGTAATAGAGCTTGGATAAATCGATAATATAATAATTGTTCCTGGATATCATTGTTTATAGCTATATAATAGTTGGAAGATATAGAACCTGAAATAAATTTTAATTTTTTTTTTTCCTTAAGAATATTTATTTGTAGTATACATTTACAGATCTATTTTTAAAAATAGCAACACAATTTTATGACTAGAAACATTTGCATGGGATATTTTCAAGAAAGTTTGCAGATCGGATTACAATTTTCACTTTTGAAAATAACTTCTGATGTTTAAAGATAATAGAACTTTTATGATAACAGACTCGATATGTCCTAATGCACAAATTGTAAGACAAATTTCCTTACGGATAATAAAGATTATTATTATTATTTGACAGTTTCCAATAGTCTTATGATTCACTATTTTTATATTAGTCTTTATACTTAATACTAGTATTTAATTATTTTTTTTTAAAGTAATTAGTTTGGAGCTTTCATGTATTTGAAGTGTAACTCGTATTTCACCCCCCACACACACACTCTCCTGCCCGACCCTCTTCCTTTTGTATTAAGTCAAAAGTACATTGGGGGGGGGGGGGGTCACTGTTTTAAACACGCTATAGTGACTTGTAATTGAAACGTGACATCACATTGAATTAGTTTTTTTTAACATCATCAATGTATATAGGTATGCATAATTATACATTTGTGTGTGTGTGTGAGAGAGAGACACACACACACACACACTCACAGACAGAAAAAGCGAGAGAGAGAGAGTGACAGAGAGAGAGAGAGAGAAATAGATAGAAAGCGAGAGAGACTGAGATAGAGAAATAGAGAGATATAGAGAGATGAGACAGAGAAAAACAAAAAAAGAGTTTGCCTTAAATCAGGGGTTCTCAACCTGTGGGTCGCGACCCCTTTGGGGGTCGATTGACGATTTGCCAGGGGGTCGCCTAAGACCATCGAAAATATGGATTGTTATTGTCTACTCTTCTATTTCTGTATATGTGTGTGTGGGGGGGGGGTCGCTGCAGAGTGGTGGATTGTAAAAGGGGGTCGCCGAACTTAAAAGGTTGAGAACCGCTGCTAAATGAACGAACATTGATATGTAGGGTTTGAGTAAAGTTGACCTTAGCAAACTCGACTTAATGTTTTTGTTTCGAATCTTATAATTGGTAGTCATCTATTTGAATTTAAGGTTTTTATTCTTTTGAAGCGAAAGATGGTTATGTGTTACCCAGCAACAAAGTTTTTCCACTAAGTAATGATGTCCCACGTGTATTGATACGGATAGGCCTTATAACCTGCTGGTCACTTACCACAGGGAGGCTGTTAAGAATGGCCCATCGTTGAGCCCAACGGAACCAAGCCTCTGAGGCTTCCTATTGCACTTAGACCCGAGCTATTATGTGGCCTCACTTAGCTAAGGTGCCCCAGCGGTTAAACAGACTTAGGGTTAGGTGAAGATGAAACTAAGGGTTAAGGGTTATAGTTTATCTTCGCTTAAATAAATAAAACCCGCCAATAATTCAAACATTAAGTTTGTCAATGCCGTGATAATGCCAGAAATTACTGTTTTATCTTCTGTCTTTTCCTCGACATTGCTGTTGCTGTCTTGAAATCGGATCACAGAATCGCGTTCATAATTTTTCCTGGTCAAATAAATAAAGTCGCTTCTTTCAAAAAAGTGAATTTTTAATCTAAATTGTTATATTTAGATGTGTGTGGGGGCAAAGGCATGATTGGAGTATAGTTTTTTTTTTTATTTAAATGAACACTAAACAAAGAAAATTAAAATGATCCATAGCATTTTACATTGAACGAAATGACACCAATTCTTTAGTTAGCAGACGTTGTTAATATCCAAGGATTCTCTCCCATACAACCCAATTTATCAAAGCCGGGCACTCTCTCGTCTGCAAGCGAAATCAAGGCCAAGTACTCTCATAAATAACTGGTTATCGAGAGTCACTTTCTAAGCTACGTCATTTATTGTAAGAGCAGTCGATCAGCAGACGTTGATCAGCAGACGTTGATCAGCAGACGTACAGTGTAAATGCTATGTTGACTTTTTTCCTTATTAATTTAAACATAAGATTTATACATAACTTTAATTTTGTTGGATAGTTTTAGCTGGCAGTGATTAATCTCTTACTTATCAATGTCTTTTATTCAATGGACTGTTTTTTATGCTCATTAAATATCTATTATCTATGTTCTGTTTGTTATTTAAAGCCTGTGTCTTTGCATGTTTGTGCGTGTCGCGTGGGGTGTGCGTCAAGGTAGCAAGAAAAGTGTAGACAGGAAGTTGTAGTCGCCATGGTTTCTACACAGAAGAGTAAATTTAATAAAATACTCTGAACGACACAAAGATAAAGGCACATTCCTCATCCCATATGCTAGGACAAATTTGTACAAATACTCCTTCTTCCCTAGTGCTATTAGAGCATGGAATGGGTTGCCTGAGCTAGCCGGGAAAACCAGTGACTTGGCAGAATTTAAGTCATTGGTTAAAATGCATGACTGAATGCATGCCGCGTAGGACGTAATTATCTTCTTTTTTTGAAGTAACGTCTGTATTATATAAGATAAGATAAGATAAGAATGGAGATAATGCGTTAGTGGAAGGAGAATATTATTGAATCTTTTGGTTTGAAAAGCTATACAAAGAGAACACGAGATTGTTTCAGCGCCCATAATCGGTTTATAAATTTCAAGCTTCATGTCAAGTCTACTTGTGTGAATGTATGATGTAGCCTTTAATATAATGTGTATTAGTGTTTAATATATATAGTGTGTATTCAATCTTTTCTAGGTTTCTATTTGAAAGATTATACTTTTTTTTTTTAATTCGTAAACTGGAATCCGGATATTTAATTTAACAAATATTTCTGGCATACAATTGGATATTCTATCATTAGATAAAACTCTACATACCAAAGTAAATGTGACCCATCAACTTCGCTGTAAGAGTGTTTGTGTCCTTCCTGTGTTTGTGTTATGGAGTGTGTGCATGTGTGTGTTTCTATGGTGACGGTAGGAAGAGGTTAGCGATTGGTTGTGAATGGTGCAACTTAGGTAGCAGTTTAGACCAATATCTCGTTGCCACGTCGTACAGACGTGTGACGTGGCAACCAGCTATTGGTCTGTACCGCCCATAGGTTGTGACGTTGCAGGTCAGTGGGCCCTTCTATAACGATTGGTCTCCACTGCCCACAGGTTGTGACGTCGCAGGTCAGTGTTCAGGCCCTTCTATAACGATTGGTCTCCACTGCCCACATGTTGTGACGTCGCAGGTCAGTGTTCAGGCCCTTCTATAACGATTGGTCTCCACTGCCCACAGGTTGTGACGTCGCAGGTCAGTGTTCAGGCCCTTCTATAACGATTGGTCTCCACTGCCCACAGGTTGTGACGTTGCAGGTCAGTGTTCAGGCCTTCTGTAACGATTGGCCTCAGATGACGACACTGGAAACTTACAGAGTAATGAGACATTCATTTCTTGGCCATAGAGCAGCGGTTCTCAACCTTTTTAAGCTCGGCGACCCCTTTTTTACAATTCCTCACTTTGCCGCGACCCCTCCCCCCTTTCACACACACAGCAATAGAAGAGTAGACAATAACAATCCATATTTTCGATGGTCTTAGGCGACCCCTTGCAAATCGTCAATCGACCCCCAAAGGAGTCGCGTCACAGATTGAGAACCCCTGCCATAGAGTATAAAGCCCTTTTAGATGTCCTAAAAGATTGGTCTTATTAGCTGCATGAGTTTATATTTTCAAACACTTAAGTTGGAACTCATTTAGTAATATAGAAATGCAATAAAATTATTCGGATACTCCTCCACCCTTTTTTAATCGTGCTTATCATCCAATAATTTAATAACTTTGTTTATTACCATTGCAGGCATTGTACACTTAGAAGCGTGCATGGGCGCGTGCGTGTATGTAATTAATATACTGGAATCGGCTATCGATTATAAGTGTTGAACCCTTGATATAGACACATAGATCTAGTCTAGTATCAACACACTTATGACCCTGTTAGCGGACACCTGGTCGACTTAGTGACTCGAATGTTCGACATTTTGTTCTTCCCATTGCGCAGTGATATCAGCCGTTTGAGTCACTTCTTGAAGTGTTCAGTGCCTTCTTATGAAAGCTCAGACACAGAAAAAAGTAAATTTGTTTCATGTCACTGCATTAAATACCCACGTCTGCTGTTTAGATTCAGCCTTTCATGCTTTAACGTAATCTTCCAGTCCCCCCCCCCACCCCTCGACCTAATCCATTCTAATGACGTAATGGACCATACAGCTTAAAGCCGCTCTTAAAAATCGATCAGTTTGAGTTCGATAGTATGACTTAATCGTGATATTGAAATATATCTAATGGCTTCATTTGTATGTGACTTATGTCTTATATCATGAGGCTTGGTGGCTGAGTGGTAAAGCGCTTGGCTTCCGAACTGAAGTTCCCGGGTTCGAAACCTGGTGAAGACTGGGATTTTAAATTTCGGGATCCTACGGTGCCTCTGAGTCTACCCAGCTCTAATGGGTACCTGGCACTATGTGGTGAAAAGTAAAGGTGGTTGGTCGTTGTGCTGGCCACATGACACCCTCGTTAACCGTGGACCACAGAACCAGATGACCTTTACAACATCTGCCTTATAGATTGCAAGGTCTGAAAGGGGAACTTTACTTGCATTTGTATGATATGTTTTCAAAACAATGGTTCGTAGTTCGTTTACAGGGCGGTGAGTCTTCTGTCACAAGCTCCCATTATGCTCACATTGCCAATTATCAATTATAAAATATTTGTGTCTCTTCTGGCATGTGGGGGCAGAGCGAGACCATTTGTTATAGAAGGCCTGAACACTGACCTGCAACGTCACAACCTGTGGGCTGTTAAGACTTATAGCTTGTTCCCACGTCACAGATCTGTTCAACGTGGCAAAGAGTTATAGGTCTAAACTGCCGACAGGATGTGACTTTGACGGTCGGTGGCAAAGAGTTATTGGTCTAAACTGCGACAGGATGTGACTTTGACGGTCGGTGGCAAAGAGTTATTGGTCTAAACTGCCGACAGGATGTGACTTTGACGGTCGGTGGCAAAGAGTTATTGGTCTAAACTGCCGACAGGATGTGACTTTGACGGTCGGTGGCAAAGAGTTATTGGTCTAAACTGCCGACAGGATGTGACTTTGCCGGTCGGTGGCAAAGAGTTATTGGTCTAAACTGCCCACAGGATGTGACTTTGCCGGTCGGTGGCAAAGAGTTATTGGTCTAAACTGTCCACAAGATGTGACTTTGCCGGTCGGTGGCAAAGAGTTATTGGTCTAAACTGCCGACTGGATGTGACTTTGCCGGTCGGTGGCAAAGAGTTATTGGTGTAAACGGCCGACTGGATGTGACTTTGCCGGTCGGTGGCAAAGAGTTATTGGTCTAAACTGCCGACTGGATGTGACTTTGCTGGTCGGTGTTCAGGCCTTCTCGGGTACTGACGAGTGAATTATTTGGAGGTTTACGGTTAGATAATTTATAATTGTCACTAAATTGTATTGCTTCTCTTCTATTAACTGTAGACTCAATTTTTTTTCGACGTCGCTCTGCGGGCGACATGATGACATTGTGACATTATTCTCTTAATTATCAGCGGCGTCTTCCGCGTGTCGTCCAAGTCTATGTCGCGCAAAACATCTTTCAACCTTTTCTATATACGACTATTGTTCATAATAATATGCAACTGACAAATGTCAAAAAAAAAGTTAAGTCGCGTCGTGTTGCAATTATTATAAATGTTATTCATATATCTACTTAAATTCAATATATCTACGAAGGTTTTCATTATCTCATTATGAAACTTGTCAGTGATCTGGATAGTGTCACGCGTGAGTGATTTAACGAGATGTGAGCGTTGACTGATGCCCTCGTAATGACACTGACAGTTTCGGCCATAATGCCATGACAAGTCTTTGACACGACCACGTAGCGGTCTGCCTATAGTAAAGTCCCCCCCTCGGTGTGAGAAGCTATATCGACTGCGCTGTTTCTCAACACAAGGGGATTAGCAGAGCCGCTAAATGATTGGGGCCCGCTAAACGACTGTAGCGATTCAATTGATCTCAATGGCTGTGGCGGAGAATGCTAGATTAAACATGTTTTCCATTGGGGAAAGTGTGACTGTGTATGTGTGTGAAAGAGAGAGGGTGGGAGAGGTAGGGAGAGGGTCAAAGATAGTACAGACCAGATTAGATAAAGCTTTGATCAGTATCCATAATATACCAATAGTATTTGTCGTTAAGTGTGTAAAAACAGCCACTACAGATCGGTCAAACTCTTCATCGACGAATGTTTTTACGAATTCACGAGTTGCCATTAAATAAAGTTTATTGTTTTAGGACTTAATGATATATGATTCGTTCATTAAACGGTATAGTGAATTCTGCCACAGCTGATTCTTTACTTTCCTACACCCTGCACCGCGAAGCGTCAATATAAAAATATAAAGTGTTTTCCTAATTATCTCTAGGCGTTGCGCTTTTAATGAAAAGTTTAAGGCTAATGTATATTTAAATACGTATTTTTTTTTTTTACAGGGGTCGTTGTGGCTGAGTTCACCTTTCTCTTCCGGTCTAGGTCTCTTTCCCAAAAAACAAAAACCTAAAACCTAGGTCGGTGGATACGAATCATTAGAGCTATTTTCGAGACCCGTCTCCAGGTATTTTAATATTTTTTTTGAACTCATGAAGAGCTTGCAAGCTGATAAGGGAATTGTAAAAACCACCAGGGATAAACCCAGAAATACCTAGACACAAAAACCCAATAGTGAAAATTAGTAAAGTCTATATCTGCTCAATGGCATGACGTCATACACACACACACACACACACACACAATCACACATTCAGTGAAATGTTGAACTGCGTTCCCAAGTCCAGGTCGCTGACAGAGCTGTATTGATAGGTGGCTTTGACATAGAGCATAAATTGTCCCCTGCGCTATTGAGTGGACCGTATCCGGGAAATGATTTGAAAAAAAAAAAATCTTAAAAAACAGATGTGTAAATAATCGATCAAATTCTGTTCAGTTTTCGAATAGGGCAATCGACGAGAGGGGGTCAGGTGGGGGGGGGCGCAAGGTATCGATCAGTTTAAAGCTTCTTTTCAATTTATTTTTCATTCGTAGAGAGAACTAAAAGTTTCAAAATAAAAGAAGAAATTAGCCTACGACTCGATGATTTTATTCCGAGGTTGGTGCGCGCCTGTTGAGAGAGTGATAGCTGTAAACTGGGTGCTGCCCTCTTCGCTGTTTGTTGCTCTAATTGCCTCCCTTGTTGACAAAGGGAGAGCACCTCTACTTCATGCATTATTTTTATTTTTTTATTTATAAAAATAGGAATCCCCCCCCCCCTTTGTTTCTGACCGCGTGAGTGCGCGAGGGTGGATCCGTGTGTGCATGGTGCTTACAGCAACACCAAACAAAAGTTTCTCCTGTACGTGGCCTGGGTCACGGTTGACTGCCTCCGGTGCAGTCTAAGCAGAGCACCCAAAATCCGACTGTGGGAGGGGGGGGGGCGGTGGTTGGGAGATAGATCAGTAGACAGAAGTTCGGTCGGGGGGGGGGGAGGGAGAGACAAGGGGGGGGGGGGTAAAGTTCGATTGCCAAGAACTCGGCTTGGCCTCATTGATCAATCTTCAATATCATACTCCGACCTGTTCGTTAGTCTCCCCTTGCTTATGACGGACTTAAATCTTTAATCTTAGTGTGAAATCATAGATGCATATTTTATTCTGCTCCCTCTTGAGGAATATCGTCAGGTTGGATAATAACCCTGTTGAGAACTTTCGTACAAAAGTTATATTCTTAATAGTGACTATTCGCTGTGTACATTGTGATAGTTATTTTGCTTTGATCTATTACACTATTTGTGTACATTCTTATGTTTGACTCTATTTTTGTATATGCTTTAGTCCATTTGTTTAGATAGTTGTTTTTTAGTGTATTGGTGTATATTGTTATATTATACTGTTACTAGCTGCGTCAATATAAAATACACTCGCACTCACACAGCCTTATTAGATCATTTTTCGGATTGTATTATTCAGTGTCGGATTTAGGTGGGGGGCCAAAAGCGGTAGGCCCCGAAGAGGCGAAAATCTTAGTTCGCCTTTGGTTACATTGTTGTTAGCATGGATTTGACGTCTCAGCAGGGTGCTCCGTCGACACAAGAAGTACTGCGTGTTATTATGGGATAATTTTTCAGCACTTGAATAGTGACTCTAAATATGTGGCCTTCCGTTCATGTTTCACTTAAATTGTGCTCGTAGTCAACACGGAACAACAGATATTGAGAATCAGGAAACAAGGCCAATATAAGAAGAAGTAGAGAGACAAAATAATATAGTTAGCACACATTAATAACATTTCTTGTTTTTTTCTTTCAGGGCCGGCCTTAGGCATAGACAAACTAGGCAGCCGCATAGGGCCTCTGATTGGCGGGGACCTCGCATAGGACTAAAAAAGCATTTAGAGGATAACAAAAGTGAACATCAGATCAAATTTTGTAGGCTCTCTGGTCATTCTATTTAATAGTACTTTAAGAGGGGATACAAAGGGAAACTTAACATTTTTTACTCATAAACTGAAAAAAAAAAAAATAAAAGTCTGGAAATATCTCGAAACTAGAAATACCACGAAGTTTTCTAGTTTTATTGGTGAAGGGTTCTGGTTCAAATCCGTAATAGCATACCAACCAGGTTTATTAGAGACCTTAAATTGTTTTGAAAACTTTTTTTGGTCCTTGTGCTGGCTACACAGGCACCATCGTAACCACTTTTGTCTTTTTGTTTTGTCTTATACGTTTCTGGCGTTCTTCAGAAATGAAGATTTGTACGTCCTGGTTCAAATCTCCTGCAAGACAGCAAGGGACGGCAGTGTCGTGATGACAGTTCGACACCAGGGCCGGTTTTAGGCCACTGCAACCTGTGCGGTATCAGTCAGCTCCGCGCTTTCACAGGCCCCGCGCTAATTCTAGGTGTAATTATTAAATCTTCTTATCTTATATAATACAGACGTTACTTCAAAAAAGAAGACGATTACGTCCTACGCGTCATGCATTTAGTCATGCATATTAACCAATGACTCAAATTGCAAACTATATACGAAAATGTCCTGGAAATCTTCTGAATTTATTAAAATCTGAAAACTCATAAAAATCTCCTGAAAAATAAACAAAACTGTCATTTGTGGGTGTGGAAAACGGCAAAATCCTACGCGCGATAAAAGACAAAAAATCATTGTCAGCTTTCATGTAAAAGAAGATGTTATAATCGGGCGAGTTTTCACCTGAGTCGGAAGTTACAATACACTATTTACTTTTAAAGACACTGTCATATAAATATGCCATAGGTTGCAAATTTTCGTAAAGTAAATTAAATTTGATCGCAGTTTTGTACTTAGTAAAGAATGAATAAAATTCAAAGTCGAATTTATTTTCTAATACAAAATAGTAATTTTTACTTATTATCCTTATTACCACTCAGACTAGGCCCCGCGCAATCAGTTTCGCATAGAGCCCCGCAAATGTTAGGACCGGCCCTGTTCGAGTCGCATACCTCAAGAACAGGCAGCCATCTTTATCAGTAGAATCTTTATGCCATATGTTAAAATCTTGTGTTTTTTTTTTTCAGAAGCTGATTGCAGTGGAGGCTAGAAACGGCTTCGGGACTCTGTCTGCATGTCTGGATCTCTTGTGAGAGCTTCCAGACGAGGTGACCATTTCCCCTATCTCACGCCCCCACGTTAAGAAACGCCTCTGCGATTCACCTCTACATATCCACAAAAAAATGACTTCTATTTGTTTTTGATACCTTATCCAACTTCATATCTTTGCGGATATAATCCATATGGATACACGACGCAATCGCCGCAATGCCACGAATGGGGCGGTTCGAGATTAAGGGACATAATCTCTCGGCAGACGAGAAGAGAAAAATATCGGATTAAAAGAGTAGTCAAAACTGAGCACAGTCAAAGAGAATCATGATACCCTCTTGGGGTCACAACAAACACTGGAAGCAAACGATTTCATTGTATCGGTTATAACAAAAGAAAACATTGACTCCTCGAGAGATCGATACCATTGCTATCTGGAAACATACAGAATTAACTGTGTTTTTTTCAGTTTATACTAGATTTAGTTTGTAATAAGTATCCTCTATTGACATACGTATATTGCGATAGTGAGTATGTTCTATCAGCATATAATTTGTATATACATATTGAAGAGAGAAAAGCACATTTTATGTGGCAATCTTGACCCTTATTCAGTTAGTCCCTCAAAAACCTGGTTTAGAATTCTTTTTTTTAAGTACGCTGAAATTATCCATGTTTATTAACTTTCTAAAATCTGCATAAATTTGACACAAATAACTCAAAGGGTATAGATCTACGTGTAAGAAAGTTATCATTGAAACAGCGTGAAAAGTGTGTCCACGGGGGGATTGTATTTCCTGAATCACCTGTGTCGGTGCACCTGTTTTCTGAGAGCCAAAACTGACTCTTGTGTATTCTGTGTTATTTATAATGGCCAGTCGTTTGGATAAGTCGGCGTCTGTGAATGGGGACTCCGAACGGGTAAGATAAACACTGTTTAAAAAAACATATAAACAATGTATGTATACAATGAATGCTATTCCTTATAGTCCTTGTAGTTAATCTGTGTAGAACATGTTCCCATATTCGTCTGTTTGTGCTATTGCTTTTCAAGTTGTTTTGGATGTTCGTTTTGGTGTGTCAATGTTTGCTTCTGTTTGTCTATCTGTTTGTCTATCTGTTTGTCAAACTATTTTTTTTTATCTACTTAGAAGTCTATTTTCCAATGTGTCAGTTTATCTACTTGTTAGATCATTCTCTACTTGTTATTTCATACTCTACTTGTTATATCATACTCTACTTGTTATATCATACTCTACTTGTTATTTCATACTCTACATGTTATATCATACTCTACATGTTATATCATAATCTACTTGTTATATCATACTCTACTTGTTATTTCATACTCTACTTGTTATATCATACTCTACTTGTTATATCATACTCTACTTGTTATTTCATTCTCTACTTGTGATATCATACTCTACTTGTTATATCATTCTCTACTTGTTATATCATTCTCTACTTGTTATATCATTCTCTACTTGTTATATCATTCTCTACTTGTTATATCATTCTCTACTTGTTATTTCATTCTCTACTTGTGATATCATACTCTACTTGTTATATCATACTCTACTTGTTATATCATTCTCTACTTGTTATTTCATTCTCTACTTGTTATTTCATTCTCTACTTGTTATATCATTCTCTACTTGTGATATCATACTCTACTTGTTATATCATTCTCTACTTGTTATTTCATTCTCTACTTGTGATATCATACTCTACTTGTTATATCATACTCTACTTGTTATATCATTCTCTACTTGTTATTTCATTCTCTACTTGTGATATCATACTCTACTTGTTATATCATTCTCTACTTGTTATATCATTCTCTACTTGTGATATCATACTCTACTTGTTATATCATTCTCTACTTGTGATATCATACTCTACTTGTTATATCATACTCTACTTGTTATATCATTCTCTACTTGTTATATCATTCTCTACTTGTGATATCATACTCTACTTGTTATTTCATTCTCTACTTGTGATATCATACTCTACTTGTTATATCATACTCTACTTGTTATATCATTCTCTACTTGTTATTTCATTCTCTACTTGTTATATCATTCTCTACTTGTTATTTCATTCTCTACTTGTGATATCATACTCTACTTGTTATATCATTCTCTACTTGTTATTTCATTCTCTACTTGTGATATCATACTCTACTTGTTATATCATACTCTACTTGTTATATCATTCTCTACTTGTTATTTCATTCTCTACTTGTGATATCATACTCTACTTGTTATATCATTCTCTACTTGTTATATCATTCTCTACTTGTTATATCGTTCTCTACTTGTTATATCATTCTCTACTTGTTATATCATTCTCTACTTGTTATATTATTCTCTACTTGTTATATCATTCTCTACTTGTTATATCATTCTCTACTTGTTATTTCATTCTCTACTTGTGATATCATACTCTACTTGTTATATCATTCTCTACTTGTTATATCATTCTCTACTTGTTATATCATTCTCTACTTGTTATATCATTCTCTACTTGTGATATCATACTCTACTTGTTATATCATTCTCTACTTGTTATATCATACTCTGCTGGTTCTCTTTCTCTTTCTCTCTTCTCTCTCTCGCTCCCCCTCCCTCGCCCTTTCCCTCTCTATCCCCCTCTCTCTCTCTCTCTGTTTTTTTTTCATTATTGTTCACCTATAAATGACACTACTTCTGTCAGAGCACCAAAATTTGAGATTCACTAGCCTCACAAAAGGCATTTGGCCATAGCGCAATGAGTTCACCCTAGCATGAAAGACTCACTGTTCAAAAATTAATTAAGAAAAAAAACTATCGACTATTAGCCAGTAACTAACGACTTAAGTGGCTACACAGACAGACTGCTGCGGGCGTGTCTAAGTATTGATAAAGAACGTATATGGGCCAGGTCTTAGTGCTGTGGGAACACCAATCTCCGCCTTTTCAGCAGTTAATGTCTCTTGTTTCTGTTCAGTCAACTAATCTCGAATGTTACAAAGCTTATATCAACTCACTCTGTCTGTCTGGTAAAAATCTTGTACACGTTATTTCTCCCACATCCATTCTCGTATCTACGTGAAATTTTGCACAATTATTCATAGGCATAGATAAGACATGAATCAATACAAAATTTTTAATCAGCTAGTCAATTAACAATTGGTAATTAACTATTTTGTTTGATACCGACGAGGGAAATTAATCTTTCAGTATTTACCCATATGGCTAAATGTGTAGGGTTTCTGTCTGGTAAAAAGCTTGTAGATATTATTTCTACCACACCCATTCGCGGATCACGTTGAAATTTGAAACAATTATTTTTTGCACTCAACAAACCAACTAAAGATATAACCAATTAGTCAATTAATTATTGTTCATTAATTATATATATTCATATATAAAAAAAAAATTAATTTATTTTTGAATTATATAATTGTGGATAGCGTCCCTGTGATGTAAACATTTTTTGTATTTTTTTTAATAATGAGCTTTTCAGTTGTAATTGCGGTGTCCTTCCCCTTGAATACGCTTAGGTGTTGTTTTTTAATTATTTTTTAATATTTTGCTGGTTAACAATGACATTGTGATGAATGAAATTTCTTAAATGAGTGGCTGTTCGTCTTCTGTGTACTTGTCCTGATAATGCGTTCACCACGGGATAGAGATGTGTGTTGTGTTTACTCATTGAGGGTATTAAAGCCAGTCAAGAGTGATACGGCTCTGATTCACGTGTTATAATATATCTATTATACAATCAATAATGACATTGCATTAAACATTGAGTTATCGTAATAAAATAAAATTCCCCCCAAAGAATTTGCAGATTTCTTATTCCATATGCTAGGACTAATTCGTGCAGGTGCTCCTTCTTCCGTCAGATTATTCGCAGACGATTGCATAATATATAGAAAAATAAAAACAACACAAGATACAAACATTTTACAAAGAGAATTAGATGAATTACAGAAATGGGAATCAAATTGGAGCATCTCTTTCCACCCAGAAAAATGTCAGTTGTTAAGAGTAACAAAAATACTAAAACAAATTAATTCCACTTATCTTTTTCACGGCAGACTAAAAACGCAAAATACCTAGGTGTTATAATAAATGAAAAACTGCCATGGAATCCCCATATTGATGAAACTACAAAAAACTATAAAAAAAACAAAGCATTAGGGTTTATTACAATAAATTTCTATCAATCAAGAACTTCAAACTTAAAAATGTTATTTAACCTTGGTTAGGCCAATAATAGAATATGCATCCTCTGTTTGGGACCCCTTAACGCAGAAAACATTAAGGAACTGGAATAGACACAAAATAGAGCAGTGAGATTCATAACAAACGAATATTCACATTTGACTAGAGTAACACCTTTAGTAAAATCACTAAATTTAGAAAGCCTTCAGGATTGAAGACTCAAAAGTAAAGTAGCAGTTATACATAAAACACTGTACCATAATCTTCAAATGCAAAAACAAAATCTAATACAATACTCAGAAAGACACAAAGATAAAGGCATGTGGTAGGAAAGATTTGTAGAAATGCTCCTTCTTCCCTAGTGCTATTAGAGCATGGAATGGGTTGCCTGAGCTAGCCAAGGTAACCATTGACTTGGCAGAATTTAGGTCATTGGTTAATATGCATGACTAAATGCATGACGCGTAGGACGTAATCATCTTCTTTCTTGATGTATGTGTTACTTAAGATAAGATAAGATATCAAAAGATATATCTATTAAGTGGGTCACGTTCCCTAGATCTATTACAGTGAAATGGCTGAACTGTGAATTTTTTTAAATTATGAGAATGTAGTTGTTTCGGTAAAATTAAAATAATATTTTTTTAAATCACGTTTCCATTGTTGCGTATTCAAACTGTCATGTCAGTACAGCAGTGAATAAATAGTGATAAAAGATATGTCTCTCTATAGAACTATAGAGAAAGAAGACTCTAGTGCAGTTTTCATGCTTCAGAGCCCTAAGATCCAATCTCTTATGTGAACTAGTGGCAAGCGGAGGTATTTGGGAGAAGGTTTTCCGTGCTGGCGTTCAGTAAATACAACTCCTCTCGAGTCGGGACTTCGAGTCGAACCACTTTGTAAGGTAGCCAAGCCAAGCTCACGAGTAGCCTCTCGGCCAAGCATCCCACATCCAGTTTTATTAAACGAAGTAACTGTCCTGATTTTTTAAAATGTTCACTAATCGTAAGAAAAATGGAATCACGTTTTCTAGATGTATATACAAAATTCCATCCCGTAATCAGCATGCTATGATGTCATGTGCGCCCTTGCGTGAATGTGTGTCGTGTTTGCGTATGCTTCTTTTTAATGTATGTATGTATTTATATATGTATGTATGTATGTATATATGAATGTATGTATGTACGTCTTGCTAGGACGCTGAAAATCCTCATTTCTGAAGTAGTGTCAGACAACGCGCAAGACTATTTGGGTAGATATTAAAAAAGTGTATTTCAATTTAAGGCTATTTCACTTGGATATCTCAACAAAATCTGGCAAGCCTTGGCGTCCTCAGCGACACGGTCAGCATTAATTTACTTAATGTTTCTCTCTGACAACGTAACATATGTTTTCTTGAGGACCACGTGACATAAAGGAAATGGGGTCTTTACGTTTGGTATTTGGACTTAGCACATCCTTTCACGACTGGCTTCTCCCACCCCCCACCGCCCTCTTTTTTCCACAATGCTGGCTATAGTTTGTGGACCTAATGGTTCACCAGTACCTGTGATCAATTTTATTTAAAGAAAATTTGTAGTTTAAAGAGTTTATATGTTTTTGAATAAGTATTCATACATCTACATAATCAATATAACACATAAGTCTCATAAAGAGATGAGCGCTTAGAGGAAGTAATAACAGCGGCAGTGTCCTCGGTCCCGAAGATTAATAATGAGTGCAATGTCTCACGTGATTACGCAGACCCAGTTGCGACCTGAAATTTTCCCCCATATTTGATGCTGACAAAGCCGTTGTCCCGCGCGGGGTCTATTTAAGTTTTATTGCTCGTCCTCTACGCCTGTCTTTATGTTATGGGTGTGTGTGTGTGTATGTGTGTGTGTTTCCATGGTGACCGTGGGGAGAGGTTATGCAGTTATGAAAGATAAACGGTAATGTCGTCAGCGGTCTTAGGACAGACAGACTCCAGATCGCCAGACTGAAAAGACGTGGTTTTGTAGTTGGTTAGAATATGTTCAGAATACCATTTTATATTATTCCTAAATTCTACTACATTTATTTCATTGTATCTGAAGTTGACTTTGTCTATATTGTAATAAAAGTTCTATTTAGTTTAGTCCACAAAGAAGTTATTCAAGGTATTTCAAGTTTTATAAGTTAAAATATAATACACCTACAGTGGTTTCTCGTCTACCAGCAAGTTTGGTGCTACAAGTCAACGACTGTCCACAACACTTCAATAAGGGCTTTTTTTTTCGGGTCCCTAATGCGTTCCGCGGCCTTTATTTGAACTCTCCACCTGTCTCTTTCAGAGGCCTTCTCATGCCAACTGCTTTCCTCTATGCAAGTGAGGGCGAAAGGGCGCCTGAGTTAATCTTTATATCGCTTATGGGGGCACTTTTATTACGCCGTCCTCCTCTAGGCTCGCCGAAGAAGATTGCCTTTGACAAACGGATGCGTGCCAGACCCAGCGCGGCTGTCGAATGGTAATTAGTGCTTCTATACTGTCCACACCTCCAGCAGAACATTTCTAGCCTTGACAGGATATACTCATTATGGAGCGAGGACATCTTTGGTGGAAGCGAACCAGGAACCCTATATAGAAATACATAAGGAATTAAATGGATTGATACGTGGGCTTTCTTTATTATTTTGAGAATCTCCGAGTCTTCAAAAATAAATCTAAATGTAGATATAGGTTTAGAGCTTAAGGAATTTATCAATTTATGACGAAACTATTCTAAACCTTAGCACCGAATTTCAAACACCTAAGAATTTTTTTTACAAATAAAATAATTTTTAAGATTTCCGAAGCTAGCGTTTAGATATTTTCCATTTATGCTGCCAACGGTTGACAATGGTATTATGTTGAAAGTACAATGACCATTGACCAAATGCGAATTGCGCCACCAATACCTTTCTCTTAACGTTATTGTGACAATAAGGGTAGCTACTCTTTTTTTCCAATAAGAGATAGTCCCCCTTTAATTCATTATATAAGTCCCTGTTAACTGTATACAATTGCCACTTCCTCTTGAGCCTTTGAGCTGACCAGTGTACATCATTGTCAACTAAATCTCCATAATGTTTATATAACAGTTTTGTTGTTATGCTCTGACTGTGTTACTCAAGAGGAATGTGCCACTTTATGGGAATGTATTTTTCAATAACGAGCCAAGTAGACTTTATGTATTTGTTGTTAATAAGTTGGTTTATGTAAATAGTATGTCTACTTAGTCTCAAACTTTTTGTCTTGATACGAGACAGTAGTGTGTCTCATGGATGACTGTCATTTGACTGTTAGGACCTGTATTATATTATTGTAAGCCATCGTTTTGTTTTTGAGATGAGACACTATTGTGCCTCTGTGATGGCGGTTCTTTGATTATGTTGAACTGAACCTGTCCTACTATTCTGATTTTTTGTTCATTATTTGACTTTCTTTTGTTGGCCTTTAGGTCCGTTTTCTTTTAATGATCTTTTTTTTTTGGCTCCTAAATAAACTCTTTATTAGTTGTAACTGAAATCTCAAAGTTATTACTTGTATGTCTTAGTAAGTTATAGATCTAGAGGTTATAATCAATAGCCTGGGTAATATAATTTGGGACCACGAAATACCACTGAACTAACTTGCCAGTACAGCAGAAGTCACTGGTTTTTATGACCTAACCATAATACCATAATACAAGGTACAATAAATAGTCTGCATTAGAACTCAACCAGCATAGTTTACTTCCATACACATAATTCTGCAACAGGTTAGAAAGATCAAATTTACAGTGACATTAAGTTCACACAATTTTCTTTCGCAATGAAGATAAAAAATAAGATTAGCTTACTTTTTAATTAGAAACGAAAATATATTGATTAATATTCAAATCATTGTGATTTTTTTTTTTATTTGACTAAGACTAAGACCGCTTTATTGATCCTTATGGAAATTTGTTGTGATTACAATGACTCTTTTCTTATATAAAAAAAAAAAACACAACAGAAACATTCACATAAGTAGAACAGACGCAAAATGAAGCTCATTCAGCGACTACACACAGGCCTCTTGGTCCTATTCATGTTTCTTGATCTAAGGGTGAAAGGAATCAAATGCAAAACCAATAATATAAGTTCATATCTTCACGAGACTCGAGACCCTTCAGTTCAGAGGTCAAGCGCTTTATCACTCAGCCATCAAGCCCGTCGTACATGTAGGTGGTCAGTATAAATTACAGACTGCCTGGATGGATGTCCGAACGTGCGATCTGCGCGCTGGACTGTCGTTCGGTTGGACTTGGAAGTAAATTGGGAATAGCTCTGAAGGAACATCCGAAACATGTAAGACATTTTACAGACTTTATTAAGTTAATAGTATCAATTGAGAATACCTTTCACGTCGCTTGCTTTGGTATCTACAGGTTCAAATTCAATGTATGTCCTGACACTTACTTTACACGACATTTAATCATCTGTGATAATTAATTATCGATGTTTACTTTTGATGAAAATAGAAACATGACCTAGAACTTGTATCAAGTAATATGTAGGCCAACCTTTAATTTTTTTTTTTTCTAAAACCATCTTTACATTATGATAAAAACAATTCTGGTAATTTACTGTTATGGAATTATTTTGTTTTTGTTTTCTTGCTTGATAAACCTTTTCTCTCTGATTGTAAATATTTTTTATGCATTTTTAAACAACTAAAACGTTATACACTGATGGTTTTATAAATATTTTTAAAAATTAAATTGCATATATTTCCAGAGCAGTAAGAATTCGAAGCAAACTGTGGCAATTATGTAAATGTTAACTTGTCTATTATTTTAAACAAGCTGCCAAAACTAAAAAATAAAATGATACATAACTTTAACTTGATTATTGTTTCCGAATACACTTGAATACAGGAATCTTGTTTGGGCTACCTGGCTCAAATGTCTACATAATAATAAGGTGTTTGATCCTAATCACTTGGAATTAACATTTAGGAAAATAATGGACTTTAGGGTAGAGAATTATCTAGTTTGATTTTCATATACCTGTATAATGCTCATGTAGTTTTTCAGAAATAGGGTGTTGGGGGTCAGGGATATCTGATATTGTGTTGATTGTTCTGGAGTAGAGTATACTTGTATCATTTTTCTGTCTTTAGGGGGTTCATTGGTTAGGTAGTATGTCTTTGATATTAAATAATATTTCTATTACTGTTATTATATTTTTAGGTAAATCACTTTTCAATTGTTTCTGATTTAATACTTGTGAATTATGGTAACTTACAAATAAAAACATATTAAAAAAAAAAAAAAAAAAAAAAAAAAACAAGCCCACAAAAGAGGCAAGATGGCCCATAAAAGAGGCATATAAAGCCCAAAAAAGAGGCAAAGAAAAGAGGCATAAAGCCCAAGGATTCCTATGATGATAAAGCTAAAACTGAATAGCGCAAATTCTGAGGTTTCCTTTAAAAAAAAAAAAAAAAAAAAAATACGGTTGCTGAGTCGCAAGGCCATCAGTTACAAAGCTAAAGTTTATAGATTCTAGATTTGATTCACGCATAGCAGTACAGATTTTAATTCACATATTGAAATGTTCCACTGTGTAAACGTTTTCCTGGGGGTCCTGGGGTCGAAACTTGCTGAGGACTGGGATTTTGAAATTTAGGGGCAGCTGATCGTTGTGCTGACCACATGACACCCTACTCGTTAACCGCTGGCCAAAGAAGCATGACCTGAACATCGTCTGTCCATTAGATCGCTTGCTCTTTCGCTCTCTGTCTATCTCTGTCTCCCTCCTCTCTTTCTCCCATCTCTCTCCCCTCTCTCTCCTCTCTCTCCCCTCTCTCTCCCCTCTTCTCCCCTCTCTCCCCTCTCTCTCTCCTCTCTCTCCCCTCTCTCTCCCCTCTCTCTCACCGCTCTCTCTCCTCTCTCTCTCCTCTCTCTCCCCTCTCTTTCTCCTCTCTCTCTCCTCTCTCTCCTCTCTCTCTCTCTCTCTCTCTCCTCTCTCTCCTCTCTCTCCTCTCTTTCTCCTCTCTCCTCTCTCTCTCCTCTCTCTCTCCTCTCTCCTCTCTCTCTCCTCTCATCTCTCTCTCTCCTCTCTTTCTCCTATCTCTCTCCTCTCTCTCTCCTCTCTCCTATCTCTCTCTCCTCTCTTTCTCCTCTCTCTCCTCTCTCCACTCTCTCTCCCCTCTCTTCCCCTCTCTCCACCTCTCTCTACTCCCTCCCCTCTCTCTCCTTTCTCTCTCTCTCTACTATCTCCCCTCTCTCCCCTCTCTCTCCCCTCTCTCTCCTCTCTCTCTCTCCTTTCTCTCTCTCCTCTCTCCCCTCTCTCCACTCTCCCTTCTCTCTCCTCTCTCCCACATACTCACTCACATAAATACTTTTGGCCCGTAGATTCCGGTTTTACCCCCCCCCTTTCCCGCCCCTTTTCTTACAAAACAAAAAAAAAAATTTTACGTACAATCTTGTCCTTTCTTTGGTTCACAGTTTAAATCGAAATCGAATTATTCAATATTCTTATTACTGATTATCGGCAGGAAGATCCCCCTCCGCAACCCAAAAACCTTTACCATTGTTGTTGTGTTGGTTCGTTTCTTTTTTTAGTGTTTCTTTTTGTATTGCCAAACCTGCGCATCGTAGAATTTTTGACCGTTGAATTTTCATTTCAAGCTGTGACCTCCCGTGGAACAGTCGAAAAGGGACACCACTCTTTGCTACTAGTCCACTCTTCACACTTTACACGTTTTATTTCGTTCAGTTCCAGATCGAGACTTGACATTTGTGTCTAGTGACGCAACTGTTACCTAGTTAAAACCTCTCCCCCCCCCCCACCCCACCCCGCGGGCCGCGAGCTGCACAAAAGGAAAATGTAGTCCCCCAAAACGCACGCGCTCACATTTAATAGGCACTCTCGCTGTCACAATTCTGCTTAAATTAATATTTTCGAAAAATACGAAAATCCTATTTTGTATTAATACACATTTGCCTATTATGCTTTATATATAGACTGTGGGTTTTAGGAAGTACGGACATTTAAATACAAAGATTTAATAGTAATCTATCATATTTTGTGTTGCTGTATTGACAGTTTGCAGTGCAGTTAGATACTTGGAGAGTCACTCTTTGTGAATTGTATGACCACATAAGTTACGGGCACCGTTTTTGTTAAATGCGTTTAGCAGCCGACACGCTTGCATTCCTATGGTAACTGTTTTTATGTCCACAAAGTGGGCTAATCAACGCAAAAGAAAGCTCCTGTACATCACTCAGTCATATGGTCCCACGCCATTGTATACATACTGAAAGGTCCAAAGGAACTTTATAAATATGACCACTTTCCTTAAATCACTAGCAGAGAAGCCTCCACAAGTGGACAGACCGGAACCGGTTTCCAGATGTAAACTTGTCGTCAACCGAAGACTGAGACCAAGCAGCACTGCAGTGAGCTCATGAGAAGCTAAGAGGACTAGATCTAATCTAAAGCTGATTATGCTTTCCAATTGGTTCTGGTCTGGCGATAATTTTTTTCCACAATGAAACCCCGGGACAACTTATCTCTACTAGTTGACACCGAGAGGTCATGGAGTTCTGTTAGAATCGCCACAGACTAAAAAGATAAAATATAGTATCTGTTTTTTTTTTGTTTGTTTTTTAGCGGCCCCCGAAAGGGGAAAAGACGCTATTAGTTTTGTGCAAAATGTCTGTCCGTCTGACCGTCTGTCCGTCCGTCCCGTTTAGATCTCGTAAACTAGAAAAGATATTGAAAATCCGACATCACAATATTTTAGACCATTCAAAGTTCTGATGCAACGGCTACTTTTTTTTTTCTGAAAGCGAAAAATCTAATTTTTAAAATCAGTTATGCAAGCAGTTTTTTAAAGAGAAAAATCTAATTAGCATGCATTACAAGTTATACCTAATTTAAAACGAATAGTAAACTTGTAAACTTCATTTTCCTGAAAATTTTTCGTATTGCGGAAATTTTTTTTTTTTTTTTTTTTTAGGAATAAGAATAAGAGATTGAGCCTTTTCAAAACAATTAGATCAATTATAAGACATCAGTTAGGCCAGGGAAGTCGCGGTGGCTGAGCGGTAAAGCTCTTGGCTTCTGAACCGGGGGTCCTGGGTTCGAATCCTGGTGAAGACTGGGATTTTCAACTTTGGAATCTGTGGGAGCCTCTGAGTCCACTCAGCTCTAATGGGTACCTGAAATAGTTGGGGAAAAGTAAAGGCGGTTGGTCGTTGTGCTGGCTACATGACACCCTCGTTAACCATAAGCCACAAAAACATCATCTGCCACAAGGTCTAAAAGGGGAACTAGTTAGGCCAGGTTCACATCTAAATTTACATTCACTTTCACCTATTCTTTGATCCGTGGGACCGTTGGGGCACTACACAAGATCTGTTAACCTTCTTTCTCCATTCTTATGTCTCATTTGTCTTTCAAATAATTTCATTTGGATGTTCTTTCTGAAAATATTGAAGCCTACCTGGGTGGACCACTTCGGGGGCCGATTTTTAGTTTGTGTTTCCACACAAACTGTCTTTTGTAACCTTGTTTTATTTATTATTATTTTTTTAAATAGTCCCCAGTACAAATAAAGCTCCACGAGCCTCTCCAACCTTAATTATTAATGTCACACAAAAGGGGAAAAAAACACTACTTTGCTATGTAACACCTCCATTGGATCAAACCATTACTTTAAAAATTATAATAATGATAAAAATTATTATTTAATAGCAAAGATATACTACCTAACTATTGAAACCATCTGAGACAGAAAAATGATACAATGATTAAGCATATCAACAATTAAAGGATAACTAACTAACAATAGAAGTAAATATACACCAATATTTTTTTTATTCACTTTCCAATAGTTACATTGCATAAAAAAATGGATTTTATGGTATCACAACAACAAATGTATAAACTTTGTTCAGAAATTGTTCATAGTTCTTGCTTTCATTTGCTTGTCCTTTTTCCCGCCCTAGACAAGTGAAAGTCCACATACAAACTGTCAATCTGGTACACATTTTGTACACGTTATTTCTCTTCACTTCCCGTTCTCGGATTAAGTTGAAACTTTGCACAATCATTAATTGTTCCTGGCAAGATAAAAATGAATCCAATAATAATTAATTAATCAATGATTTCTTAAATGGGAAATGCACGAAGGTGGCATTTCGTATTATTATTCTCAAACAATCATGTAGGATCTAATTTATGTAGTGAAAATACATTGTAGCAACTAGCTATAACAATGGATGGCTGCCTGGTCGTGCGGTTTGCATGCTGGACTGTCGTTTGAATTTATCGATGGTCCAGGGTTTAAACCCTTCCCGCTCCCATCCCCCGTCGTCCTGCGGGAGGTTTGGACTAGGAGGTAAACTACACCTACTATGTGGTGAACATCTGAAACATGTAAAACATTTTACAAACAAGAACTACTATCGGTAATAAATATTACCTTCAGAAATATATTTAAAAATTGTCACAAAATAATTAATAAAGAAAAGATGTGACTTATTGATCTTAAAAAGTAAAATTTAATGTACAAACTATTTTGTGTTTCTTTTCTCAAGATATTAAAAAAAAAAAGTTTTAAAAGTATAACGCGATCGAATATTAAACATTACATTGTTTTTCTGTAGATTATTTCCCTTTGACAAAAAAACACTTTTTGTCTAAAAGTGCGGTTATGTCCCTTACAAATTAATATCACTATTGCATGAACATGTATCTAGTCTTTTATACAAGTTTTTGGCCAGCACGGCAATCCAACCTACATAAAAACTTGGTCGGTCCCTTTGTTTCCCAAACTATTCGCTAATACTGTCGCACCGGGTGAAGTAAGATCTACATTCTACAATTACGCTATTGCTCCAAATCATTTTTTCCTTTTCTTCACCATAATAATTTTTTTTTTAATGTAACGCTTGAAATAACTAAACATGACTCGGTAACTACGACTATAATATTCCTAACGTCATGTCAAATGCAATGCTAACTAGACCTGTCCCAACTATATTTATATCAGAAATGTTGGTCTATCTAGACCTGTCTCAGCTAAATTTATGTCGTAAATCTTGGTCTAGCTGGACCTGTCTCAGCTAAATTTATGTCGTAAATCTTGGTCTAACTGGACCTGTCTCAGCTAAATTTATGTCGTAAATCTAGGTCTAGCTAGACCTGTCTCAGCTAAATTTATGTCGTAAATCTAGGTCTAGCTGGACCTGTCTCAGCTAAATTTATGTCGTAAATCTAGGTCTAGCTGGACCTGTCTCAGCTAAATTTATGTCGTAAATCTTGGTCTAGCTGGACCTGTCTCAGCTAAATTTATGTCGTAAATCTTGGTCTAACTGGACCTGTCTCAGCTAAATTTATGTCGTAAATCTAGGTCTAGCTAGACCTGTCTCAGCTAAATTTATGTCGTAAATCTAGGTCTAGCTGGACCTGTCTCAGCTAAATTTATGTCGTAAATCTAGGTCTAGCTAGACCTGTCTCGGCTAAATTTATGTCGTAAATCTAGGTCTAGCTAGACCTGTCTCAGCTAAATTTATGTCGTAAAGCTTGGTCTAACTGGACCTGTCTCAGCTAAATTTATGTCGTAAATCTAGGTCTAGCTAGACCTGTCTCAGCTAAATTTATGTCGTAAAGCTTGGTCTAACTGGACCTGTCTCAGCTAAATTTATGTCGTAAATCTAGGTCTAGCTAGACCTGTCTCAGCTAAATTTATGTCGTAAAGCTTGGTCTAACTGGACCTGTCTCAGCTAAATTTATGTCGTAAATCTAGGTCTAGCTAGACCTGTCTCAGCTAAATTTATGTCGTAAATCTAGGTCTAGCTAGACCTGTCTCAGCTAAATTTATGTCGTAAATCTAGGTCTAGCTAGACCTATCACTGCTTATTTTATATAGCTGCATCTAACTAGACCCGTCTTATTTAAGAAGACCTGTCTCAGCTGTATCATGACGTAAAGCTAGATTACAAATAAATAGACATGTCTTAGGCGGGGGCGTATCTAGAAATTTTTCATCGTTTGGGGGCACGGGGGACTTGACCTCTTTGAGGGCCCCTGCGTAACATTTATTTTAAATGTAAAAACCACTCATTTGGGGGCCCTCTCTCAAGTGGGGGCCCGGGCTGATTTTCAAATTCTCCCCCCTCCTCCCCCACCCTAGCTACGCCACTGTGTTTTAGTTCATTATTTGTATAATATCCATGCGCTTAGTTATTAGTCTTGATTTCAGATTTCAATTTAGACCCCATGCAATAAAAAAGGACCTTTTCTTGTTTGTGATATCGTCATCTCTATGGTAACGTTTTACATTTTAATCAGTAGATTCAGTAAAACCAGAGTATGAAAAAGTGGTCGAAATATCAATTGCGAAAAATGTTAATAACATTGAAGAGAGGTACATAGCGGTTTAATATAAGCGTAAAAAAATAAAATATTAATTCTGTTGAAGGGTAAAATCCTATTTAATATTTCTTTTTTTTTTTTAAATTATGGCAAGTATCGCATTTATTCAAACATTCCAAACCTATTTCTTGCACTTGATGAAAACCTTTATATCCTCCATTAATATGGTTACAATAGTGTCTACGATATGACATACCAATATCTGCCTGCCAAGCACCACACTCTTCCCTACCCGTCCACCACTAAAAGTCCACACTACTATCCAGGCTGTCACACTAGATCCAGACTGACGTGTCCAGGAACCTTCCGGAAAATCACGGCTCATCCAGTATGTCTAATTTCATTTTGGAACCGGACCACGTGCTCTGGAGGTGATCTAGATCCCAGGATGATGCCGTCATTGCTCATTAGGATCTCCGAAACTGCCGACTGAACAGGCGAGAATTAACAACACCCCCGCCCCCTTTTTTTTTCCCATCAGCCATTTCTCCTCTCTGGTTACTCGCGCTGTACCGTTTCCCTGCTCGCACCACTCACACACGCACACCCTTCTACCATGTTCGCCCATACGGCAGTAACACTCACCATAAGTCTTTATTATTCCTAACAATCTGAATGGGTTGGAAGAATGTCACCTGTAGTAATACAATTATACACCAGCTCGAAGTGACGTAGAGTCAGGGAAACATGAAATGGATTCGCCTTTAACGTTGGTTTCCTTAATGCCAACTAACATTAATAACTGCCGTGAAAAAAAATGCCAAAAATATCATTTTGGTTTATTCTTGGCTTCTTGAAATGAGTCCCACTGGCTTTTTGAAATTTACCGGTTGAAGTTCGTCTGCTGCTGAGCAGAAGTGAGATCCCCAGGAGCCATTGATCTTAATGCAGGTATTACATCGAGAAAAGAAATGCATCCTCAAATGTGGGCCAAAATCTTTTAATTATTAACTGCCAGACTTAAAATCTAATTGGACAGGAAACCTAAAGGCAAGATTACAACAGATAATTTCACTGGAGCCAGAATAGCTTTGGCGTCTATTGACATTTATCAAAGCGACTCGCAAAAGATGAAAAAAATATTTATGGTGGAGAAAGGGAAACGAGGGGCTCATGGCTAGTAAATTTTTTTCTTTTTTGGGACAAAGCCGGCTCAAACATGCTCAAGGCCTTCAGCTAAATGCTTGTAATGAAAGAAAGTTTTAAATATAGTTGATACATACAGTTTTTTGGTATAATCTTGTCATTAACATAAAGTCTTTGATATTTGTTTTATTTGATATTTGTTTTATTTAATTCTAGATAACTTTAAATTCATCTACGCAAGGATAGTCTCCTCATAACCTAGTTCATTTGTTGAATTTATTTTATACGAGCCGACCCGCGGCGTAGCATACGCCCCCCCCCCTTTTCCTTTCTCTGAGCCTCGCTCTCTGTTCGTCAACGCGAAAGTGACGTGGGGTAACTCTAGTCCAACTTGCAGTGATAAAAGAGTTATCTTTCCATGACTTTTCATCGTAGTGTCCCGCTTGGTTGGGCCACGAAGAGAATTATATATATATATAGATAGATAGATAGATAAAGGCACATTCCTCGTCCCATATGCTAGGACAAATTTGTACAAATACTCCTTCTTCCCTAGTGCTATTAGAGCATGGAATGGGTTGCCTGAGCTAGCCAGGAAAACCAGTGACCTGGCAGAATTAAGTCATTGGTTAATATGCATGACTAAATGCATGACGCGTAGGACGTAATCATCTTCTTTTTTGAAGTAACGTCTGTATTATATAAGATATATATATATATATATATATATATATATATATATATATATATATATATATATATATATATATATATATATATATATATATATATATAGTTCACATGCCTGGTTATTGTTGATAGATGTTGCTTTGAAAAAAAAAGATTTATTTGTGTTATCCAAATCTTGTTAGTTATCGTATGCTGCTTTGCACTAGGTACATCTGGTATGTCACATCTCAGGTCTAGTGTGTGATGTATGAGGTCTAGTGTATCTTGTATGAGGTCTAGTGTGTCATGTATGAGGTCTGGTGTGTCATGTATGAGGTCTGGTGTGTCATGTATGAGGTCTAGTGTGTCATGTATGAGGTCTAGTGTGTCATGTATGAGGTCTGGTGTGTCATGTATGAGGTCTAGTGTGTCATGTATGAGGTCTAGTGTGTCATGTATGAGGTCTGGTGTGTCATGTATGAGGTCTGGTTTGTCATGTATGAGGTCTAGTGTGTCATGTATGAGGTCTAGTGTGTCATGTATGAGGTCTAGTTTGTCATGTAGTGCTTTTCAAACTTAAGGCCACAGACATATCGAGGTTCGATACTTTGTGGTCCAGATTTTGTGTCCTAGATTTACTGTTACTATCAAATAATCTTTAAAACCATAACTTGTAGATCTTTAGACTCCAGCCTCTTGCAGGAGTCTCGTAATTTAACTTCCATACTAACACCTTCATACTTCCAAGTATTCGCACCTGAAATGCATGTTATATAAAGGGAGCCGCTTACGAGTTTGTGAGAAAATGCAATCTCTCTTTGCAATCTTTTAAATTTTTTTAAAAATTATTATTGTATTGAATTTTACATAAATTCTTATGTCTGAATTATAAAATATATTATTACCTAGGTTAAGCATTATACTGTTGCGGGAACTTACGTATGTAGCTTAAGTTTTGTGTATTTTACACTAGAAATTTCCTTTCGTTTTTTAGGTTATCTGGTCTATGAATTTTTTTATTTATTTTTTTTTGTTTAGAATTTTTTTTAAAAAAAAAATCCTTTTCTTCAATTACATCATCTGGCCAACACGTTGCTAAGTGACGTCACAGCCAAGGTAACTGAGCTCAAGGCGAACATTTTTTTTTTTTTCAATTCTGCACGATTGGAGAAAAATAGGTCAACAATGACGTCACACGAAGAGCCTGGAACGTGTTGTGGCCTAGTTTAATATTTGTTTGATCTTGTTCTTTTTTCCACCTCTTTATCTTTAAAGTGATGCTTTTCATCTGTGCACTTCATTTGTTGAGTTGTTTTTTTTGGTTTTGTTTTTGTTTTGTTCCTTGCTAGGCTGCTTGCTTATAAGTAAAAAAGATATTTAATTTATTTTGTGAAATGCAGTGTTCATTGTTGCAGCCCCCAAAGTAAGCCGCAATCCTACAAAGTAAACTAGACGTTAAGCTTTAGGGTAGAGTAAACCCGCAAAGTCTTTGATCCACTCTGAGAGTAGAGAAGAAAAGGAATAGGAGCTGTGGAGTGAACATGAAGAGAAAGTGAGAAAAGAGAGAAAGAAAGATCAGAAAGAGAAGAAAGAGACAGTGAGAAAATAAAAACAGAAAGAAAGATCAGAAAGAGAAGAAAAAGAAAATGAGAAAAGAGAGAACAAAACGATCAGAAGGCAGAAGGAGAAGAAAGAGAAAGACATGTAGCAAAAAAGAAAAAAGAGACCAATACGAGTGAAAAGATAAAAAAGAACGAGAAAAAAAAGAATGAAGAAAAGTTTTTAAAAAGAATCAAGATAGAGAAAAGAAAGAATACAGAGAGAGTATTGAACGAATAAAGACACAGAGAGACAGAGAGAGGCAGAGGAAGAGAGTCAGAGTAAAGTATTGGAGAATAAACAGAGAGTACAAAGACTAAAAGAATGAGTACAATAAGTAAAAAAGAGTAAACGATAATAAAAAGAGAGAAAAAAAAAGAGAATAAAAAAGGTCCTAAAGAAAGGGCACATAGAGGAAATGAAGAGAACAAAAAAGACACGAGGAAAGAGACAGAGAGCTAAATTAGCCAGAAAGGAAGACAAAAAAGAAGCCAGAAAAAGAAGCCAGAAAAAAAAGCCAGAAAGGAAGACAAAAAAAAAGCCAGAAAAGAAGCCAGAAAAAAAAGCCAGAAAGGAAGACAAAAAAGAAGCCAGAAAAAAAGCCAGAAAGGAAGACAGAAAAGAAGCCAGAAAGGAAGACAGAAAAAAAGCCAGAAAGGAAGACAGAAAAGAAGCCAGAAAAAAAATCAAGAAAGGAAGACAGAAAAGAAGCCAGAAAAAAATCCAGTAAGGAATACAGAAAAAAAAACTGAAAAAAAGCTGGAAAGGAAGACAGAGAAGAAGCCAGAAAAAAAGCCAGAAAGGAAGACAAAAAAGAAGCCAGAAAAAAAGCCAGAAAGGAAGACAGAAAAGAAGCCAGAAAGGAAGACAGAAAAGAAGCCAGAAAAAAATCCAGTAAGGAATACAGAAAAAAAAAACAGAAAAAAAGCTGGAAAGGAAGACAGAAAAGAAGCCAGAAAAAAATCAAGAAAGGAAGACAGAAAAGAAGCCAGAAAAAAAAAGCCAGAAAGGAAGACAGGAAAGAAGTCAGAAAAAAAAGCCAGAAAGGAAGACAGGAAAGAAGCCAGAAAAAAAAAGCCAGAAAGGAAGACAGGAAAGAAGCCAGAAAAAAAGCCAGAAAGGAAGACAAAAAAAGAAGCCAGAAAAAAAAGCCAGAAAGGAAGACAGAAAAGAAGCCAGAAAAAAAGCCAGAAAGGAAGACAGAAAAGAATCCAGAAAGAAAGACAGAGAAGAAGCCAGAAAAAAATCCAGAAAGGAAGACAGAAAAGAAGCCAGAAAAAAAATCCAAAAGAAGCCAGAAAAAAGCCAGAAAGGACGTCAGAAAGGAAGCTATTGATTCTAAATCCTATAATAAATATGAGCTCACCCAACTTTGCCCAATCTAACGCCTCACAGCCTCATCCTTACTTCCGGCTCAGTTGCTTCTACCTCCTCCAATTAAAGTTTCGACTTCTTCTTCCTGACATTTCTGTGCAGAAAAGAAAAAAGAAAATGTGTGTACAGTTTGGGATACACTATTTTATTACAAAGCAAGAGAAAATGTCTAATCTTTAGTTCACCCTTTTCCCTATTATAGCGTTATAGAGTCTAGCATTTTTATTGACTCCTTGTCTACCTATTTTTTATCAATCACTCCCTGTATTTACTTCTATATATGTATATCTTTATATATGCACAGCGTCTGTCTGTCTGTCTGTCTGGTACAATTTCTGCACATGTTATTTCTCCGACTTCCCGTTCTCGTATCAAGTTGAAACTTTGCAGAGATATTAATTGTTCCTAAAAAAATAAGAATGAATCCAAAAAATAATTAATTAATCAATGATTTATAAAATGGGAAATAAATATTACAGTATTGAGATATATGATCGTAAATGTGCAGTTATTTCCCCCCATATAAGCTTTGTTTATTTAAAAATAAGTTGTTTTTTTATTTTGGTTGTTTCTTTATTTCTTTCTGCCTGCCTCCATAATTCTTTTTTTCCTAGAAAAGTTCAAAATAATGTAGGGTCGAGGCCATCGACCAATAGTTTCATGTCCTGATGCCCTACGATTTAAGGTAATTTGCAGGCTCATGAGCTGATCCCCTACGATCCATTGCCACCTACCACCAGCTTTATGAGCTGATTCCCTACGATTCATTGCCATCGACCACTTGGTTCATGAGCTGATGCCCTACGATCCATTGCCACCGACCACCAGCTTCACGAGCTGATGTCCGAAGTTTTGCAAGAGACTGTCAGTCACAAATCTTCCCTAATTACTCTATAGATTCCCTCTGCTCTTGTGATTTTAAATCTCTCTTCTATGCGTCTACAGATTTGTTAGTCATTTTTTACTCATTTGTTAAGTCATTTGTCAGTCATTTGTTAATAGTCATTCGTAAGTCATTTGTCAGTCATTTGTTAATAGTCATTTGTTAATAGTCATTCGTAAGTCATTTGTTAATAGTCATTCGTATGTCATTTGTCAGTCATTTGTTAATAGTCATTTGTTCGTCACTAACATGAAGGCAGGGGCAGATAATGCACTCTATTGGACTAATGACATGGTCACTTGGCTTCGTCTTCAGTAAGTTGCTGACGTCATGTGGCCTACTTTTGACCTCTAATCTTAATATTTTTTTTGTTTCTTTGCTCAAGAGAACTAATTCCTAGAAGATAAAACCATCGAAATGGCCTTATGACCCACTTAAATTTATCACCCGTGTTGTGATATATCGTATTTAGGTCAGGGACCTTCAGACGAATTGTTGACAAGTATTTCACGAGGTCGACCTCTGCTCCTTTCATGTGACATTATGTAAACATTGGCTTTGTACGCAGCGGAGGTGGCGAAATATGCAGGTCGCAGCTGGGTCTGAGTATTCACGTGAAGTACTGCATTGAATCTCAATCTTCAGACTCAGAAGCAATGACTTGTGTGTGTTACCAAGCACAACCTACTTTTGGTCTTTTAGTGATTGGTCACTGAGACAAACTCTGACAAGGATCAGGACAGGAAGGACTAATCCTCTCAGGGACCGCGTAATGCCCATTTACCAGACATCTATAGGATTTATTCTTTCGTTAGTCTGTCTCTTGTCTATAGTTGAATATAGACAGGCATAATGAATTCACATCGAAAAAAAAACCTGCACTTAGACCTATATGATTGTAGATTTATATGAATTAGCTTGATTGAGATTAGCGCGTAGCTTATCCCTGGGCTGATGTAGTGTTACTAATCTATATCTCCATTTCATCTGAAACGTAATTCGAGCGTTGACTCTTTTGGCACAGGGCCCCGCAATATTGTTAAAACCGGCCCTTCAGGCTTCTATTTTATTGTCACATAGAAATATTGTCACAAGATTCGATTCTATTGCCCCAGATTCTATTGCCCCAGATTCTATTGCACCAGATTCTATTGCCCCAGATTCAAGCTCCAGATTCTATTGCCCCAGATTCTATTGCCCCAGATTCTCTTGTATCAAGTCTGTTGCCTCACGCCTTCTAGTGCCTAAGGTTTTATCTCTGTTGTCTAAGACGTCATCTCTACTGGTTCCAGGTATAATGTCTATTGCCACAGGTCTCGTCTCTGTTGCCTCAGATATCGTCTCTATTGCCTCATGTCTCATCACTAATGGCCCAGGTCTTATGTCTATTACCACAGGTCTCGTCTCAGTTGCCTCAGATATCGTCTCTATTGCCTCAGATATCGTCTCTATTGCCTCAGGTATCGTATCTATTGCCTCAGGTATCGTCTCTATTGCCTCAGGTATCGTCTCTGTTGCCTCAGGTATCGTCTCTATTGCCTCAGGTATCGTCTCTATTGCCTCAGATATCGTCTCTGTTGCCTCAGGTATCGTCTCTATTGCCTCAGGTATCGTCTCTGTTGCCTCAGATATCGTCTCTATTGCCTCAGATATCGTCTCTATTGCCTCAGACCTCATCCCTATTGCCTCAGATCCCATCTATATTGCCCCTAAATGGTTCTGTATGATTTAAACTTTTTGTAGAACTAAACACAGTGGTCATTGATTTTCTTTATATTCAGAGCCTACCTTCAGAACCAATACCACCCTTTTGATAAGCCGTGACTACATAGGAATTGTATGATTTTTTTCCAAAAGCTTAAAATTGTTTAATAAAAGAAAATAGAAAGCACTTTTTTTTAAAGACAATAGTATAACTATACAACCGAAAATTATGTTACTTTTCCATTCTATATCATATTTATTAATAATATATATATATATATATATATATATTGACCTTGCCTTTCTTCTCTGGCGCTTTTGCAAACCAATGATACTAGCTCCAGCTGTAATAACCTGCCCAGTATACAGCCGAACATTTCGGGCTCAAAGAGGTCTCACCAGCCACATGAGGAGCCACACAAAACCCCAGTGCAAAGCCCTCAGCCCCTTGGATGACAAAAGTGGTAATCGAACCACGATGGACGAACTATATATATAATATATATATATATATATTGTGTTTCGTAAATGCTCAGTTTGATAAGCTTAGCAATACACGCACGCACACACACACACACACTGCGCGCGCATGACAGTCCACTCTACTCTCCGAGCCGACTCGTCTATTTTGTCGTCTGCAGCGCGGGTCTTTTCTCTGTAATACTCTCGTATCCTGTGTCTGGTGGGGGGGGGGGGGGGGAAAGTGGCTCAGATCAAAACAGTTTGTGACGTCAACACGTTGAGGACGGCCTAGGAAGAAAAAAAATAAAAAGAACAAAAATCAATAGCAGGGGTGTTGAATTCCAAGTTTTAGATTCAATATAAAGTGTTTAGTGATAGATAGGCAACAGGCTCACTAAATGCATTAAATGATATATGTATAAATAAAGAGAGATACCATATAAAAAACACAGGTGCTGACACGGGTACGTTTTGTTAAACGGAATTGGCCTTTATTGATTGGATTTTAATACCCCGATTGCGAAAAAAAAAATATCGGAAATAAAAGTAGACAGATATTACAATTAAAAGGCTTTAATTTTTTTTCTGGGGCTTTATGTTAAGCCCTATGAAATACCAGTAGCTTTATAAAACAAAAAATTGGGGCATAGAATTACCTAAGTTCATAAAATCATAAATCTGTCAAAACGTGTGTTGCGTGTTTGATGACCTTAGAAGAATGGCTCTCAGAATCGTCCTCCGGTAAAGATTTAATGTCTGATTTGGTGTTAAATTTCTCAAATTGATCCTGCCTTGCAATTAAGAGAGTAGTTATTGATGACGTATTTCTCAGTACTTCCGGGTTATATTATGAAAATTAATTTTGTATAACGCATCTTTTGCGCATGCTCAGTGCTATGTGGTCCAATCCCTTTTGAGGACTTGTGGGAGAGGAGGCATCTGGAAGATGGTAGCCGCAATCACGACACATACAATAAAACAGCTCTCTATAACTGCAGGCGTGTCTAAATCGGCTGAGTGGTTAAGCGCTTGGCTTCCGAAACTGGGGTCCTGGGTTCGAATCTCGGTGAAGACTGGAATTTTTTTTTTATTTCAGGACTTTTAGGGCTCCCTTGAGTCCATCCAACTTTAGTTGAGGAAACTCGGTTGGTCATTGTGCTGGCCGCATGACCACCCTGCTAGTTAACCGTTGACCAAAAGAAACAGATGACATTAATATCTTCTGCCCTATAGACCGTATGGTCAAAGGGGAACTATACTTTTTACTTTTTGGTCTAAATCAGTGACCCCTAAACTATGGTCTCTCAATATTAGAGTAGTTTGGGCCAATAACTCGTTGCCACGTCAACAGGTCCGACGACACGGCCCGTCACGTGGTAATAAACTATCAAGTCTAAACTGCCCACAGGTTGCGACGTCGCAGGTCTGTGTTCAGGTATTCTGTAACGATTGGTCTCGGCTCCACAACCCATAATGAACAGCAGAGACTCCATGGGCTCGTCGATTTTTATCTTCGCGGGACTCGGCCGTTGACGTTCGTGTAGAGACCGGATAATTAGGGGCCCGAGACAAATCAATTTAGGCCTGTGATAATACAAAGCATATGATAATATTATCATTATCATTTCTAGCTGTTACAGTCTCTTAAATAAACATTTGTATCAGCGTAATCTCCATGTTGCCCGCCATCTTGTTGATGGATGACGTTGTTTGCAACAGCAAATAGGAAGAGCAACTAAGAAAAGAGAATCACTGACTTAGTCTGAGCTAAACTACAAGACGAAGGCTTAAGCTGCGGGAGGTAGAGGGTTAAACGTCCTAGCCATCGCTTGGTTCCGGGATCGCTTAGCACAAAATCTGTTCTCGGACTTTTTAAAACAAATATTTTTTTCGTGAGCAGACTGGGTCAGAGTGGAATGAGTGTGAGCACAGCGTGGGATCGATGACGTCCGGGGGAAGAGTCCGGGGAGGACGAAGAGTCCGGGGAGGACGAAGAAGGACGGCAAGAAAACAAATATTTACAAATGAAACAACGGAATAGAGCTGCGCGGTGGTCTCGGCGTTGTGGAGGGTGGGTGGCTGAAGGTGATGGGGATTGATTCCATGTGGTAAGATCAGTTCACATGCCCAGCATCATTAACCCCTTTCCACCTAAACCCTTTACTATTGATTAAAAGATAAAAGATGGGTTGAGGAAATAGAAAAAAATGCATTTGTGTATGTGTGTGTATGCAGGGCCGGTCCTACAGGTTGCGGGGCCCTATGCGAAACGGATGGCGCGGGGCCTAATTTGGGCTGTGATAAGGATAATAAGTGAAAATTAAGATTTTGTATTAGAAAATAAATTTGTCTTTGCATTTTATTCATACTTTACTAATTGCAAAATCATTGTCAGATTAACTTTACGAGCCATCTACAGTAGATAGTAGTTTTCCAACAAAAAGCAGATAAACATTCAGATCTGCCTTTTAGATTTACTATCGACTCGCAAAATATCGTGTGTTTTTTTTGTTTTGTTTTTTATATAAGAGGTCGAGATAGATTTAGACTTATATTTGTATGCCAGTGACTATTGAAGTAAATTAAGTATTTGAACTTCCTGTTTTGGTTAAAATTCGACTTATTATTAAGTTATTATCACATTTTTATGAAATGAAAGCTGACAATACCTTTTTTTTTTAATCGCGAGTAGGGTTGGCGTTTTCCACATTGAATGACACATCGAAATGACAATTTTGTCTGTTTTAAGATTTGCATCAGTTTCCAGAAGATTTTTAATAATGTCATGACATTTTCGTGACTTTTTCTTATATTTTATAATTTCAGGAGAATTCCAGGAACCCTTTAACAATAAGTTAAAATGGTTTAATTTAATAATTTAAACCTAGAATTCGCATCGCGCGGGGCCTATGAAAGCGCGGGGCCCACTGCGGCCGCCTAGGTTGCAGTGGCCTAAGACCGGCCCTGTGTGTGTTTGTATGTATGCATGTGTGTGCGCTCTATTAGAAAGACAGTGGGAAGGAACGAAGGATTCCACTCTATCTCTCTTCGTCGCCTCTACCTCACTCATTCATTTACCATGCCATGGGTCCAAACAAATGTTTCCATGTATACATGCATATCTTTAGGCAGAACCGTTTTATCAGTAGAACACAATTCTTCTTTAGATTTCTTCCCTTGCCATAATGTTATTTGTACCTATTCTAGAAGCGCGATAACCAAATAACCAAAACCATATTTATGTAGAACAGCACTCACACAAATACCAAGCCCTCGAGTTGTGGAAAGATGTACAAAGAGGGCGTATGCGTGTTAGTTTGTTTATATTATTATGATATTATCGTAGTATGCAAGCATTCCACAGGGTGCAGTAACAATATTTCACTCATATTGGGGGAGAGCTCGTGGTTCTCATTCATGCAACGGCGAAGCCATGGACAGGGCCCGAAGAATCCAATAACCTATTAACTAGCCAATTATTAAAGCTGGTCGGATTGGTCCATCCCAAAGGTCAAACAATCATCTGAGAACAACACTGGAACAGTCCTAATAGCATTATTCTATTGACTGGCTTAGAAACAATGCTCATTACGCGGACAGTCGCCCACCGAAACAAGGGATTTTTCATTCTTATCATCCCTGTAGACCAGTTGACTCTCTTGAGGGTAAATACTGTGTTTGTGATGTGTTGCTGCTGTCGATTAAGTTTCTGCACCGGTCATAACGAATCAAGACTCACTACTTTAAATAGTTTTTGGTAGTTTTATTTTTCTTCACAAAGCTTATACCATCTCGTTCAGTATGTGTGCTGGTAATAAGCTTGTTCACGTTTTTTTCTACCAAATCCCTTCTCGGATCAAGTTGAAACTTTTAACTATTTTATTTTTTATTTGTATCTGTTAAAACACGAATGAATTTAAAAAATTGAACAAATTAGTTAATGAATTATTGATAATTAATTTATTTTGTTTGATATTAAATAAGGGAAGTGAATTGTCATTGAGAGTAATAGTTGCACCTGCGGAGTTCTTCCCCTTAGATAAGCTTTGTGTTTTAAAAAAGATTTTTAAAATTTGCTTGTTTTATATTTGTCACAAATAATTCTGATGCTGAGTAACCCTATGTTACTGCATATTATTGTAGCTGATTATTTGTTCCTATTCGTGGCCGAAGTATTTGTACAAGTCCTCTAGGCAGGAATGTGGACGGGATGGCTGAGGGTAAAGCTCTAGGCTTCCAAGCTGATGTGTCTCAGGTTTAAATCTCGGTGAAGATGATTTTTTTAGGAGGCCCTAAGTCCACCTATTTCCGATAGATACCTGACATTAATTGGTAAAGCCGGTTCCTTCCTTCAAGGAACAGTACCAGGAAAAAGAAGAAGAGGCAGACAGAGACAGCGATTGGAGGACAACATAAAAGAATGGACGGGCCTGCCATTGAAAGAGATTCTAAGGCAAATGACAGAGAGGAATGGAGATGAACGGTCGAAGAATCTTGGATGGTGCTCCAACGGTCCAACAGACTAGGGTAAAGGTAAAGCCGGTTGGTCATTGTGACCATCGGCCATAGATACAGATGACCTTTATATCATTTGCCCTACATATGGCAATGTCTGAAATGAATTATTTACTTAACTAACTTTCACTAGGCAGGAACACAGAACATCTAAGCAGAAAGTGAAACTTTTACAAGTCCCATTTATTTGTATGTCTAAGAATCGTTGAACATCCCATTCAGGAACATTTTGCCCAATCTGCGAACGGCTCTAGTGATTATTAACAGCAGACGTGAAGGCCTTGACCTTCCCAATTATTTCAAGGGCCAGACGAAAACATCAATTTCACGCCTGAAAGGCGCCGAAGCGCTCAAGTAATATCCCTCCTCGTCCCAGGCGCAGTGATACAATTTTTTTTTTTTGTTTTTTTTTATATCGCCTACATCTTTAATGTGTATTCCGTGAGACCAGAAGTGTCCGCGGAGGGAGAGAAAAGGTGAAAAGTGGCTACAGAAAAATAGTCCCAGAGCAAGGGATTGTTGATTAGTTGTCTTCCTACATTCTGTTGACGCTTCTCGTTAACTGTTTACTATATGGGCCTCCTCTAGCCGGGACTATTTGATTGGCTGAAAAGTGCATTGAATTACGGGGCGCTGAATGAGCTAAGAATGAGAGGGCGTTGAGTGAGTGTCAGGGAGGGAGAAGCAGAAAGGGTAAACAGGGTGTATGGTGGGGAAGGAGGGTAGGGCAAGAGAGGGTTAGGAGAAGGGAGGGGGGGGGGGGAGCGCAGTGATTTCATGGCATCGATCGAGCTGATCAATAGAAAACTTGTATTGAATCGAGGGTGTTTCTTTGTGCACAGACACTTGAGTGTGAATCGCGTGTCGATGGCGTTGAATCGAGGACCTGTTTTTGTCTACCGTTAGGGTGCTGCCTGACCACCACCGCCACAGCAACAACACTGAGAACACCACGGCGACTATTTCAAACACCAACTAAACAAATCGTCTGCATTTCTCTGAACTCTCTATTTTGACCTCAGCATTAAAGGATTGCTGAGCTGTTCACATTTCTATATAAATGCTATTTCTGAACAAGCCTTAACACAAGAGCTTTAGAATAAACTCTTTACAATGAGCTAAGCAAAAAAAAAAAAAAACTTATTTACTCTACTACAAATATGAATGATTCATTTCAAAGCTTCATACAAAGATCAAAAAGTTGATCCTAGTAGAAATTAATAGTGCATAACTGATAGTGAAAGTTATTTGGTTACTTAGAGTGCATCGCAAGAAATGGTGAAATTACAGAGTTTTAATTGCCTCCAAGTCGCAGATGGAATGTTAATGAATTGCTTAGGGACTTCAGGTTTCATGTAATAAATATAGAGTGTTTTAGAATAAATGTTATTTCTGTAATTGTCAACCAACATCGACTAAAAGGAAATTGACAAGTTAGGATTATATATTTAAAACATTCTTACTCTATTTTAGTTTTGGGGAAAACGAATAAAAATAACGATCTCTTGCGTGAATAAACCTGTGTCTCCTTTCTCATCTCGCTTTCTCTTTTTCTTCTGTTTTTCTCTTAATATCTCGCATCTCTTTTCTCCCTATCTTTCTTTATTCTCTTCACTTCTCTCACTTTGTCTCTTTATAGCCTTTGGAATTTTTTACTTCCTCATTCTATTCCTCTCTCTCTCTCTCTCTCTCTCTCTCTCTCTCTCTATTGTTTTTTCCTATCTTATGCTTTATTTACCCTATTCTTAATTTCTCTCCCTCAATCTCTTTCTTTCTCACTACTTCTCTCCCGCTGTCACTTTCTCGCTCTCTTCTTCTGATTCCTCTTTTTCTTCTCTCTCACTCTCTTTTTACCTCCTCTTTCTTTTGCCTCTTTCTCTGGCCTCTTTCTCTAGCCTCTTTCTCTGGCCTCTTTCTCTGGCCTCTTTCTCTAGCCTCTTTCTCTAGCCTCTTTCTCTGGCCTCTTTATATAACCTCTTTGTCTAGCCTCTTTCTCTAGTCTCTTTCTCTGGCCTCTTTCTCTAGCCTCTTTCTCTAGTCTCTTTCTCTAGTCTCTTTCTCTAGCCTCTTTCTCTAGCCTCTCTCTCTAGCCTCTTTCTCTGGCCTCTTTCTCTCTCTTTTCATTATTATCTCTCTTACAACTTTTTAAATCCTTATTTTTTAAATCCAGCTATTTTAAAGCTGTGCAGAAAAGAAACAAAGAAAAGAATGGTTTGGACATGATGTTCTTTCCGTTCCAAAACATTCTTTGACATTCCAGGGAAATACGTAAGCTCAAAAGTTTAGGATTTCAAGGGAAAAAAATGCTGGGTGGGGGGTGGGAGTATGGGGTATAAGGATAATTGACCAGGCCATGCAACTGACGCAAGCAAGTAGATTAAACAGTGACTGGTCAGCACAAGTATCAGAGGCCCCCCCCCAAGCCTCTTAATATTTTGCCCCCCCCCCTCCCCCCAAATAAAAAGATCATATTTTGAAACTTATTAAGCTCTCATTTAGTAACATTGAGGGTGAGTGGTAAAGCGTTCGGCATCCGAACCGAGTGTTCCGGGTTCGAATCCTGGTGATGATTATGGGATTTTGAATTCCGGTATTTAGGACGCCTCTGAGCCTAACGGGTACCTGACATTAGTTTGGGGGGGGGGGGGGGAAGAAGTAAAAAGGGCGGTTGGTCATTGTTCTGGACACAGCAAGAGACGGCCTTTACATCGTCTGCCCCACAGATCGCAATGTTTGAAAGGGGAACTCTCCTTACCGCGTGGTTCTATAGCAATTTATTAAGGCAGCACGGAAAACCAACTCCTAAATACCCCCCCCCCAACACACACACGCACTGGTCCACAAAAGGGATTGGACCAAAAGCGCTCTGAGCATGCTATAAGCATGAAAGTAGCGCATTATAAAAGCTATAATAATAATTTTTCTCAAAGCGAGGTTTAAGGTTGAGTCCGACTCATCCAAAAGGGGGTGTTGATACTCGGTCATTGCTTTGTAGCTCCAAACATCGAATACAATTAAGCCGATGTACGCGTATTACATTCTTAATCTAGAGCTGGAGATAAACCTGTCTTTTCAAACAGAATTTAGATTTTATCTACAAATATACACAACCGTCAACTTTAATATAGATGTACGTGGAAACAAAACAGAAATAATAATAACTTAGAGATATAAATTAATATAGAATAATATTAAAAAAAAAAACCTGGGTCTCGCTTTTTGTTTTAGATTTATCCGGTTAAAACGTCTCAGCAAAATAGTTGCTGCAGTTCTGGTACCATGCTCCTCTGTGGTGTTAATGTGAGGGGAAGGTAACGAGGAGTCTACCTGGCAGCTCATTTATTTACCGGTGGTACTTATCATAAGGCCACCCAGATGTCCCTTCTTTCACCCCCGCCGCGAACAATTCATGGTTAGTTGGCATGGCGTTAACACTCCAGAAATACACAGGAGACGAGTTAAAGTTTGCGACTCTCCTTAACATGTTATTACGTCCATATGGGGTTTGCGTCGTGCAGAGTCTGAAAAGTGACTGAAAAGTGATGGAGTCGGCCTTGTTGAAAATTGGGTCCACCTTGACAACATTTCGGAAATGCAATCCACCCACAGAGGAAACATTCACAACATGGCAAACACATTTGTAAGCCATACAAAAACAAAGTATAATAAAATACTCAGAAAGACACAAAGATAAATGCACATTCCTCGTCCCATATGCTAGGACACATTTGTACAAACTTCCTTCTTCCCTAGCACTATTAGAGCATGGAATAGGTAGCCTGAGCTAGCCAGGAAAACTAAGACTAAGACTAAGACTAAGACTGCTTTATTGATCCTTACGGAAATTTGTTGTGATTACAAGGACTCGTTTCTCATATAAAGACAACACAACAGAAAAATACACATAAATACAACAGACAACATAAAGAGTTCATTCAGCGACTACACACAGGTATCTTGGTGCATTTCATGTTCCCTGATCAATGAGTGGCGGTGATAGAGTCTGACCGAGTGAGGTACGAACGAGTTTTTGTACCGCTCCGTTCTTGTTTTGATTGACAGCAGTCGCCCACTTCGCGACGACCTGGCGTAGTTCTGATGGAGCGGGTGGCCGTTGTCTTCCAAGATTTTTTCGATTTTTCTTAGGCACGTTTGTTCAAAAAGTTCCTTTAAATGTGGTAATGTTGTGAGTGTAATTTTTGATGCTTTTTTAATGATGTTTTCTAGACGTTGCAACAGTTTAGATGAGGCGTTGCCTTGCCAACAACTTATTCCGTATGTTAGCAGATTTTGTACTGTCGCGCCGTAAAATGTCTCAAGGATCTTCTTGTTTAATTTAAAACTGTTGAGTTTGTATAGAAAAAAAGAGTCGCTGGGCTGTTTTCTTTGTCAGAGTTCCAAGGTGGTCTTCCCATGTGACTTGGCGGAGTTTAGGTCTTAAAGGCACATTCCTCGTCCCATATGCTAGGACAAAATTGTACAAATACTCCTTCTTACCTAGCGCTATTAGAGCATGGAATAGGTAGCCTGAGCTAGCCAGGAAAACCAGTGACTTGGCGGAGTTTAGGTCTTAAAGGCACATTCCTCGTCCCATATGCTAGGACAAAATTGTACAAATACTCCTTCTTCCCTAGCGCTATTAGAGCATGGAATAGGTTGCCTGAGCTAGCCAGGAAAACCAATGACTTGGCGGAGTTTAGGTCTTAAAGGCACATTCCTCGTCGCCTTATGCTAGGACAAATTTGTACAAATGCTCCTTCTTCCCTAGCGCTATTAGAGCATGGAATAGGTAGCCTGAGCTAGCCAGGAAAACCAGTGACTTGGCGGAGTTTAGGTCTTAAAGGCACATTCTTCGTCCCATATGCTAGGACAAAATTGTACAAATACTCCTTCTTCCCTAGCGCTATTAGAGCATGGAATAGGTAGCCTTAGCTAGCCAGGAAAACCAGTGACTTGGCGGAGTTTAGGTCTTAAAGGCACATTCCTCGTCGCCTTATGCTAGGATAAATTTGTACAAATGCTCCTTCTTCCCTAGCGCTATTAGAGCATGAAATGGGTTGCCTGAGCTAGCCAGGAAAACCAGTGACTTGGCAGAATTTAGGTCATTGGTTAAAATGCAAGACTAGATGCATGACGCGTAGGACGTAATCATCTTCTTTTTTGAAGTAACGTCTGTATTATATAAGATAAGATAAGATGTTTAACTAGGAACGAACTATTTTATTGATTAGTTTACTTTTTAAAGAAAACCTTTAATAAATGAGAAAAACAAGAATAATGGGAATTAAATTAATTTTTACACATTGCACGCTCTTCTGATTAATTATCCAAATACCTAATCACCTCTGCTGTGTAAGGTCAATAGGATCAAGAAGCAAGATTAAGTTTGATACTTCAATACTTCAATTAAGGGATACGATTAGGGACCGTGAAGAATTACTCTTGGCCGCATGATCTTTAGCGTGTCGGCTTATTTATACGTCATTTCGAATGCAAACAGACGTCTTGGATATGACGCCTTGAAGATGGTGCCGTGAAGATGACGTCGTGAAGATGACCTCGTGAAGATGACGTCGTGAAGAAGGGAGAGAGTGATGACGTCTAAATGATTAGCTAATGAAGTTTTATTTAGTAAGACTCAGAATGGGAAACGTAATTCGCCTCGATAGTTAAGATTAAGGAGCTGTGTTTCACATGACCATGCCAACCCAGTGGCGGTCTGAAGCAAAGCCCTTGTCCGTCGGGGGGTCAATAGAAGTTAACTTTACGTCTTCTGCGTCTGTCTTCAGAAAGGAAATTTTACGTGGGGCGTCCTCAAATGTGTGTCCCTGGACCTTCATAAGAGCTCACCAGCTGTATCTTTTAGAGGGCATCTGCTGCCATTTCTTTATGCCTGAGTTAATCTTTATATAGCCTCTTTTAAGCCATCATCCTTAAAGCTCGCAAAAAAAAAAATTATCTATCTGGCATGCAGTTATGCCTCATGCCGGATAGGTGTCAGACTCAGCGCAGCTGTCGAATGGTAAGTCGAATGTTAAGTTGTGCTTCTATGCTGTCCACACCGTCCTATAAGGTAGTTTGATGCCTTCGTTTCACAGTGGGCGAATACCTCATTTGCGCTAATCATTATAGGGAACTCGTTTTAAGATGTGACGTGTATGCTCTTTTAAAAAAAAGATAAGCAGTTAGCGTTAGTTGAACTATCAGTGAACTGTGAGCATCAAGTGCCTAAACCTTTAAAGACTAGACGCCTAGCTTATCAACTGCTTATCTAAGGTTCAATCCCCAGAAGTGACGTCATGATAGCCGATCCCTGGAAATTTCTGCCCTGTTTACATTACGAAGCCAACCAGGCTCAGGCCCGTCCGACTTTGGACTCAATGACCTTGTGCCTGTGATGATGCTGTCGAAGGTGTGAGAAGTTGAAATGTTCCCCCATAACAAGGAACCGTCGGGCAGCCCTGTTAAACAAGCATTGGTGTGAAATTATAAGCCCCCTAATGAGAAAAGCTGTGTTTATTGGTTTTATAAAGCTTTTATTAACTCCCTCCGTCTGTCTGTCTGTCAGTCTGTCTGTCTGTCAATCTGTCTGGTAAAAATTTTGTTGACGTTTTTTCTCCGACTTTCCGTTGTCGGATCAAGTTAAAACTTTGCACAATTATTCATAGTCGATGACAATACATGAATCAATGAAAAAGTTAACCAGTTATGTTAATCAATTAGTAATTAATTGACTTTGTTTTATATAGAAAAATCGAGTTAAATCTTGCAGTATTGAAATTATATGACAGTGATTTTGCGGTACTTCCACTTATATATGCTTTGTTGTTAAAAAAGTTGGTTTTTTTATTTTTGTTTTGTTTTTTTCAAATTCTTGATTGTAAAATCTTGATTTTTCATCTTGTTAGTAAACCTCTTTGTAGTAGTTTCAACACCTAGGCATATAGCATGATGGCCTTTAATTTTCTGCAGACCATCTCGTTTCACTGAGTCGCTTATCACGCTATTTAAGGTTTTGTAAAACACCAGACTAGCACCTACACCCCCTCCCACCGCTACACACACAAACAAAAGACAGGTCTCCTGTAAACTTCAATGTGAGAAGGGAGGTGATCCGTGTAATTGCTATTTGCATGTCCCGCTGTGCCCTGGCTCAATATTCTGAGACAGTTTTCACAGAGCCCTCTTTCCCCTTATCTTTCTATATACATCTCTCTCATTCTCTCTTTCTCGTTCTCTCTCTCTCTCTTTCTCTCTCTCTTTCTCTCTCTCTCTCATTCTCTCTTTCTCGTTCTCTCTCTCTCTCTTTCTCTCTCTCTCATTCTCTCTTTCTCGTTCTCTCTCTCTCTCTCTCTCTCTCTCTCATTCTCTTTTTCTATCTCCCTCCCTCCTCTTTCTATAATTCTCTCTCTCTATTGCTTCTTGCGCTCTTTTATGCCCCCCCCCCCTTTTTTCCTTCTTCTCCCCCCTCGTCACGTGTATCTCAGATGTTTGAATTAGTTTATGTTTTAAAAATGTCTTTGCATAGTTTTGTTGTGGTAGCTATTGTTAACATTCAGCGACTAAATGTCTTTTGATAAACCCTTATGGTGCTCGTATTTATTCATAGTATTATAAGCGAATACAATATCAAAAAACAGATCAGACAACTCGGTGCAAAGAAAATATTTAGATATCCACAATGCTCATGTAAAAAAATGGCGTCCATGCTTCTTGTTGTCTGCTAGCGTAATGACGTCACTTCCCTTTCCACGTTCATGAAAGCATTCGCACCGCACTGCACTATGGAAAATGTACCTGAATTGGTATTACATAGCATTGGGACATCATAAGGTTATAAAATATAATCACCCTTTATAAGTCTAAATAATTGTAACCGAAATAATATAGGAAATTAAATTAAAGAGTTATTTAATCAATAAATATTTATTTTGAAAGAGGTTTATGTTTATATGAATAAATATGATCTAAAAATTCAGTTTGGAGAAAATAATGTGGGGCCCACATTTTGCTCTTACTACTAAAGTTATTACTTTGTTAGAATACAAGGCTAACGTCTTGCTGGTCCGAATGATAATGCCCGCAACAACCTGTAGTCCAGTTGTCAGCTCTCGTTTGCTTGTTTTTCTAAAACATTGACATTGATGCAAAAACAATGAGGCCGTGTTACCTTGTTGATGTCTAAGAGCTGAGCCGAAGGCTCTTCGAGCTCTAAGTTTGAAAAAAAACCTGTTTGGACGTCCAGCCGAACAGTAAAAAAAAAAAAACCTGTGGGAACACAGTTCTGTTTGAGAGGGACCCGAGTCAATGCCTATGTAAAACATTGCTGTTTCCAATGCCTTTGGCCCCGACGCATGCTTGGCTGCACATGGCCGAAGGCCGAGGGCACCGGGAGCCACCGTCATTTTCCTTCGTTGTACCAAGCTAGCTGTGTGGGAACCGCCATTGATGTAACGGTCCCTTTGAGGAACAGCGCATGGATGTGGGACGTGTTCGTGGGGACTTTCTTACAACCCCGCCCGTGCAAGGGGTTGACTCTCGTCTACCCGTGGGCATCCCCACGGGAGTTATGTTTCGCCATTCATTTAGCCTAGCTACCCCCTCAAGTAGCCGTTTCCACCCAGGTGCCACGATGAGGCAGAACAGCGTACCCGGGGGCCGTGTTACCTGAGACACGTGTGAGACAGCCTCGCTTTGGTCTTGCGTCTACGGCTCATTGAATCCTTATCTGCTTTGCTGCGCTGTTCATCTGTGGCTATTTGACAAGTCCTTTCAGTAAAATTAATCCTTATCTATTTAGAGTGATGTACATTTTCTTTTTTAGTTAGGCGGTAAAATACGTTTCCAGCGAATAAACAGGGGCGTAGCAAGGGGCCGTTGGGTCCAAGTTAAAGGATATAATGGTCCCAACTCCCTCGAAAGCAATGGCGAAACCGGGGGTGGAGTGGTAGCGGCGAACACACGCCCTTCTACCTACCTACGGCCCAAGCATCCTGAGGAGGCGTGGCGGGAGAACTTTATTTATGCAATACAATTAGTTACCTATATAAATAGTTTATACGATTGTTATTTTAACCCATTCTTATATTATAGCACCCACCCCTCTATAGTGATATTAGCGCTGTCTATAGATCCAGCCGCCCCCCCCCCCCACTTTTTATTAACCTAAACTCTATTGGGGTGGATATATGTGGATAAAGCACAATGGAGGTTTTATTAATGAGTTAATGTAAACGACACATTTTGGTATTTTAACCCATTCTTATAATATAATATAAAATATAAGAAAATCTTAATCAACCACCGGAGGGGGCAATGGTTATGCTTGCCTCGGTTGTGGCAAAATATGTAGGTCACAGCTGGGGCTGCGTATTCACGGGAAATGCTGCATTCCTCGTTAAACTTCGGACTCGAAGACAAGCCTTAGTATTATAGTATAACACCAAGTTGTATCCACCGCCCAGTTCAACTATAGCACCTAGTCATTTAGTCATTCAGGTTATATGTTTATTTATACCTGCGCGTAAAAAAAATAGTTCTTATCGATCAGTTGTCTATATCGACTATATCTCTTTTTGTTTTAAAGGCTGTTGTGGTTGTTTAGTACTAGATGTAAAGTAGATCTAGGTCTAAATGAAGTCTTCTTAATAAATAATAGAGTTCGATTTCAAACAAAACAACATATAGTAACTTGTATAAAAGACTTAATACAACGGAATATACTTGACAAATAATATTTAATCCAAAACGAAGGGGCACAGTCCAAACTGTACCAAAGGTACATTAAAAGAGGAGTGAGTCGTTATTCTTCTTAACCGTCAAGTTCCCATCATTCCCTATTCAGTTAATATCCCATAATTCCCTAGTTCCGTCTAAAATAATCTATTTATAGTCTCGTCAAATTCCCGATTAAACTAAGCCTATAACAAGGCATGCAACTGATGACAACTGGTTATCGATAACAGTTCTTCTTTTATAGCTATATCACTAAACGACCGTGAGCCATTTTGTATTGCTAAAGCAGGAGCTCTTCTTTTTGTTTACCTCGCAAAGAAAACAAGAAAAGCACTTATTCTAGAGAGAGCCCTATTGACAAGAGGCAACCATATTGCCTCGACACAAGCGCCATCTTGCGCCATATCGTTATGTACTTTTAGTAGGAAGCGCGGTCTGCACCAGCACCGCATCAACGCTCTGACGTACAGCCCCACATCAGGACATATCTGCCTGTCCTCAACTGATTTGGCCTCTGCCTGTTCTGTCACTCGCACAGCAAGCTCGCTCACACATGCCGGCTGACACACACGCACACACTCTCGCGCGCGCCCGAGATCGTCACCTTTACTTACAAATGCCCCCCCCTCTCCCTCTCTACTCTTCCCCCCCCCCACTCCACCAACTATTGTCCATCTTCCCTCCCAGCCCCACCTTTTTTTTTCTCCATTCAGCCCCCACGAGCGTCTTGTCTGTCCAAGTGTTTTACGGATCCGTCCCTGTAGAGACGTTAGCCTCGCGAGCTCCGCGCGTGCTTCCCCTCCCCTACTCACGGTCTGCTCACCCCGGCTGCTACTTCGTGCTGCCGACTGGACTCACAAACAACACGTTTTTTTCTTCTTCTCCGCCCCCCCCCAACCCCACCTTCTTTAACCCTAACCCTCTATAAACGTGTATTCGTTCTCTCTCTCTCTCTCTCTCTTCCTCTCTTCTCTCCCTTTCTTCAACGTCTTCCTCGACAACATCTTTCCCACAATGTCATCGGCCAGTCCTCACGTGCCCAGCGGAATTCGGAGTATTCCCACAATGTGAGCGGCCACCGTGGAGTCAGTCCGTCTGTCAGCGTTCAGCAGCAAATCAGCCCCCTGACTTCATAGCGGCTCCTTCAGTCAGAAAAAGGGATTTAGAGATCGCTTCCCTACTGTCTTCAACTGTACCGATAGCATTCTTCAACCGTCATGTATCGATGCATTTTTTTTTAAGGATTCATGTGATCAATTTACGGAATCATTGTACACCAGTGTGTGATTTGTATTTCACGGAGTTATAAGGATGTGCAGGAATGAAACCTTTGTTGTTCAAAGAAAAGGTGAAAATTGTGTAGTTTTATCTCTTTATTGTGTGTACTCTTTGACTTTCTGTTTCCTCTTGAACTATGTCAACAGTCATAAATAGCCTTGAACTTGACATACGATACAATTATATTATAAATGATTTAGTACTATACACATGAACCCGTGTGGATTTGCGATGCACATTTACTTCTTTTATTTCATCGTCTATGAAAGTAAAGGAATTTAGAAATTTACTTAAATATATTTATAAGCAATAAACTTAAGTTTGGTGCAGAGTGCTATGCATATTTTTTTATAATAGATAATTATAATAGACGCTAAGTAAATGTGAGACTATTTGCAATGCTGGAGTTTTAAAGGAGAGGTGGGCTGCGACTATTGTGCTTAGGATGTTTGTTCACACATTTTTTTTTAAATTATTGTTTCTTTATTTGGGTGGGTGTGGGGGGTGGGTAGGCTAGAGAAGGCTAGTGTGGAGATATGGAATGAAAAAAAAATCAGCACCTCACATGGCATCCTATACGTCGAGCTACGCCCCTGGTCTTAGCTATGCCTCTGGTCTTAGCTACACCCCTGGTTTAAGCTACGCCCGAGGTTTTAGCTACGCCCTGGTCGTAGCTACGTGCTAGTCTTAGCTACGCCACTGGTCTTAGCTACGCCCCTGGTTTAAGCTACCCCCGAGGTTTTATCTACGCCCTGGTCGTAGCTACGTGCTAGTCTTAACTACGCCCCTGGTCTTAGCTACGCCCCTGGTCTTAGCTACACATCTGGTCTTAGCTACACCCCTGGTTTAAGCTACGCCCGAGGTTTTAGCTACGCCCTGGTCGTAGCTACGTGCTAGTCTTAGCTACGCCCCTGGTCTTAGCTACGCCCCTGGTTTAAGCTACGCCCGAGGTTTTAGCTACGCCCTTGTCTTAGCTACGTGCTAGTCTTAGCTACGCCCCTGGTTTTAGCTACGTGCTAGTCATAGCTACGCCCCTGGTCTTAGCTACGCCCCTGGTCTTGTGCGTACTATGCAGGGCATCTCTTTCTATTTACACCCCCATTGTCATAGCTGGTGGTGAACTCAACGATTGAGAGAGAGGGGGAAGGGGGGGGGGAGGGAAGGGGAACCACCGCTCCAAGACAAGTGGGCCATAGCTTTGATAAGACGTTTTCAATAAACTGTGGGTGGACGGGGCGAGGGTGGCTGTGTGTGCGGGAATGACGTCACAGATAATGCCATGGGGGGAGGGGAGGGAACTGAAGATCTCCTTTTCTTCACGTTATTCTCCCATATCTTATACTTTATATCACTCGGTCTGTTTTACCTTTTCGGAGGGTGTTTTTTTTTTTTCTTCTTCTTTTTCTTGTAGATTTCAAAGCGGTATGTTAAAAATGTGAACTAGAGGAGAAACGGAAACAGAATTAAGAGGAGGGGGAAAAATAGAAAAGGGGGAGGGGGGGGGGAGATGAGCAGCAATCAGAGAACGTTCATAATTAGCTTTGTTTCACTAATACTCTTTTAATTGATTCTTTTATTTCTTTGGCTTTTGTGTTTATTTCTTTGCTATTTTTGTTTTGCTGTAGGTGTGTGTGTGTGATAGATAGATAGATAGATAGACAGACAGACAGACAGACAGACAGACAGACAGGCAGGCAGGCAGGCAGGCAGACAGACAGACAGAAAGACAGACAGACAGACAGAGACAGACAGACAGATTGAGAGAGAGAGAGAGAGACAGATAGACAGAAAGACAGATAGATAGATAGATAGATAAATAGACAGACAGACAGACAGACAGACAGACAGACAGATAGATAGATAGATAGATAGATAGATAGAGAGAGAGAGAGACAGAGTGCTACTGCTGTTAATAATCTCTTCTATAACGAAAAAAACATATTCCAATTGATGTTAACTAATTCTTTATTAGAACATTTTAATGTAGGTCAAATAGTTTGGCTTAGTCCCTTCGGGTACTATAGCCCTCATGCTCGTATAGCATTGTGCTGGCCACACCATCGTCTCGTTCTTTCTACACGTACTTTTCGCCAAAGCTTAAAATCTGCGTAGAAATGTGACCATGACCTTCAGTCTTGTATTCCATCTGCTTGTTTTGATTTATAGACAGTCCGCGGGAAGGTTGGGGGGGGGGAGACCTAATCGGTCGGAGACTCAGGTCGTGTAGATGTAGCCACATCTTTCTGTGAAGTGCTACCTCAGCACTTGAACCCATCCTTTCAAATTTGCTTTGTCTGTAGTGGAGGAATGGATACATGAAGGGGAAAAAAAACGGCAACTGTAAAGGTGGCACTTACCTGAAAAGAAGAATTCAATCATGGCGTATCATGTTCACTTGAAATATTGACACCTCGTTGTGTATACAGGGATAACATAGTTCTGTTTGCCCTGCCTGTCTGTTGGCATCTATATATTTACTTGTGTGTGCCTGTGTATCAGTGCATGTGTGCATGCATGTGTGTAATTATGTAAGCATGTGGGGCGTGGTGGTAAAGCGATTGGCTTCCGAAATGAGAGGTTCCGCGATCGAATATATCGGTGGCATTTTTAATTCCGATATTTTTAGGACGCCCTTGAGTCCACCCAAACCCTGATGGGTACCTGACTTTAGTTAAAGGCGGTTGGCCGTTGTGCTGGCCCCAAGACACCCTCGTTAACATAATCAGATGACCTTGACATCATCTGCCCTATAGATCGCAAGGTCTGAAAGGGGTTCTTTACTTTATGTAAGTATTATGTATGTGTAGCTTGGTAGGTTTGTTTGTTTGGACCCGTGCTAATTCTAGGTGTATAAATTATTAAATTAAACCATTCTATAACTTATAACAGATTTCCCGCGGCCTCCTGTCGATTTACCAGGAGCTCCCGGAAATCTCCTGAAATTGCAAAATATACGAAAAAGTCCTGGAAATATCCGGAAATTATTAAAATCTTTTGAAAACTCATACAAATCTCCAGAAATATATAGTCAAAAATTGTCATTTTGGGGTGTCATTCAATATGGAAAACGCCAATCCTATGCGCGATAAAAAAAAACGCATTATGCAATACCCGTAATTGTGGAATCTAGTGGAAGAAGCTTCTCGCGTCTCAAACTAATGAAGAATTACTTGAGGTCAACAATTCTCGTAGATAGATTGAAACATTTAGTAATTCTAGCTTTTGAGCGTGATCTTTGTAGGAAATATAATTGTTATGATATACTGTATGACTTCGCTACACGCAATACTCGTAAAGTAATTCTGTACGCAGTAAAGAATGAATAAAATGCAAAGACAAATTTATTTTCTAATACAAACTCTAAATTTTCACTTATTTATCCGTATCCCAAACAAACTTGGCCCCGAGAAATCCGTTTCGCATAGGGCTCCACAATGGTTAAGTCCGGCCCTGCTTTTTAGTGACGGGTGAATACAGAGTAGATTACTTGTTCTCTTTCCATGACCTCTTGGTCACAATGGTTAAGTCCGGCCCTGCTATATAGTGACGGGCGAATACTACTTGTTCTCCCCCTCCCTTTTTGTTTTTCGCTTTTTAAATTACGTAGGGTAACTCTAGTCCGTCCGACTTGTAAAAATAAAAGAGTGATCTTTCCATTACGTGGTGTCCAAAGCCTTGAAGAGAATGATATATATAGATATTGCTTTAATATTATATCAACAGTGTTTCCTAAACAAAATAATACTGTAATCGATCCGAAACGGTCGCCATTTTTACGTCAGTACACACGTTTATTAAGCTAAGTTCAGCCAGGCGATTACCCAAAAGTCGATACCGTATTTGTTTTTCTCAATCATGACTTCCACGTGTATTCACCCTGAAGTAATTCAATCGGATTCGTCGATACGTAAGTCATTCCGTACGATTACACTGATATGTTCCTTCATACATAATTCATACAGGACGATTACGTGAAAAATAAAACGATTCTCAACTGCAGACGTTTTGAGCTTCCTGCCAAGGTGAAGGTCGCACTTCATGTATCTGCTGGAATACTGCCGAAAAAAAAAATGATGTATAGCTGTCTACGAATCCGTGCTACCGACAGCTCAAGATTCCTCAGCAGACGACAAGTAAAGTAACTAATATAGTACTGTTAGCAGACGACTTTTAATCCTGAATCTGAAGTGGCACGAGAACGTGAGATCATGATTCTAATGAACTTTGATTGAACGAATGATGTAGTGTTCATTACTGCACGAATGGTTTGGTGACCCCATAGACATAAATAAATATAGACTGGCCAATTAAAGAGTTTTATGAAACGAAAATTTGTGACTTGCAATTTTGTGTACTTTATTATAAAGCATTTATGAGCAGTATAAAAGTTAAGTATTCATATCTATACACACCTATATATATTGTAAATAAGGAGGCAGTGTAGTTTTGTTTAATCTCTAAGAATGAAGATCATGCAACTTTTCATATTTCGGAAATCCGAATACAATAGATGTACATGTTTTCAAGTTACATGAAGTTACTTCCTTTTTCCAGTCTATATTTATTTATGTCTATGGGTGACCCATAAGTCGCCATTTCTTTATAGGCTGGGCTGGCATTAAACATGTGCAAAACTGTGCGCCCTGTGCCCAAGTCTACGAAGATTCATGTACCGCTACGCTGAGATGATTGTAAATGAAAATCGTACAAGATAGTTATACTCAGCATATAAGATAGTTCTACTCAGCTTATAAGATACTAACTGTAATTTTGTAATAGACTGAAAAGAGACTCTACATCACAACAAATGAGCGAAACTATTACGTGACATGAATTTTTATTTTTGGAATATTTTTACTTAAAATCTTCATTTCTGGAACTGTTTTAAGCAGAGAAAGAGAAAGAGGGAGAAAGAGAGGGAGAGAGAGAGAGAAACACAAAGAGACTAATAGACTGATAAAAGACAATGCAGGTACTTGTAATAATTGCAAAGTTTGAGAGAATCCATCAACCTGTTAAAAAAACAACAACATTGTTTACTGTCTTCTTGGTACATGTATTCTTTTGGAAATACATCAAACAAAAGTTTTTTGTTTTTTTTATATTTATTTTTTTAGCGCGGGGGGGGGGGGCTTGGGGGTTTCAATGTGTAGATCCGGCACTACGTAATTTCGAAATAGCTCTAAAACCAAAGTACTTTTGCAGAGGTTACGTTCACCTGTTCCAGTAATCTGAGATGAGCTCTGATTGGCAACAGAACAGGAAGGACTATTCCCACTGTAGAGCTCTGGCAAGGAACTGGGTCGTACTTCGTAGTTCCTCGTTGCCTGAATCAAGTTCTAGTGACCTTCCAGATAGGTTCCTCCGCAGCTAACGGAAATGGGGGCACTCCTGGGAGATATGCGACACTGTTTCCCCTGACTCTCCACAGCGACGACACAGGACGTTTTAACGTAATCCAGTAATCAGAATTGTGTTGCCTGCAAAATGATCAAAGTATTCATACTCCCGGTAACTTTAGTACCGTTTACCACAAGAGCAACATTCCAGGGGCGTAGTGAGCAAAACGGGGCAATGTACTTTATTGGCCCTTCTATTTTCCATGAATATCACACAGACATATAGGTTGAGAATGGCGCCCACGGCATCGTGCCCCCTTTCACCCCCCCTCACTACGCCTCTGCAACATTCTCAAATACCAAGCAACATATCAAGATTTAAACGGTGTTGTCAAGTGAACTTTTATAAAGGCATAACATCTCTTTAGAAGGAAAGTCTGTAGTTTATAAGATTAAGAGATACAATCTAGTTTATAGGATAAGAGATACAATCTTGTCTGCTGTGTGAACTTCAGTTCAATATTATGTTTCTATTTTTGGTAAGTTTCTATGACAAGCCGTAGAAATGAAAAACCATTCACCAAAACTCCTCTCCCTGCTTGATTGCCATGTGTCAATGGAGCTCGCCGGAGCATCCAGAACTGACGTCACACACGCTCTGATGTACAGGCTGTCAGATCAAGTGATCAAACTCACTCCTTCTCCAGACATCTGAGGGGCCTGGAAAATGGGAAAAAAAAACAACAAAAGTCTACACCTAAAAAAGAAAGTTGAGTTTTTTTTCCCATTAAGTGATTGTATCCCTTGACTTATTATTAAACTTTGGGATGCTGTTATAATACTGACCTAATAGTCACAAGAAGTCCTTCATATAGCGTCATAGTTACACTCTAAGCCCATATATCATTGACATGCTTAAGACTACAATATCAAAAAGACACAAAGACGAAGGCACATTTCTTATTCCATATGCCAGGACAAATTCGTACAAGTCATCCTTCTTCCCATATGTCATTAGTGCATAGAACAGGTTGCCTGAATCATGATTTTTGGAGAGTCAAGTCTTTAATTAACATGCACGACTAGATTAACGTATTGACGGGTGTAGGACAGTGGCGTAGCTAGGGGAGGGGGGAGGAGGGGGGAGTGTTTTTTACATTAAATATTAGATATTACGCAAAAGGCATGGGCCCCTAAAGAGGTTAAGCCCCCCCCAGCCCCCAAATTTCTAGCTACGCCCCTGGTGTAGGACGTAATGATGTTATTTTTTAAAGAAACGTCTGTAATTTATAAGATAAAGTCAGATGTCTATATGCCCTATTATTTGCAAATGCTCTTGGCTACTATCATGATAAGCTTACTGTGTATAGATGTCACATATGTTATGAAGTCTAGAAATATAGTTGTACTGTAAAATATTCTAATAATCCAAGTTTCATAAGATTCTTCTGTCTCGTAAAGGCAGTGAGGTTCTGATACTGACTCTGATGCTGACTCTGATGCTAACTCTGATACTGACTCTGGTGCTGACTCTTTCATGTCTTCTTCTTCTGATTTTCTTTTAACTATTGTGTGTTTCCAATTAGAATGTTCAATTTAAAGTTAATCATTAAAACAGCGATATCCAAACTACGGCCCGCGGACTCTATCTGGCCAATGACGAAGTACTATCAATGCTATTCAACTATTCGCTTACATTGTGGGTCGACACATTTTAACAGTTATGCAGCCCGGAAATTAATATGACCCCCCCCATGTCGCGAAAGGTTGGCCATCCCTGAGTGAATTCATCGATGTCTTAGGGCGGCATCTAAAGAGTGTGCTGCCGTGTGGTCGGGCCAATGTCAAATAGAGCACATGTTTTGGTGACGAACACGCAAATCAGTGCAAGTGTCTCGACTTCTTTCAAAAGTTTAGTATTATAGTCTTCTGTAGGAAGGTAGTTGGCGGGCGGGTAGGGTTTTGAGCCCATAACCAACGTGACGGTGTGGTTGTGATTATTATTCTCATATTGTGTGCTTCTGTGTTGATGACTTAGAGCAGGGCCGGTATAAGCAGCCGCTCAGGGGCTTCCAATTGGTAGGAGCCTTGCACAGTTAATATTATAGTCTTCTGTAGGAAGGTAGGTGGCGGGCGGGTAGGGTTTGAACCCATAACCAACGTGACGGTGTGGTTGTGATTATTATTCTCATATTGTGTGCTTCTGTGTTGATGACTTAGAGCAGGGCCGATATAGGCAGCTGCTCAGGGCCCCCAATTGGCAGGGGCCTTGTACAGGACTAAATACACTTTTAGAGAAGACAAAATTGTGAAACTTTGATCAGACCTCAAACATAGTTAAGCACCCTGTCTCTATGTTTACTAGCCTCTGTCTCTACTACCTTTTTACCTTTACCTTTACCTATCCTTTAGTCTGTTGGACCGTTGGGGCACCAAGCAGGATTCGTCGACCGTCTTTCTCCATTCCTCCCTGTCCGTTGCCCTGTTTAGAACCTCTTTCAATGGCAGGCCCGTCCATTCTTTTATGTTGTCCTCCCATCGCTTTCTCTGTCTGCCTCTTCTTCTTTTTTCCTGGTAATGTTCCCCGAAGGAAGGTCTTTGCGAGCCCCGAAGATCTTGTAATATGGTCATAGATTTTGAGCTTGCGTTTTTTCACTATAGTTAGCAGGTCATCATGGGGTCCGATCGCTCTTGGTTTATGATGCGGTCTTTGAAAGTGATACCAAGGATCCTTCTGTAACATCTCAATTCCATGGCTAGGATCATCCTCTCTAGCTCTGCAGTCAGCGTCCCAGACTCACAAGCATATAAAAATGTGGCCATCAGGAGCGCATCAATCTGATTTTGGTGCCGAGGGCTAAGCCTTTGTCTTTTCATATTATTTTAAGTTTTGAAAGGGCTTTTCGGGCCAATAGTTCGGGTTTCGTTCCCTCATGTTTTATAAAGAAATGGCAATACAGTATTTAAGTTATTTGTCGATTTAGATGTAGTCAAAGGAAAGGTTTTTAATAAATTGCATAATTTTATTTTATCGTTGTGTTTCTTATTTTATTTTATTTTATTTCATTTGAGGTCACCAAATTTACTTTGCCTAGTGCCTCCAATAAGGAATTAGGGAATGTCACTCTTACAGAGCAGTCTGGTGCTTAGATACAAATGACACTGTTTGTGAATCGTATCGTTTCCGTTATTTATTATTATTATTTTCAATTATAATTTATTATATAACCAGTAACATTATTATTACATTGTTAATATTATCTAGAATATATTGATTATTTGTATAATGTTATTATTTGTTACTTTGACAGCCTTTGTAGCACTTGTGTTTTGTGGCAAAGCAAATAACATTGTTAAATTGTTTATAGTCCAGACAAATCCATATTCGCTTGCACGTCAAGACTATGCGCAGGGATATTAAAAAGTGAGCTCCCAAACGCTCTTCGGATCTTCCGCCCTAAAAAAAAAAGGTCTCAAATTTAATAGTAAAGTTTGTCTAGTGACGTTAATGTCTACATTTCAATGTATGAAGTTAGAACCAAAAAAATATATGTTTTTTTTTATTTGACATTTTGCTTTCGTTCAGACATATGACATATGACATGATATTTAAAAAAGACCACACGACAACAACATCATTGCCCTTGCACCTGAAGACTGTTGGGCGCCTCCGCCCAAACGACCTCATTAAGAAGTGATATCCTGATAAACATTCGGCGCGACATGGTATTATCATAATAAAAGGCTGACTGATACACAGATGGCATCTACAAAGTAATATCATTCATATCAAAATCAGCGACAGAATATCGGGATAACCTTGTCAAAATATGCTATAATCTAGGGTGGATAATCAAGTTTTGAAAGGGTGTTACATCGTTAATATTGTATGTATGTTTGTAACCCTGAAATGACGTAGATTTCACATTAAGAGGACTAGATCTAACGGGATTCTTTGTTCCCACACATTCATATAAATCAGGGGTTCTCAACCTGTGGGTCGCAACCCCCTTGGGGGGGGGGTCGATTGAGAATTTGCCAGGGTTCGCCTAAGACCATCGAAAAAATGGATTGTTTTTGTCTATTCTTCTATTGCTGTATGTGTGTGTGTGATGGGGGGGGGGGTCGCGGCAGAGTGGGGGATTGTAAAAAGGGGTCGCTGAGCTTAAAAGTTTGAGAGCCGCTGATATAAATCTTGTAGGAATGAAGCACAAAAGCACATGTCGTAAATGGAGACTTGAATGCTATAAATAAAACTCAAGTACAGTTGTAACTCTGAACGACAATATTGGTCATTTTCACGATAAACTAGACAGTGTCAAGGACGCTAAATGGCTAACTAACATTAGTTGGGGAAAAGTAAAGGCAATTGGTCTTTGTGCTGGCCCCATGACACCTTCGTTTAACCGTGGGCCACAGAAACAGATTACCTTTACATCATCTGCCCCTATAAGATCGCAAGATCTGAATGAGGAACTTTACTTTTACCTTTGTTTTAGATTACCTAGGATTGAGTCAAACACACACACACACACAAATCTAACTTACCTATATTCTAGCCGGATATGACCCGCGGCCTGCGGGTCTTGGTTTGTATATTAATGATTTAGTGGATTGGATTTAGATCTATGTCAAACATGGAGAATGTTCCCTTCACATTTTTAAAATTATGCCTCGGAAATAAAAGTAGTATGAAAATGGGTTTACCCGTTTAGCCGACACATTCATATCAAATATAAAAATAATGTGAAAACGGGTTTATCCGATTTGTTAAAAAGTTTCGTTCTTTAATGGAGATGATTATTTATATATATATATATATATTTAGGCGTCCACCCCCTTCCGGTTGTGGGATTGACTTTAAACGTACACTACGGTCTCCGACATGATCTAAGGAACATTTATACCAAGTTTTATCAAGATTGGTCAAACGCTTTTGATTTTTATGCGGGACATACACACATACATATATACAAACATACATATATATATATATATATATATATATATATATATATATATATATATATATATATATATATATATACACATATACAAACATACGCCTTACATTCTGCTTTATATATTAGATTATATATTAGATAATCCCACTGTTACGTGTGCAGTATAGTTTAAACGTGGAATGGTGCGAATGCATGCTGAGAGAATTCAATTAACCTTACATTCAATTATATATATTAGATTACGAACACATAATTAAATATATAATGTAAAGCATTATAATGAAAATACCCCCCCCCCCTGGGCTCTTTGCTAACAGTTTCACTCACAGTTCTATTTGGTTAGAATGAGAATACCCTCCCCAGCCCTACCCCAGATTCACCATAAAATCCTACTGACCTTCACATATTTACGACATTGGCTATGGTGTCCGTTCTTCAAGGCATAAAAAGGGCGGCACTATCTAGTCTAGAGATGAGGGACCAGTGAGCCGTGGACCTAAGGACTATCCTGGTGTTAACAGACATAAACTCACTGACCACTAAACAGATGACCTGGAAGGACAGTGACGCTGTGCGGTTATCTAAAAGGTGTGTGGGGGGGGGGGGGCGGGGAGAGGGTAGATGGCGGTCAACTACAGATCTCGATCGATATTTTGTTTCTTGAGACTACGCATAGAAAACAGTCCTCAGAACTAGAGTTCCTCATAAGAAATCCAGATATATGAACTAACCATGGATTGAAACGGGAACGGATTCTAGCGTCCACAACGGAACCATTTCTAAAAATTGTTCGCTTAAGAAAAGGCCCTCGCCACAAATGAATACTCTACCATCAGTAGGACCGGATAGGCATCATAGACTATATCTTAGGACCCCCAATAAATATTTAGCACTGGGCTTAAAAGGGCAACATATCTCAAATAGCCTAGGGCCTTTTCAATTGAAACTACGGCACTGGGTCATACACATTAAAACATAGCACTGAAGCAAAATCAAACCAGTACGTTCAAGAATATGTTTTGACAATAAATAATTCAAATTTGGCTTACCAATCTTAGATATAACAAGAAACAAATATATTTAGCGGCCATTGTAAAGACCAAAGCAATACAGAGTATAATTCAACAAATATTTTTAATAAACTGCCTAATAAAATCCCGACCATTTATGGCTTCATTGCTACTTTGTGATTGTCAATTTCTCCATGTCTTACAATTGACCCTAAGAAAATCCCAAATATTTTTAGTTTCGTTGCTACTTTGGGATTGTCAATTTTTCCATGTTTTACAACTGAATACCAAGTCAAAAATCTTTACGGCGCCTTTGAGCCTACCCAGCCTTAATGGGTACGTGATATTAGTAGGGCTGAACACATGACTCCCTAGTTAACCGTGAGCCACAGAAAAGATTAACTTTACATTATCTGCCCCATATATCGCAAGGTTTAAAACGGGTACTTAATTTTATTTTTTTTACTTAGCCTTAAATACTCACGCTTTTATTTCAACTGAGATTTTTACCAAATATTTAAATTTTTACTACCTTTACTATTTTAACTGTGAATAGACCTTGATTTTAATTATATGACTGTATAGAATCTGGCCCTTGTTGTTTAGAGAGAGAGTGGCCCTTAGGGGACTGCAGGCACGACATGGCCTAAATTGTGCCGATGTGCCTCAAATCAAAAATCAAATCAAATCATTTCAACTGATGACCTCTAGCCGTCGTTAAAGGGCGCATCTTCAGGCTTCAAGTCCGTCGATCCAATATAAAACACAAAATCAGCAACGGAAAAAATAACAAAACAAAACGCCATTTTGTTTTACATTGCAGACGACATCCTGGCCTAACCAAACTATTCCTTGCCATCTTGAGGCCTGTTGAACTATTGATTTTTCTCTAACTCAGCCTTACCAGGGAGGATTAGAATTAAATTCCTTCTAACATAAAAGAATAAAATAAAAAATTCGGATTTAAGGAATAAATATAAACGAAAGAAAATGTGTCTCTATTTTAAGCCTACAGCTCTTTTCATAGTTTGTGCCTATCTAATAGTGTATTTTTTTGTTTAAATGTACAAAGTGTTATTCACAAAATTCTTGCAGACGTTGGCCAGGTTTTTTTTTTTTTTTGTAAAGCCGAGAGAATTAACTGAAGTGGATCATGTAATTAAATTTGGCTGGAGTGAGACTAAAGCATATTGGCAGCCATTGTTTTGGGCCGGCGTTTCTAACAATGTCTCCGTGCTGGGCTTGTCAGTTTGATGTACCCTCCCCCCGCCCCCCTATTTTATTTCCTCTCCTTACCTCAACACGCCGATGTAGGTGATCTGTAGTAGCAATTAGAAATCCATGTAGACCGTGTATTGACGCAATCAGGAGCAGACAATTAGGCAACGGCATACGGCACGAGTGACGCTTGACTTGCGTCCCCGCCGCGTGTTGCATGATCGCCGTTGCGTTGCGCATTTCAGCGGGAGAGAATTAAAGAAACAAAGTGTGTAGAAGAGCGTGAGGCAGAGGCGTTTTCTAAAACTGTTATAAAGGAGTTCACAATCAGGTCGTAGCTTATTCCCTTATTTCGTGTCTTTACTAAATGGTAAGTCCAAATAGTGCAGTGATGCCGAATACACGGCCCGCAAGCCCGATCCGGCACGCGACGTGGTTCAATTCGGCCCTCCGAAACGTCGATAGAAAAGCTACCCCCCTCCACACCCCTTCCCAAAAAAATGTATATTTACCTATGTAAGGGCCCTCACTTTTTTCTCTGCTGTTTGTTTGTTTTACATAATTCGGATGTTCCTTCAGACTTGAAGATAGTTTACTTCCTAGTCCAAACCTCCCGCAGGACGACAGGGGATGGCAGCGGGCAGGGTTTGAACCCTCGACCGTCGATAAATCCGAACGACAGTCCAGCGCGCAAACCGCACGACCAGGCAGCCATCCCATGCTGGTTTGATACCACGAGCTTTAAAACTTTGATGTAAAATCTATGGATTTTTCCATCTTTTGTGGAGAACAAGCCAACAAATTTGTCTGTACGACGCGGTAACGAGCTGTTGGTCTAAACTGCCCACAGGTTGTGACGTTGCAGGTCAGTGTTCAGGCCTTCCGTAACGACTGGCCTCGGCCCAGCTCCTTAGCTCTCCTGTTGTTGATGCCTTTTGTGTTATTGTGTTAGGTTTTAAAGAGTTCGTGTGTCTTGTTATTTCTTTATAATTGTTTGGTAAAACTGACATTGCCATATCACACTTGTTCTTTTTCCTCATGATTTCTCTAGAAAACTATTTGATGCGTGAGGTGGCGCCTTTCAGGGCAACTATCGGACACCACTTCGCCGTTTCGGACATATTTTTCACTGACCTTGCCCGCTGTATTGACCACCACCTCCCCCTACCGCCCCCCACTCCCTTGTCATTCATGGTTTCATATTTCCCGCCGTCGCTCAGCCCCCCCTCCCCCCTCCTCCTCTGCTTCAACTCTCATTGCTTTCGACCTTTGACCCCTATTGATCTCCTAGTGACCCATATCAGCGTAGCCGGAAGCCAGAGTCTGTACTGAAACATGAAAACAGATGTGTGTTTTTGTCCAGCCGCCTGACTCTCACCCCAACACTGTGTATGTCAATAGTGATACTTTGTGATGGAACACAGGCCTTGTTAACTAGTAGTTTTGAAAGAGTCCTATGGGTCTCACTATTACTATTGAGTGATCTCTTTCTGTTTCAAATGGTAGACTCCATAGATTAAAATATTTTCTTTCACAATTGGTCCTGCGTGGGGAGGGAGGAGGGGGGGGGGGAAATGTCATGTGGTCACATCGTTCTAACCCAGGGGTTCTCAACCTGTGTGTCACGCGCGATCCCCTTGGGGGGGGGTCGATTGACGATTTGCCAGGGGTCGCCTAAGACCATCAAAAATAGGGATTGTTATTGTCTACTCTTCTATTGCTGTATGTGTGTGTGGGGGGGGGGTCGCGGCAGAGTGGGGGATTGTAATATGGGGTCGCCGACGATAAAAAGTTGAGAACCGCTGTTCTAACCATAACTAAAACCAAGGCATCTCATTCTGGAAATGATTCGTAGTCGTTTCGTGACTCAAGGAGGTCATATTTTCACCATGGACTAAGTAATGTAACCAAAAGTATTCCTTCGTTACATTCAAATACACGCTTACACCCTCACCTACCCATTTGTCTGCTGGTCTGTTGGTACACCACACAAGATCTGTTAACCGTCTTTATCCATTCCTCTCTCTCTCTCTCTCTCTCTTGCCTTGAATAGAACCTCTTTCAACGACAGGCCTGTCCATTCTTTTATTTAGTCTTTCCCTCGCTTTCTCTATGTCTGCCTCTCTTTCCTGGTACTGTGCCCTGAAGGAAGGTCTTTGCAAGCCCTGAGGACCTTATGATATGGCCATAGAGTTTTTAGTTTAGTTTTTTTTTTTTTTTACAGCAGTTACAACTTTACAAGGTCATCGTGGGGTTCAATCGTTGTGCGAATACCACCTTCGTTTGTGATGCTGTCTTTGTGTGGATACCTAGGATCTTTCTGTAGCATCTCAATTTCATTGCTAGGATCTTTCTGTAGCATCTCAATTTCATTGCTAGGATCTTTCTGTAGCATCTCAATTTCATGGCTAGGATCTTTCTGTAGCATTTCAATTTCATGGCTAGAATCCTCCTCTCTATTTCTGCAGCCAGGGATTCACACTTAAGTAATGGAATAAAGATTGCATTGGGGGTGGCCATATGCACAAGGGAATTTACTGATTCTTAGTATTAAGAAAAATGCAACATAATGGTCTTACTTCCCCTGAGGCCCCCATGAAGGAAGTCCGGGCTGTCAACAACAATTTTCAATTAATTTGATTATCAATTAGGCGATTTTCTCTGAAATTAAAATATGTCATCCTCAATCGTCTGCTGAATTCCAGCTGGATAGGGGAATGAATGTTTGCGAAAATAAATCGTTAGAGATTTGTGAGTAAAACGAAAGTGTGAGCCCATTGAAAGAATCAAACAAACTAACAAAAATATGCGAGCATGTATCGAACCCGGGACCATCAAAATAACAGTCCAGATTGCAAACCGCTCAGCCAGACAGGCATTCGTGTCTTACCACTGTTTGTTCTCCATATAGCATTTCAAGTATTGTTTCAGCAATCAAAAATCTTTAGTCTTCAATTATTAAAGCCACATGTTGTTGTTTTTCCAACCATTTCCTTGTTAACCTGATCTCCCCTGAAACCGGATCTGTCGTCACTAAAGCAACCGGTCAGCTATGGCGTAGGCGCTCGTCTCTATGGTAACCGGTGTGTTTACCCTAGCAACCTGATACGCAAAAGGAATTATTTCTAGAGTTTTAATTATGACAGTAAAACAAAAGAAAAAAAAAAGATTCTTTGACATGAGTGGTCTGTGGATGGTTTGCGGTATCCTGGATCACTGCGAGGCAGTGCGCTCGTGGAGTTTAACTTTCAATTTCTTTGAGTGTGAGATGATTTTTGTTCAGAGCTTAAGATGTGCTGGATCTGAGAGAGTAAAGAGTTAATTATTGATGGAGCTGTACTTATGTTGGTAATATGAACTACAAGGTATCTATCTTATCTTTATCTATCTATCTATCTATCTATCTATCTATCTATCTATCTATCTATCTATCTATCTGTCTGTCTGTCTGTCTGTCTGTCTGTCTGTCTTGTCTGTCTGTCTGTCTGTCTGTCTGTCTGTCTGTCTGTCTGTCTGTCTGTCTGTCTATCTATCTATCTATCTGTCTGTCTGTCTATCTGTCATTGTTTCTTTCTCTCTTTCTTCTATAACTTTCCATCTCTCTCTCTCTCTCTCTCTCTATCTATCTATCTATCTATCTATCTGTCTGTCTGTCTGTCTGTCTGTCTATCTGTCATTGTCTCTTTCTCTCTTTCTTCTATAACTTTCAATCTCTCTCGCTCTCTTTCTCTCTCTTTGTCTCTCTCTCTCTCTCTCTCTCGTTATATATATATATACAGAGAGAGAAAGAGAGAGAGATAATGGGAGAGAAAGTCCTTAAGAATTTTCCTTTTTTTTGTGCTTTCAATAATCTTGATTGTCACTAACCTGTGTAATTGTCGAAAATCATTGTTTCTATGTGTGCACCCACATAAGTACTTCGCATTGCTCGAAGGCCAGTTAGAAGCACTGTCTGACTAAATCAACTCTACACCACATGTCATGATGACGCCGTAAAGACCACTGGTCACGTGTATCCTGTTCAAGAGATACGCACAGCGCTGGGAGGAGAACGAGGCTATTAATCGCCTCGGTTGCGTCATCAATATTTACTCACTTTCAGTTGCCATTCCGTGTTGCCGATCGTAACTGGGAACCGAGAAAGTGGTTTATACTGGGAGAAGAGATGACATTACTTTTAGTTTATGTTCGTGGAGAAAGATGGTAATGATGGTGGTGGAGTCCGGGTTTTTTTTCACCGTGAAATAAAAAAAATAAAACAAATAAAAACATCGAAGTAATGTACAACACTAAAGACATCTACGTCCCTTAGACTGTAATGTAATCAATCTTACAAGTCGTTGCTATGGACCTCACTCACCAATCGTAAACAAACAACATTGAGTCACGTGCTTCTCTATCTCTTCTATACAAATTACGATCTAATTTCAATCAACTACGGTTATCACGTGACAGTTGTTTTTTTTTTTTCGTTGTTTTATCAATGTTATCACGTGACCGTTCGTTTTTGGTGAATCAGGTCTGTTCGTGGTCAACACAAAAAGTACGTCTGTTGTTTGATTTCTGGAGGAGTCCAGCTCCCGCGGCCTCAACGTGGCGCTTCCGCGGAAACGTTTGCTAGTGGAAGTAGATAGGTCAATGAAGGGAAGCGAACCAGGCCTACGTGGGGTTACCCTGGGCGAGCTTTTTTTTTTATCTCGTTCTGGATGAGAATGGTACAGAGACCCTGCAAAACCAGTCCAACAAGTCCACCACACCGCTCCACAAGTGGTCCGTCATATGAGAGTAATAATAGTGGCGGTCTTTACACGGTATCACAGAGGTTTCAATATACGAATATGAAGAAATTCCTCTTAGTTAGCGCTGCCTTCGGTAGAGAGCGGGCTACGTATATGGCATGACCCAACTCCGACATGGTCACTGCTATTGCGGAACCTTGTTGTGGCGACATGGCCTAATTTGTGCCGATGTGCCTAAACTTAAACTCACCTTTCTGTGGCGACATGGCCTAATTTGTGCCGATGTGCCTAAACTTAAACTCACCTTGTTGTGGCGACATGGCCTGATTTGTGCCGATGTGCCTAAACTTAAACTCACCCTGCTGTGGCGACATGGCCTAATTTGTGCCGATGTGCCTAAACTTAAACTCACCTTGCTGTGGCGACATGGCCTAATTTGTGCCGATGTGCCTAAACTTAAACTCACCTTTCTGTGGCGACATGGCCTAATTTGTGCCGATGTGCCTAAACTTAAACTCACCCTGCTGTGGCGACATGGCCTGATTTGTGCCGATGTGCCTAAACTTAAACTCACCTTGCTGTGGCGACATGGCCTAATTTGTGCCGATGTGCCTAAACTTAAACTCACCCTGCTGTGGCGACATGGCCTGATTTGTGCCGATGTGCCTAAACTTAAACTCACCCTGCTGTGGCGACATGGCCTGATTTGTGCCGATGTGCCTAAACTTAAACTCACCTTGCTGTGGCGACATGGCCTGATTTGTGCCGATGTGCCTAAACTTAAACTCACCCTGCTGTGGCGACATGGCCTAATTTGTGCCGATGTGCCTAAACTTAAACTCACCTTGTTTACTTGTAATACCAAACCGGTGGCAGACCAGTAAATCGTTGCAGGCGTATTATATTTTAACTTGTAAAACTTGAACTGGAATACATTTAGATTTTTTATTACAATATTGGAAAATTCAACTTGAGATAAAATACAGTAAATATAATAGACTATAGTGATACTATAAAATGGTATTTTGAACAAAATCTAACTAACTACAAAAACACGTCTTTTCGCTCTGGCAATCTCGTGTCGTTAAGATCGCTGATGAAAATGCCGCTTATATTGCATCATTCACAGTGCATAACTAACTTCTTCCCACAGTCACTATAGAAACACTACACACACAAACCTTCAAACATGACTTGGGGCGAAGTGCTCCCGGACCACGCCTAGGCGTTGGATAAAATTCTTTCTAACGGCAAATCGGGAAAATGGTGCGAACAGCGGCGATTCCCTACTTGACAATTTTCAAAATGTTTTCTTTCCAGCTTTAGACTTCGTATTGTCACATTTATTTTTTATTTTTTGTGTAAGTTTGTCTTAACATCTTCTGATAAATTTAAAAAACATGTTCTGTTTATTCATCAAAAAAATCAAACTAAGTTTACAAAAATCATACAGATAGTAAGAATAATTGGTATTTTTTACATGAAATGTTTTCATAATTTCTTCAAGCTGTTTTTTTTTTAATAGTTATAAAGACTTTTTTTTAAATTTAAGTTTTAAAACTTGTATTTTTATTTTTTTTTAAAATTCAGTACTGAAGAGATAACATTGCCAACAACAAATAAAACATACGTTTACGGTTTACACAACAGTTCACGTTAAAATTGTTCATAAACTGTCCAAACTTGACCATCACTGGGTTGTCCATTGTCCTCTGCTGTAGACGAACGCCATTGAATACAGGCTGAAAAGTCCAAAGGAACTTTATTACTAAGACCGCTTTCCCAAATCACTAGTAGAGAAACCTCCAAAAGTTGACAGACCGGTACCGGTTTCCAGATGTTAACTTTTCGTCAACCCAAGACTGAGACCAAGCAGCACTGCAGTGAGCTCATGAGGCACTTAGAGGACTAGAAACAATCTAAAATTGATTATGCATTCCGGTATGTCTGGTCTGGCGATAATTTTTCCCCAATGAAGTCCCGGGACAACTAATCTCCACCAGTTGACACCGAGAGGTCCTGGAGTTCTGTTAGAATCACCGCAGACTTGTAAGATATAATACAGTATCTGTGAGCAATTTATCTTTATTTATTTATTTTTCATTTTTTGTTAACTAGTCCCCAGTACAAATAAAGCACCACGAGCCTGGATTATAAATCTCACACCAAGGGAATTAAAAAAAAACAACAATTCTTTGCCATGTAACGCCTTCATATGGTCAAACCCTTAGCTTACATAATTATAATAATAAAAAAAGTTACTTTTAAAGCAAAGATATACTAAAGAACTATTGAAACCATCAGTCTAGTATTCCAAACAAGTTTCCTATACTCTGCCAAAATCATCATCATCATCATCACTCGTTTGAGTTCCTCATGGAACATAGGGCCTCGACAAAAACACGCCACTCTCCACGGTCTCTCGGTAGCTTTTTGATGTTGTCCCAGCTCTTCCCAGTCTTCTCTGCTTCTTCAAGTACACTGCGTCGCCATGTTCCTTTTGGTCTTCCTCTGCGTCTTGTTCCCTGGGGGGTTCTACTCTAAGGCCTGCCTAGCTCTGTTGCTGGTATATTTTCTAAGTGTGTGACCAATCCATCTCCACTTCCTCTCTAAGATCTGCACTTCTATATTTTTGCCCAAAAAATGAGGTTAAAATTCCAAAGAGCCTTATTGCGTAATTTGGGCACCTTGTTTAAAAGGATCGCCAGATTTACATCCCCATCTGAGTCACAATTAACATCTAACAGTATTTTTCACCTTCGAAAACAACGGACAATCCAGAAACAAATGTTTCTCTTCCACTTCCACCAACCTGTTACATACTTTACATTTACAACAGATTTCTAAAATATTGACTTATATAGGTATCGTACCAACAATGAGCCTATAGCTTGTTTCCAAACCTTAGGCGCAATGTGCTTATTATGAAGATTTATATAGGAGTAATTTATTTTCTTCAACGATATTTATTGCTAATGAAAAAAAAAAGGATTATTAAATGACGTTCTTAAGTCAAGTTTGAAAGAGATTTTTTAAGTCTATGGTTAGCTGCATAAAGATAATTCCACACGTAGTTCATACGTTTTAATTGGTGTAGTTCATGGCAGCGTGTGCACGGTTTGGACCTTTCACGAAATATAAATTTGGACTTTTATGTGAAACAATTACGTGACACACACTTCGTGTCTCACTATCTGACGCTGACGATAATCAATGTATATTTTATCTAGCACAGAATTATTTGTTTATAAGGGGCCCAACTTCCCATTCTCGGATGGAGTGGATAGTTTGCACTATTACTCGTTTTCGATGACAACCATAAATAAATAATTTTAATTAACCAATTAGTGGTAATTAATTAATTAGGAATATGGGAAAATAGAAATAAATCTGGCAGTATTGAGAGAAATGGCAGTAATTGAGTGGTCTAAAAGGCCTGTGCGTAGAGAAAGCTAGAAACCTGGTCTATGCAAGGTTAGCAGACACTGTTGGGATTACAAAATGGCTGCCTGGTCGTCTCCTATGCGGTCTGTATTGTTGTCTCGATGGTGCCGGGTTCGAACTCTGCCCCAGCCGTCCTCTAGAAGTTTGGGCTAGGACTCTGCCAGCCGTCCTCTAGAAGTTTGGGCTAGGACTCTGCCAGCCGTTCTCTAGAAGTTTGGGCTAGGACTCTGCCAGCCGTCCTCTAGAAGTTTGGGCTAGGACTCTGCCAGCCGTCCTCTAGAAGTTTGGGCTAGGACTCTGCCAGCCGTCTTCTAAAAGTATGGGCTAGGACTCTGCCAGCCGTCCTCTAGAAGTATGGGCTAGGACTCTGCCAGCCGTCTTCTAGAAGTTTGGGCTAGGACTCTGCCAGCCGTCTTCTAGAAGTTTGGGCTAGGACTCTGCCAGCCGTCTTCTAGAAGTTTGGGCTAGGACTCTGCCAGCCGTCCTCTAGAAGTATGGGCTAGGACTCTGCCAGCCGTCTTCTAGAAGTTTGGGCTAGGATGTAACAGTCTTCAATCCAGAATGAACATTCGAAACATCTAAAACAAAGACTAAGACAAAGACTAAGACTTCTTTATTGATCCTTACGGAAATTTGTTGTGATTACAAGGACTCGTTTCTCATATAAAGACAACACAACAGAAAAATACACATAAATACAACAGACAACATAAAGAGTTCATTCAGCGACTACACACAGGTATCTTGGTGCATTTCATGTTCCCTGATCAATGAGTGGCGGTGATAGAGTCTGACCGAGTGAGGTACGAACGAGTTTTTTGTACCGCTCCGTTCTTGTTTTGATTGACAGCAGTCGCCCACTTCGCGACGACCTGGCGTAGTTCTGATGGAGCGGGTGGCCGTTGTCTTCCAAGATTTTTTCGATTTTTCTTAGGCACGTTTGTTCAAAAAGTTCCTTTAAATGTGGTAATGTTGTGAGTGTAATTTTTGATGCTTTTTTAATGATGTTTTCTAGACGTTGCAACAGTTTAGATGAGGCGTTGCCTTGAGATTAAAAACGATAAAGGAATTTAAACAACCAGTTCAATCTGGTGCCTAAATTTTGTTGTTTGACCTAGCTACTCAACACCAGAGTAAGCAAAATACTACGAAATAATTGTACCACTTATTTATCCGCTTTCTAGAAAGTAAAGCCCTAAAGAGTCGCCTTTCTTTTAAACTTTCGCAATTAAAAAGAAAATATAAAAGGCGGGATAATGATTTTAACAGAAATGTAAAAATCGGATCATAGACACGTTCAAATCGAAAGATACAGCGAGTACATTATAAATAAGAAGATAATCTTATAATCTTATAAGACTTGTGTAAAACACGTTTTTCGCTGTAAACATCTTGACCGACATTGATTTTTTGGCATATTTTTGGCTCCTGGTACAGCGCTTAGAAGAAGTGGGACAAGGGGAGTTAACTAGATTGAAAAGATTACTTCCTAATAGTGTTCAATTTTGCGCATTTATCGTTCTTTTCTTAACCTCTGATCAAGGGATCCTCGAAGTGTGAACCAGCACCCCAAAGTGCTAATTAATAAAAATTGAAATAGCGATGGATGGTGGAAATTATATTTCCCGAGGGACGCACTGCGATAAGCTAGCGTTTCACTTGACTTTTTAAAAAAATATTGAAATGAATAAATACCCTTACACAAATAGAAATATCACATTAGGTTATTAAAGTTGTCCTAAATAAAGGTTTATCATTTATATCGGATAAATGTAATCTACATTTCTTTTATCACTCCAATGAATTAGGGCTAGGGTATTGTGATAGGCCTTGACTTTGTGGTTGTTGTAAAATGTTTGTTTGTTTTACATGTTTCGGATGTTCCTTCAGAGTTGAAGATAATTACTTTCTAGTCCAAACCTCCCGCAGGACGAAGGGGGATGGGAGCGGGCAGGGTTTGAACTCGGGACCATCGATACATCTGAACGACAGTCCAGCGCGCAAACCGCACGACCAGGCAGCCATCCGAGAGACTTTGATGGCTGTCTGACTTGAACAGATTACTATGGAGATGTCTGGGTTTCTTGCACGTGTGTATTAGTTGCACTTAAGTAACAAGTAACAAGACCTACACATGTAACAAGTAACAAGACCTACACGTGTAACAAGTAACAAGACCTACACGTGTAACAAGTAGAAGAACTAGGTCCAAACCGTTACTAAATCTGAACTGAAGTTTAATGCTGAAAAGGCCTTCAGGAGAGAAGAATCAAAAGTAAAGTAGCAATTGGCTAAATTTAAGTCATTGGTTAACATGCATGTTTAAATACATGACGCTTGGGACGTCATCATCTTCTTTTTTGAAGTAACGTCTGTATTATATAAGAAGAAGAAGAAGAAAGACCACAGTCAAGTCTCTTTCATTAATATTAAGTTACCCATTCCAATGCCTAACACCAACGGACTATATTAACATAAATAATCTCGAACCCCCAACTAAGCCGTGACGTCACTAAATGTCGCGTTCAAAGTCTGTCAACTATGATGCGTCTCTATACCAACTAAATGTCTAACAGTATCATTTGCTACTTTTTCTTTAACCATCTTTACCACCGCTTTATTTTCGTAATAAGGACCTGTAGGGCTGCCAGATTGTTCTTTGCGCGAGCACGCTACTCTGCCTCATCGTGGCGCTCGTGTGGAAACGGCCATTACAGGAAGTGGTTAGGCTAAATGAATAGCAAAACAAAACTCCCGTGGGGGTGTCCTCGGGTAGGCGAGAGTTTATCCGTTTCGGGGAGCGGAGTTGAAAGAGAGCCCTCACGGTCCTGTCGATGACCCATGCGCCGTTCCTCAAGCGGGCGTTACACAAATGGCGAGTCATCCACGGTTAGCTTGGTACAACGTAGAAAAATGGAGGTCCTCGGTGCACTCGGCCTTCGGCCATGTCTAGCCCATGCGCCCGGGGTGCCAGATGCATCGGAAATAGCAATGCTTTACATATTGCATTGACTTGGGTCTCTTCAAGACAGAACGGTGGTTCACGCAGGTTTTTTTTTTTTTACTGTTTGACGCTCAAGCAGGTTTTTTTTTTCAAACTTAGAGCTCTTAGACGATCAAACAGTTGTTCTTTGTGCCTAAAACTGCCGTTTCGAAAGTTCAGAGTTCGAACATTACCCTTACCATCCTTAGAGGGCTCAACTATGTCCATTTTTGAATGTAAAGTAAGTTCCCCTTTCAGAACTTGCGATCTTTAGGGCAGATGATGTAAAGGTCATCTGTTTTTGTGGCCCACGGTTTTACGAGGGGGTCATGTTGCCTGCACAACGGCCAACCGCCTTTACTTTTCCCCAACTTAACGCCATGTACCCATTAGATCTGGGTGGACTCAGAGGCGCCCAAGATCCCGGAATTAATAATCCCAGTCTTCACCAGGATTCAAACCCGGGACCTTGGTAGGGAAGCCAAGCGGTTTACCGCGCCTCCCCATTTCTGAAGGAGCTTCCAAAATGTATAAACAAAAACAAAGAAAAAAAAAAGGCACATGTAACTTAAGCAGTGGCGTAGCTAGGTAGTGGAGGAGGGGGAGAATGTGAAGATCCCCCCGGGCCCCCAAATCCCTAGCTACTCCCCTGAACTTAAGCAGTTCTCACTAAGCTCGCGAATTGTAACAACTTGAAATATGTACGCAAGTCAAATTATATAAACAAGAAAACATGAACTTACATGCATGGTAAGCACGCAAAAGAGAAAAAACTGGATTTGTTTTTAATTGTACTTAAAAATAGCTTTCTGCATTTTTATTTGCAACGGAAATATCAGTCTCGCGAGGACCTGCCCTCTTTCTTGACAAATACGCAGCAGTGATTGGATGGCTGACTTTTTCATTTGCATGATGTCAACCTGAAAATGTCAGATCCTTCCGGTGCAATAAAGAAACTTTATATTTCTCTCCACCGTTTCTCTACCCTGTTGTTATTATGTGCAAGTGTGCGTGCGCGTTGTGTGGGGTTGTCTTGTGTGCGTTTTTTTTTTGTTGTACATTTGTCTGTCTGTCTGTCTGTCTGTCTCTCTCTCTCTAATGCATAAATGTGTATGTAGATGGTTTCGCTCAGTTCTGAATATCTCAGATTTAAGTCTGTGACCTACGATGATTTCCGACACTGATGTTGTAATTTTGTCAACACCTTAAGCCTGGGTTAAAAGAAGCAAAACCAGTGTTTAACTGCAGCCAGCAATTTGCAGTTGCATTTACTAGAATGTAACCTTGCGACAAAGGTTAACTGTATCGTGTATCTAGAAGCTCTTGGTTGGATCCAGCATTTTATTCAGAACAGCCCCCTGGGTTACATATCTGTTTGCTCTTCTTCCCTAGTTCCATTAGAGAATGGAATGGGTTGCCTGAATCAGCCTGGATAACCAACAGCTTAGCTTGATTAGCATGCATGACTAGATTGACACATGAAATGCGTAGGGCGTAATTCTCTTCTTTTTTTTTGAAGTAACGTCTGTAATATGTAAGATAAGATAAGATAAGATAAGATATAAGATAAGATAAGATAAGATAAAATAAAAAATAAGATAAGATATTCGCTGCACTGAATTCCGTGGTGATTGACGAATGTTTTATTCTCGGAACACATGGACACATGGTGAGATTCAGACGATATGTGGACTGTCTTCTCTTACCAAATCTAACACTTATTCATAGAGTCAATGCCATGAAAAGATTATCATCACTTTATCATGTCGTGTTGAAACACTACGCTTGACTTTGCCTATCCCTTTGCCTATCCCTTTGCCTATCCCTTTGCCTATCCCTTTGCCTATTTGCTCTTTGGGTCACCACAAATGATCTGTCAACTGTCTTTCTCCATACCTCCCTGTCTTTTGTTTTGAATAGGATCTCTTTCAAATGACAGACCCGTCCATTCTTTAATTGTCTTCTCATCGCTTTCTCTGTCTGCCTCTTCTTTTTTTTTTCCTGGTACAGTTCTCTGACAGGAATGCCTTTGCGATCTCTTACATTGTGATATAACCATATAGTTTTAAATAACCCAAATTATGTGTCTTTTGTTTGTTTTTTTGTTTGTTTGTTTTGTTTGTTTGTTTTGTTTGTTTGTTGAAAAAATGGTGTGGGGGGAGTTACATAATTGTTTGATTAAAATGGAATCCTCGAGAACAGCTAGTTACTATTTGTGCAACTATAAATTTATACTCATGAAGCAATGGTCAACATACATTATGTTACTAATATTGAAACCTCAGGTGGCCGGATGGATAAAAACTATATTACTAGCACTGCAGTATTGACTTTTAAAATCGCACCCTTTGAAGTTAAAATGACCACCACATCGTGTGGCTGGCGTGACTGTTGATGACACGTGAAGAAAGGACAAATGACATTTCAGCTGATCAGTTGGTCCTTAACTTGTGGCGTGCAGTTGTCATGGAGATTTAGTGTCCATTCACATCTGTTGTTCTCTTCATAGAAAAAAATAGAACCCCCCCCAAAAAAAACGATGGTTTTAGATTAACGGGGTATGCCGCCTCCACATGAGACATTAATATTGGTGTGGTCCGGTGTGGTCCGCACCTTTCACACACCCCCCCCTAGCGATGCCTCTGACCAACCCCCTTTCTTTTCTCTGACGTCTCTCTCTTGGGGAGAGGGGGGGGCTACATCGTAAGCCTTAAGAACCATCGCCGTCACAGTCAAAAAGTCCATTAGTCCACAGCGTCTGACAGGCCAGGGCATAATCTGGTGGTAAGCCCTTGAATAATTTACACCGACTGTGGTGTGACACTTGTTGATGGCCACGTGATCTGTCACGTCACTCACTACTACTGGTGTCAGAAGCTTGTTTCTTTACAACATGAAAAAAACGGTGGGGGGGGGGTATTAAAAGTAGGCCCGGGGGGGGGGGTTACACAAATTCTTATATATTTTAAATGTATTCCCAACTTAAAACAATGTTTGCAACCAGATCTAGACTTTGATGATGATTTAAGTTATCTTATCTTATATGATACAGAATACAGACATAAACACGAATTAATGCCTGATAGATTGTTTGCTAGTCAAAATGTGTTCATTCCGCTGAACGACGACCATCTTTTACTAATCAAACGCTCTACAACTCCGCCAGGCGGATGTTGACGAGAATTGCGAAAAAAAAATGGCGTCTTTCATTCACAAAGTAAGTTCGCCAGTGCGCATGTCATCAAACACACGAAGTGTCTGCAGGATGTACCGAATGCTTCGAACTAATTGAATAATTTAGGGAAAAAAAGCATGTCGAAGAGGCCTCATTCACCAGTCGTAAACAAACACCCAAGAGCCTCGTGCTTCACTACCTTTCCTATACAGCCTACAACCTAATTCGAATGAACAAAGGATATCACGTGACCGTTTTTTTTTTTCGTTATATTATCAATGGTCATCACGTGACCGTTCGTTTTTTTTTGGTGAATGAGGGCCATTGCGTGTAAAAAAAAAAATTGCAAAGTTATTTTGCCAAAAATTTTCATCTAGATTCATTCATTGCAGATGTACTCATGGCAACATTTACTTCCGGGTTAAAAATTGTAATCATCTTCAATTGTACACTCAGTGTGAAGAAACCAAGTCAAGAGGACTGGGAGGGGAGGGTGGAGGAAGGAGGTAACAGAGGAGGGAGGGAGAGTGAACAAAAACAGTCTGTGACGTCATATTCTCCTCCTCTTTCCTCCCTATCTGCATCTTGTGCATAATGTTTTAAACATTTTTAGAGCATAAAACGAGACGTGGACTAGGCTTGGGGGGTGGGGGGGCGGGGGGGGGGCGGTGATTACGGTTGAGCTAGTAGGTCAAGGCTAGCTCCAACTTAAGGCGAACAATGTCAAGAGAATCAAATACACGTTTTGAAACATGCGGGGCCAACTCCCCCCCCCCCCCCCCATTTAATTAGTTAGGAGAAAGAAAGTGTTACATATGAAACTTGGACGATCTCCTTCTGTACTGTGTAGTTCTACATTCCAAGGTAGGTGTGGGAGGGGGGGTCTAAAAATATGGGCTCACAAGGTTTATATATATAAACGAACAGCAACACACATTCCCTAATCCGCTAAGGAGACTAACTCTCACACATTACATCACATATCCACAGTTTTAATACATTTTGAGCAAAGCTTTAATAGTTACTACAAAATGAGTATTTAATCAATTAGATAAACATTCTTTTCGGTAATAGATCCTTATCCTGTTCTATGTTTAAAACAGTTCAAAAATTGATATTAAGATGTAATGGCAGATTCGTAGCTTTTGCTTCACCATTGAAGAAAATCTTATTTTTGAACGTTGCTCTGTATTGTAGATTGCTACAACTAGAACAAAAGTTGACTAGGCAGTTGCTAGGTCTTGGTCTCCTGAGGTCAAGCACCTGACCACTTGCATTCGTTACACCAGGACAATGGTATGCTCCTCTGCTATGCTGCCACCCTTGCGGATGGACCATTAAATGGAAGACGAAACTCCAATAAGGGTGGCAGTGTTGTTTTTCAGTTACAATGAACGGACCCGGACTTTTCTCTTCTTAGCCTCTCCAAGTGAAATTGCTATTTTATATTTAATTAATTTATCTTAAGAGTCCCTTCGACCAGAGAATAGTCCACCTTTTTTTTTAAATGGCCAAGACTCTGTCACTCGTGAGTCTTCTTATTCGTAGATTGTTTTCCCTTAGTCTTTGATCTGTCTTCTTGAAAAGGGGGTGGGGGGGATCTATTTCATACGTTTTTATCGAAAATGGCGCTGCACTGTGGCGACATGTTAATTATTATTATTATAATTATTATAATTATTATTATTATTATTATTATTATTATTATTATGTTAGAAAACGAACGAGTAGTCATTCTCTGGCGCTGCCAGGGTCGAGTTTCGCTAAAGAGAAACAAAATTCATCGTAGTCCCTTTAACCGTTTCCTCTAAAGAACTTTCTGGTGATGTGGCAGGTCTGCAGCAGTATCGCCCTCTGACAGGCTACAAGGATGTTCCTAGGAATGTTAAGGGCCTTGAAGGTGTCTGTGAGGTCAGTTGTTATTATCCCCTCGGTTGATATAACAATGGGGTATATTGTTGTTTTGGACAATTTCCATAGACGCTTAATCTCCAAGCCTAGGTTCCCATATTTTCTTTGTTTTTCTATCTCAGTTTTTCTTAAATTATGAGATTATTATTATTATCTTTATTATTATTATTATCATCACAGTATCAAAACACATTATTCAAAGAAAGATACCAACGTCTGACTAACAGATGTGCTTCGACCTTGAACGGTGTTAATGTTTTTTTATTCTTCTTCTTCTACACTGAATCTACACACTCCCACCAGATGAGCGGTGCGTGTCTTCTGGCCTGGCATATGCGTACCAGTGGCCTGGGCAGGCCATGACGTCATTCGGCTAAAAACTGGATCTGGATTGCCCTCTCAGACTGTATTCACTCGTACTCTGAACAATAAGGGGGGGAGGGGAATAGTAAGAGAGAGAGAGAGAGGTAAAGGCTGAGATGAAGAGAGAGAGATAAAGGCAGAGAGGAAGAGAGAGAGATAAAGGCAGAGAGGAAGAGAGAGAGATAAAGGCAGAGAGGAAGAGAGAGAGATAAAGGCAGAGAGGAAGAGAGAGAGATAAAGGCAGAGAGGAAGAGATAGAGATAAAGGCAGAGAGGAAGAGAGATAGAGATAAAGGCAGAAATGAAGAGAGATAGAGATAAAGGCAGAGTGGAAGTGAGATAGAGACAAAGGCAGCAATGAAGAGAGATAGAGATAAAGGCAGAGAGGAAGAGAGACAAAGAGACAGAAAAAGGGAAACACATGAGACAGACACAGATGTATAAAAGAGACAGAGAGTGAGAGGGGGAGAGAGAGGGAGAGAGAGAGAAGGGGGAAATTAGAAAATGAGAAAGAGAGACAAAGCCAGGGAGACGAAAGAGAAAGAGACATGGTGAAACAAAGAGAGAGAGAGACAGAGAAACAGAAAAAAAGACACAAAGAAAGAAACAGAAAAGAGAGAGAGAGAGAGAGACGCGATAAACAGAGACTGAGAGATAGTAAAACCCACATTAAGAAAAAAGAAACAGCTTTAAACAATCTTGGTCGTAAAATAAAAGCGATGTGGAGATATAAAAAAAAGGAATCAAAGATATGACATAAAATATAAGTACAATGACCTAGATCCATCCAACAGGGGCGACCGGTAAATACCCGCGCACTATGACTCCTCCCGCTTCAGGGAAAATATGTGTCCGTAGTTTGAATACCGAACTAGCACCACAATAAAATTTTCGCTCATAACCCCGACATACTATAGGGGCCCTAGGCTTCTTGGCTGATGCAATCCAACTTAAATAGTAACAAGGCGTCATCAAGATACACCTCGAGAGAAAGAAAGACTATAAAAGAGAGAGAGAGACAGACAGACAGAGATTTGTATTGATTAGGGGTAACAAAACAATACATTAGAATAATAATTCTCTTTTCTCTTTAAGTGGCCCATCGCTTGATTCATCTCTTCCGTGTGTCGAGGGGCTGTGTTCAGTTCTACTGCACGAGCGCAGAGTGGATTAGGGTAGTGATAATAGCGCCCTCCTCCCGCCACAGCGTGCTGATACCAGCGCCCTCAGAGCTCTCTAGGTTATCGGCTTTGTTATGCAGTGCCTAAACTAAAGTGTAATTAACAGGAACACCCAGATTCTAGGTATTTAGACAAAACCAAAACCCAGTCTTTTGTCATTGTCACTTTTTTTAAGATACGATAGATTTGGGTAGAATATAAGGTATCAGGGAAAATTTAAGAAGTTAAATATAAAAATACTTTCTATTAAAAAAAACAAAGCTTGAAGTATAATTGTATCAATTATTTGTACTATTGTCACCAAGTAATCTGTAATAGATCAAGAATAGCAATAATAGATTAGCATAATAATTTTTTTTTCTGGTTAGGTGGCTTATTGCCTGATTCACCTCTTCCGTGTATAGAGGGGCTGTGTTCAGATCAATAATACATTTATTTTTTTTTTAAGCACAATTTCATGTTTTTAGTATGATCATTACGCTATGGTCCAATCACTTGTGTGGAAAAGGGGGGGGGGGGAGAGGGTGTATCCGTGCTGGCTTTTTAAAAGCAATTTTTTTTTAATTGTTGAATTCAAACTCGAGGGTTCAAATCTTCTCGATGGAAGGCAAACATGCTAGCCACTCAGCTAGAGAAGTCCTAATGAAGGTGGTAGTTTTTATAGTTATCTATTGTTAGTTTCAAAATTTTAGGTGGCGACCTGATTCTCTACACAAGGCTTAGCCATTACTGTCTCTATGTCAAATAAAATTAATTAATTATCACTGTTTGATAAACAAAAAATGGATTCCTATGTTATTAGGGACAATGAATAATTGTGCAAAGTTTCAACATGATCTGAGAATAAGAAGCGGTAGAAATAACGTGTACAGAATGTGTACCAGAGAGATATATACACGGTTGATATCAGCTGGGGGGACTTAGATCTAGGTAGAACTACTTAGCAAGAGAAGCACTGGTAAATTCTGCCCCCGTTCTGCTTCTCACAAGGCGCGTTCAACAAAGTACGGAAGCAAAGAGTAGATAACTCTTTATGTGGAGTTGGAGGTGGGAAGGGGGACGGTGTGTAGCGTGATGCAATGTCCAGAGGCGTGTCTTGTAAGTTTTTTTAAAGATTGTTTACAGTTCACAGTGAGGGCCACCGTCAAAGTTTTTCTTTCTATGTTGAACATGGAAATAAAACTCTTAAGAGATTTTACTTTTATCTTTCAATCCAGGACAGATAACTCGCCTTGAACATTTGTTTGTAAATAAAACAATGAGGTTATCTCCTCTTGTCTTTAGTTTTTGCTTTACTTGTTTGATAAACTCTTTTAACGCTCTCTCTCTCTCTTTCTCTCTCTCTCTGTCTCTCTCTCTCTCGTGTGTGTGTGTGCATCTTTTGAAAATAAATTTTCAGAAATTTCATGCAATGATGCTATGCTCTGGTCGTGTGTAACTCTCTCTGGGCCGTCGTCTCGATGGTCTAGGGCTCAAACCCTGCTTGCGCCTTCCACCCGCTGTCCTGAGAAGATTTGGCCAATGTTTAAACAATTGACTTACTTGACTTAATCCTGTGCACTCCCAGGGGAGCATAGGGCCGCCCCCCCCCCACATCTCTCCACCGAACTCGGTTCTGAGCAGCTTTCTTCATCTGCTACCATTTCATTCCAGTACCCTCAGCTTCACTGATGACTGACCTCTTCCAGGTCTGCTTGGGTCTGCCCACTTTCCTCTTTCCTTGTGGGTTCCAGTCAAGTGCCTGCTTTGCAACATTGGTAGCTGGTTTTCGCAGGGTGTGTCCTATCCAGCTCCATTTTCGTTTTGTGATGTCTTGGGCTATGGGCTTTTGTCTAGTTCTCTCCCACAAATCGATTATAGTTAACTTTTCTGGCCACTTAATTTCTAATATCCGGCGTAGGCATCTGTTAACAAAGGTCTGGAGCTTTTCCATATTTGTTTTAGTGACTCTCCAAGTTTCTTAGGGTTTAAACAAGGATACTACAAATTCTAGTGACAACAACATATTCCTAATGTATTGAAGCCTTTTCGCTCTGGCGTAAGCGGGTCGAGAAAATATATGATGTATTCATCCTAATTTCGATGGTCCAATGTCTAAAGTAGGTCAAAGATATTTCTGTAGATGAAGGAATCATCTCTACGGCATACATGACTTTAATTCTGTAAGAAGAAATCACGACAAGTTAGAACATACATTATTAACACATATTACAGCCTAATTTTATTAATACTTCTACATAGAGTGGTATATATGAATCTTATTAACTGAAGGACCCTATTATAAGATTTATTTTTTTTTTTGAGGTTTTAAAATAGTAACAATACAAGAGAATTTTATCTTGTTAAATTCATTTCTAATTAGCTCCCTTTCAATCTTCAATCCTCTGTTGAAAAACGTGAATGTGCGCGAAACAAATGCGCAAGTAAACTTCCTGTCTGCACATCTCTTGAGACCCTGGCGCGCGCACTGACAAATTAGGATTCTCTGAAATATTTTCATGAATTGTCAATGTATGTCAGTCGTGCTTAAAACTACAAAAATTATATATAAATTAATGTCTTAGAAAAAAAAAAACAAATATCTGAATTTCCCCCCACCACCCAACTTAAAACGCTGGAAACGCCTTGTATAAATAAAGAATGCATTATAATCAGACTAGAAACAGCAACTAAAAACGTACTTTGGTTTTCCAAGTACTTTTAGGTAGCCCGCCTCTCCCCCCCTCTCCTATTTCGCTTATCTTGAATGTGTGGTTATACCCCTGAGAGTATTTTAAAAAGTGTTTTTTGTTTCGTAACGTGTAAGTTGAAATCACTTTTAAATCATACATTTACTTAATATAAGTTATTAGAAAATGTGTTTACCCAATGCTCCAAAAGTCAGCATATGTTTAACAATTTTATTCTCAAACCATTGACTCAAACCTGAAACTTTGCGACATGTTTATACATAACCTAAATACGCGAAAGGAGAATCTAAAATCGACCACCGGCAGACAATTGTTATGTCTGCTCTGGATGTGGCAAAATATGTAGGTCGCAGCTGGGGCTGCGTAGTCACTTGAAATATAACACTCTTCATTAATTTTTGGACTCGAACACAGGCCTTATTATTATTCTAATTATTCTTAATCTAACTGCATATATTCTTGGTTTCCAATAAACCCTATAGCGTATCAACTTAGCCAGGCTTATATAAACCTATCTATGTTAAAGAACAGCCAGTCTGATATAAACCTATCTAGTATTATGTACAGCCAGGATGATATAAACATATTCTTATGAACAGCCAGGCTGATATAAATCTATCTAGTATTATGAACAGCCAGGATGATATAAATCTATCTAGTCTTATGAACAGCCAGGATGATATAAATCTATCTAGTCTTATGAAGAGCCAGGCTGATATAAACCTATCTAGTCTTATGAACAACCAGGCTGATATAAACCTATCTAGTCTTATGTACAGCCAGGCTGATAAAAACCTATCTAGTCTTAGGTACAGCCAGGCTGATATAAACCTATCTAGTCTTATGAACAACCAGGCTGATATAAACCTATCTAGTCTTATGAACAACCAGGCTGATATAAACCTATCTAGTCTTATGTACAGCCAGGATCAATTGTCATTGTAACTTATCCATTCTCATTAATCTATTCAGTATCATGCAAGTAGACAGAGTTTATCATAATCTTTTCTTATAAAATTCAGACGTTACTTCAAAAAGAAGATGTTACGTCCTACGTGAGTCCCTAGGTCATGCACGTCAATCAATGACTTAAACTCTGCCAAGTCACTGGTTTTCCTGGCTGTCTCAGGCAACCCATTCCAAGCTCTAATAACACTAGAGAAGAAGGAGCATTTGTACGAATTTGTATTAGCATAACCATTCCCAACCTCAAATAAACCTACCAAGGTTCATATGAACCTACTTAATCGCATATAATCTCATGAAGTCTCGTTCCAACCTTCACAGATTACGGCTGTTATAATCCCATTGAGATCGTCAAGTCGGGGATTGAACTGTAAATTGTATCTATAGCTTTTAATACCCAGGCCAGGTCTATCCAGTTTTTTTATATGTCACATCTTTATTCGTTTGTAATCAGATTGTCAGTTTGAAATAGATTGTGTCATTCTGAAACATCTTCAAAAACTATGAAAAGATCTTTACGATGTGAGTGAATTCTACAAAGTGTTTCTCATGATGTGAGGACTTTATAAGTCATCTTAGGCAGTATTGTCTGAAAATTATTTTGCGACATTGACTGGAAGCAATGAAGCGATCTCTTCGACAAGGTGCCCGTTTCTTCCACACGCCCCTCCCCCCACAACCTTTCCCCCCACATTCACGCACCCACTCTCTGGATTTCATGACTATCTTTAGTTCTGGAGTGGATCTTTGCATGCAGCAAATTAGTCCCGTCAGCAAAGTTTATATCTAAGTCTTGTGGTTACATTTTTTTGTACTTGAGTAGCAGCGGAGGAAATGATTCAAAGCGACAATGCAGTGTTTCTCATCATCACGCGTTGTGTACTAGATGTACTTCTGTTTGTACTAGCTATATGCCCCGTCCTTATCAGTGCAAATATTATAATGGGACTAACATCAGCGCCTAAGTAGGCCTATTACTTTATTTTATACTGCATCAGATTATGCTTAATTACAACATACCAATGTGATTTGTGTGACTTTTGGATTTAAAACAGGTTTAGATGTGTGGTTTTAGAGGAGTATTTCTGTGATCTAATGTCAAAGTTCATGTCATATCATTAGGAGTCAGTTTCTTCTATCGTTTGGATTTAATAATTTTGTTTCATTTTTTATATTATTGAACGTGTCCACCACAACATAGCAACCATTGGCTGTCTCCAGGGGCGTGTCGCCGCTGATATGGGGTGCACCCCAAGCATCCATGTTAGTCAGACAGGTGTGGTGTACTGCCGAGAGTCCGAGGACTCCAACTCGCCCCATCCCTCCTCGCTGAACGCCACCTTCCACGCCGCTTCGGGGCACTCCCACGTCATCCGTGGAGAGACCACCGTCATCGGCTTGGCTGGAGAGGACCACGTGCACAGCACCACACCTGCAGGTCCCACCTTGGCCACCTCCACCGTGGCGGTGACGACGCTGTCTACCACTCGAGCATCCGGTAGAAACAGCAAGCGGTCGTCCAACGCTTCGAACCCAGGAGGACTAGCAGTCAGTTTATCAGAGGCGGAGACGCAAACTAGTCGACACAGCATGAAGGTAGGCTCATATGTCATAGTTTAAAAATCGGTGTAAATTATCAAAGATTGTCTTTTGATAATGCCATGAATTATAACACTGTTTGAATGCTTTCGAGATGAAGCCTCTCAACTGGAGTCCCCTCAGTAGTAAACCTGATCTGATAGATATACTTTTTTTTTTTTTGTGACGGTACGCACCGGTACGGGGGGGGGGAAAAAGTATTACTTTTTACTTTTCTTGTATTTTAACGTTTATTATTAATTTATTAGTAGTTCCTGTATAAGTTAGGTAATCCATCACTGTGCACCGGCACCTATTTTGTTGCAAAAAAAAAATAACTACTGTATATATTGATATATAAATAAATGTATCATAATGCTTCATATGCATTTATCATTTAATAGCTGATTTATTTATAAATATTTATAAATTTAGATTCAAATATCTTGTAAAAAAAAAAGACTTAAGTTGATATTTTAAAAAAAAGTCTTTTATCTCTCATTTTGACACAATTTTATATCTACCCTTCTGCAACGCCAGTATAGTGTAATTTATTCCCATGATTTCTATCAAGCAATAAGTGTTGTACAGAGGGGTTACGTCTTTTGGGTGAATTGTATATCTTGTCAATCCTTGACTCAATTGTGTTCTATCGTTTAATGGTGTCAAAAGAAGTAAAATGTGACGACTCGAATCATTGTTTATAGTCTCGTAGTGATGGCAAATCTCGTGTTGCCTTGCTTCATTATCAATGACGTAACACTTGGGTGACGTCTGGAGAGCTGTAACATAACTAAAGACGATAGTGAACACTTTTCGGACGTGACTACAGGAAGACCCTTGAACGAACGAACTGGTGCTAATTTTTATATCTCTAAGTTTCTTTACATACAAATTGTGACTATTACAAGAGGATGACGTCATTCTCAGTTTATCAAGCGCCTTCTCTTTACGACATTTGTACGACATCTGCAAATGACGCGTGCCAATGTTATTCAAAGCCACCACAGACCATAACACATTTTCGACCATTGGTCAGCAAAAATGATTACGATAAAAACTTTTTGAAAGGGAGAGCCATTTGCGACAATTCAACATGTCCTTAAATTATATACTTCAATTATTCAAACTGTTAAAATAATCTCTGCACAAATATTTTTCGAACTTGAAAAAGAAGACGTGACCTAGTGATGGGGAATTTCCTCCAGTTAATGACAAATGCCAAGGGAAATTGGGTGACATATCCATACGATATTTATTTCCTCTGGTGTCCTTGTTTTTACCCTTAGAAATATTTACAGCAGCGGTTTCAACCTTTTAAGCTCGGTGACCCCTTTTTTACAATCCCCAACTCTGCCGCGACCCCCCCCCCCCCCACACACACATAGGCTACAACAATAGATGAATAGACAATAACTGTCCATATTTTCGATGGTCTTAGGCGACCCCTAGCAAATCGTCATTCGACCCCCTAAGGGGCTCGCGACCCACAGGTTGAGAACCCCTGATTTACAGGCATGAATGTGGATAGCGAGGTTAGGAACACAATTTAGTCAGGGCTTTATTTTATGTAAAAAAAAAAAGAGCGCTAAAACAATGTTTCTCCCTCGAAGTCAGAATTAAAAAAAAAAAATCTCCTTGGCACCTCACAACGAAGAACCAATGATGCAGCTTTCAGTTTTCTCTACAGGGCCGGATTTACGACAATGTTAGACTGTGCGGGCGCCAAGACCTCACCTTTAAATGGTACCTCCACATTTTTAAAAAAGTGTAACAAAATACGCATATTAATTATAAGAAAAAAAAAACACATTTACAAGTATTCTAGTACGTTATTTAGCAATTTGACGTGCTTTTAAATTTATTAAATCATATTTAGTGCATTAAGTGGGAAGTCGGTACGGGTCTCCACAAATTCTTGTCAACGACCTTTCGCATACTAATTTGTTGGTCTTACAATTTTCCTGGTCGTGCGTTTTGCGCGCTGGACTGTCGTTTGGATTTATCGATGGTCCCGGGTTCAAACCCTGCCCGCTCCCATCTCCCCCGTCGTCTTGCGGGAGGTTTGGACTAGGCAGTAAACATGTAAAGTGTTTTAGTACACTTGAAAGCGATCACCTCTTCTTTCACATTTGACTATGTTAACCGTGTTTTCTTTTTTTTGAGGTCAAGATAAATATATCTTTCAGCGGGGCCCTAATTTTGTATTGCCTTAGGTCTTCCTCAGCTTATGGATCTCCTATCTTAGGGCCCCCCGAAATGGCGCCAATTTGTGATTGTATCACTTCAGTCTTTTTTGTGGGGGAGGGGGGCGGCGGGCGGGGGAGTAATTATCGTCTGACTCAGTCTCACGGTTCATGTGAACACTTCAAAGAGATCGAAGTCATGATGTTGAATTTGTCAATTTATTTGCATATTCGACCATACACTAAATCAGTCAGGCGTGACGCAGCTTATTTTAAAATACAAGATCTTCTTTGTAACTTCCCATATATTAGTGTTACGTTTAGTGGGAATTGGTAGGTCAAGGTCACGCAAACATTTAATTAAAAAGAAAAAAAAACAAAAAGAAATCAATTCTTGCCTAATAGGTTGCCGTATCTTATACGATAAACTTGGGACCAAGTTGAACCTGGCTTTCCGTTTCATTTGTTTCGTATGTAGGAAGTGAAGATTTGTATTTACTAGCGAAAACATCCCGCAGGGCGGCGGAGGGAAGGGTTCGAACCCGGGAGCACCGAGACCAGTGCGCATGCCACACGCTGCTAGAGAATACATATAACAGGTTGGGGTCACGACCTACTTCCCTTTTGAAGTCCCATTTTGACTTCGCCCCACAATCCTCTAGTCTAGAACATGATGTCCAGCGTTAATAGTTAATGACGTAACGTGTTCCTAATTCTCTATAATGTAATGCATGACCACTGTCCACCTTGCTCTTGGAAAGGGACTTTTGTTTTTATGCTTCCTGGCCATGTAATACTTTAGCGTACTGGGATAAAAGGGAAAGGTAGATTGATAACAAATAAAATGTTTTTATTTAAAGTTTCTATTGAGTGAAATAGCATCAATTATTTTGAATCTCACACCAGCAATTAATTTTTTAATAGTTTATTTGCTGTTTCTGTAGCAATGGTGGTTTTACAGGGTGGGGAAAGCCCTCCTCCTTCCTCACCCAGGCTTGGGACCGGTAGATGGCGGAGCACAGACTAACAGAAAACATTCGCCATATTGGAAAAAATGTTTTTTTGGGGGTTTTTTTTTGCGCTATGGTCCAATTACTTTTTGACCAGTTAGGGGGAGGGGATATCTGAAAAAAACTTTTCGTTCTGCCTTTTCAGAATCAATTTTTAAAAGAAATGTTGCGCGAGTCTGAATTCGACCTCTAGCCTCCACTCTAGATGACCAACTTGTTTGCCACTGAGCTATCCAAATACTTATAAAAGTAGAAGTTTCAAAATCTATTATTTAAACAAAATAAATTTAACAGACGATCTAATTATCTTTCTTTAGTCTTATTAGGCCTTATTGTCTCTATTTAAAATTAATTAATTACGACTCATTTATTTCTCATTGGCAATGAAGAATTGTGGAACGTTTTAATTTGATCCGAGATTGGGAAGTGGGAGAAATAACAGGTACAGGATTCCACCCAGACAGTGGGCAGGATTCCACCCAGACAGTGGGCAGGATTCCACACAGACAGTGGGCAGGATTCCACCCAGACAGTGGGCAGGATTTCACCCAGACAGTGGGAAGGATTCCACCCAGACAGTGGGCAGGATTCCACCTAGACAGTGGGCAGGATTCCACCCAGACAGTGGGCAGGATTCCACCTAGACAGTGGACAGGATTCCACCCAGACAGTGGACAGGATTCCACCCAGACAGACAGAGTGTGTAGATAATACCCTTTGTAGTATTGCTGTAATAGAATTTTGAAAAAAAAAATATCCGTATACCTTTAAGTGTGTCGTTGGAAAACCTTGGTCATAGGCACCCTACTTTTAGTCTACGCCTCTGCACTCTGACAATTATGACAATCGAGTTACCTAGGTTGTTAATATCGCTCACACTTGAAGGTCACGTGACATTTCATAACCTGTTTTTTTTTAAAGTAACTCAAATCTCTTCTCAGAGTGGGCCTGCTGCGAGGGACCTCTGCCAAGGGCCCATTTATCTCCCTCGTCGGAGAGCGAATTTCGTTAATTGACAATGCCCCTTGATGAGATTGGGGGGAAGAGATATCCTCTGACAGAACCCCCCCCCCCACCTCTTCCCTTCTCCCAGAAACAGAAGAGAAATTTAACGGCTCTTGTCACGTGACGGCCCCATCATGTGACGCCTGTGACATACGCCGTGTCACGCGGCACAGGCTACAACTGATCCTAAACAAATCTTGAAACAAAGAGTCAGCAGCCATTGCTATCTCTGCGAGGTTAGTCATACAGCAAGGGCTAACCCCATGCTTATTAGCCATTTTCATGCATGGGTTAAAACTATAAATAGCTTGCAATTTTATTTTATCCGATGTACAGACTAATGAAATTGCTGATAAGCTTCTCTAAGAAGTTATCTAATAACTTTGTTTGACTTTTTAGCTCTCCGGCTTAAAGGTTTCAAAGCTTTTATGGTTTTTAGCTCATTTTTAATGGGATTTAGTTGGCAACACTGAGGTTCAATTTAGCATTCTTGGCATCCAAAATGAAGTCAAAATTTTTCTTTCTTTAAACTAGAAATTAATTTAATTTTCTGTAATAATTTTTATTATTTCAACCCATCCAAAGCTTATCTAAGGGAAAGAACTGCTAATTACTGCCTATTATCTGAAACTGGCATTGTTTAGCTCCCTTTCTGCCATATAAATTTTTTTTTTTAGTACTGATTGATTAAACATTTTTAGAACTATTCGTGTATTGCCATCGACTGTGAATAATTATGCAAAATTTTAACGTGATCCGAGAATGGGAAGTGGGAGAAAAAAAACGTGTTAAAGCAGGGGTTCTCAACCTGTGAGTCACGACCCCCTTGGAGGTCGATTGACGATTTGCCAGGGGTCGCCTAAGACCATCAAAAATAAAGATGGTTGTCTATTCTTCTATTGCTGTTTGGGAAGGGGGGGTGTGTCGCGGCAGAGTGGTATATTGAAAAAAGGGGTCGCCGAGCTTAAAAGGCTGAGAACCGCTGGGTTAAAGGTTATATGGGGATTAAATCCATATATACATCCACATCTCTCATTATCTTATCTTAAAAAATACAGACGTTACTTCAAAAAAAAAAGATGATAACCTCATATGCGTCATGCATCTAGTCACGTTAAATAGCAGCTATTTCTCTTATTTCGATATGAAGCAAAACAATTAATCGCCAATTATTAATCAACTAATTGGTTAATCTTTTTGATTGATTCGTGACTTTTCAGGTACAATGAATAATTGTGCAAAGTTTCAACTTGATCTAATAATGGGAAATGTAAGAAAATGTTCAAACCTTTTATTAGATATACAGACAGACAGACAGACAGACAGACAAAGTGAGATGATAAAAGCTTTGTAAAAACCTAATGAAATACGCAGATATATTCAAAGATAAAGGAACATTTCTTATTCCTATGCTAGAACGAATTCATTCAATACCCCTATTCACCAGTGCCTTAAGAGAATGGAATAAAGTTGCCTGAGTCAGCCAGGAAACCAATGACTTAGTAGAGTTTAAATTTATAAATAAGATGCACAACTAAATTGCCCACATGAATACGTACATGAAATTGTTTGTCGATGAATGTATGATTATTTAATTCTAACATTAGTACTCACCAACATGTCCAACTTTGACGTCATAGTATATCGTCCGACTATTAAAATCTCCCCATGTTGATCCGCGCTCAGGCTGACGTCACCGCTAATGGTTGACTACGTCACAGCAGGGCGCTGGCAGGAGACCGGAAACAGCATTAGCCCCCGTGTCACCCCTGGCTCAATACCTACTTAAAATAAATATCACCAGTCTCTTTACTTCCGTATCGATTTTTCCATTTCCCATTGATCCTTAGACCTGGCTCCTTTTATATTTCTTTTTCCTTTTCCTTTTTTCCCCCTAAGGTTCACAGGGAGACTATTTTTAGCATCGTCTGTGAAAAGGGGAAAGCCCGCTAACAGTCGGCCGACATAATCAAAGCTGGCATTTACTTGTGATTGAGGTACTTTGAGAGGAGATGTGAACTAATGATGGGGAATTTCCTCCAGTTAATGACAAATGCCAAGGGAAATGGGGTGACATATCCATACGATATTCATTTCCACTGGTGTCTTTGTTTTTACCCTTAGAAATATTTACAGGCATGGATGCGGTCGTCTGCTTCATTCGGTAGACGACGTTAAATTTAAATGTCATGTCGATTGTATATCAACTCTGTCTTTCTCTCTGGTAAAAAGACTTTGACTTCAAGCCGAAGGTTAAGGAGGAGTGCAATATTCTACCTGGCTACAAAGTCCTAGCTGTGACCTACATATTTTGCCAGCCTCAACGCAGACAAAACCGTTGTCTGCTAGTATTGTATTTAATTCTCTTTTCGTCATCTAAGTCTGTCTTTTTTTTTCTTTTACTTTTTTGTTTGTTCTTTCATTGGGGCTATAACCCCTCATTGAAATAGCTATTAACCAAGGTAAAAATAAATGTTATAAAAAAAATAGCCAAAGGTCTATCTAAAATTGTTTTCAATCGTCGCTTATTTGTGCCGGTACATCTGTCAGCGTAAGCCCATCTACTTCTGTCTGATAACCAAGCTCTGCCCTCTTATGGAGTGAGTGTTTGTGTGTGTGTACGTGTGTGTTTATATACAAACTGATGCAATGGTATGAAAGTCTGATGCAGTTAAAGAAGTTTCATGCATATCTGTATGTCCATCTATGTCTTGTCTATCCTTGTATATCTAATGTCCATCTATGTCCATCAATCTCTACTATCGTTACATATTTCTGTATACAGACTTTTCTTTTTTAGCGGTTCTTGACTGGGAAAATAGCTGCTATTAGTTTTGTGTGGTCTGTCCGTTCGTTTTGTCCGTTCCGTTTAGATCGCAAAAACTAGATCATACATCGTGATATTTCAAACATATCAAAGTTCTAATGCAACGGCTTTTTTTTTCTTTTCTTAAAGCGAAACTTTTCATTTGTAAAATTGACTATGCAAGCATTTGTTTTTCATAAAAATATACTTTTTTTTTGTCAATCTTTCCACTGATTTTATTTCCTCCAGATCTGTGCATTCGAATATTTACAAGTCCATGTCTATATATCGATGTCTTCCTGACCATCTCTAACTGACCTGTTGACCTATTTTAGAATGTCCATCTATTTCTGGCTTACTGAAGATCTCAAACTGACCTGTGCACCTATCTTAGAATGTCCATCTATTTCTGTCTTTCTGACCATCTCTAACTGACCTGTGCACCTATCTATCTTAGTGTCCATCTAGTTCTGTCTTCCTGACCATCTCTAACTGACCTGTGCACCTATCTATCTTAGTGTCCATCTAGTTCTGTCTTCCTGACCATCTCTAACCGACCTGTGCGCCTATCTATCTTAGTGTCCATCTAGTTCTGTCTTCACTGACCATCTCTAACCGACCTGTGCGCCTATCTATCTTAGTGTCCATCTAGTTCTGTCTTCACTGACCATCTCTAACCGACCTGTGCGCCTATCTATCTTAGTGTCCATCTAGTTCTGTCTTCACTGACCATCTTTAACCGACCTGTGCATCTCTCTGACTCAGTGTTTGTATCTTTCCAAACTTTTACTTTATAAATATGGACACTCTAAATTATTACTATACCCTATCTGATTTGTCTTGTCCACTCGGGCCAGTTTAGAGTTTAATTTCACTTGATGTTGCTACTATTTAAACACTTGCTCTTGTCTCCTTTTCAAGCAATTTCTGCTCTTCTCTCGTCTGCTATATTTCGTGTAGGATTCGGTAGTGGAGGTCGCCATTAGCAAGCATGCAAGAAACCCCCCCCCCCTCCCTGATTTAAGATGTCATTTTTCCAATTCGTCTGTCATCTCGTCTGCCATTTATCTGATCCATTCGTTCACACAGCTCAGCGCCCCACCTCCCCCAGCCCCCCACACCTTTTCCCATTGTAATTCTAAGATCTGGTACATTAAAGAACACCCGACCCCAACAACCCCCCCCCCTTTTTTTTTTGTGCTGCATAGCACGCCCTCCAATCCCCCTGTAAAACAATAAATCATTTCAACCGGTTATCTCCCCGTCTTTTATTCTCCTCATTCGATTATCTTCTCCTGTGTAATCGCTTTTACCGAATTCCTACATCCGACGTAAAGACAATAATAAAACGCAAGGCTGGATCGATCAGGCGATTCCCTTTGCGAAATCGATTCCACCGACCTCAGCGCGGAAGTTTTTTTTTTTTTAAATGTTCATTCATGGCTTTGAGTAAACAACACTGTCGATTCTTTCCTGAAAGTCGAACGCCTGCATACAAAACATGTACTTATAAACTCGTAAAAGATTTAAGTAAATCTGCGCACAAATTTTGTGTTTAAGCAATGTTTTTCTCCCGTGATGCTTCGAAGAGATGTTTTAATTTAATCACCTCACCAGGTTTTAAACTTACGCCAACCCGTGTTCAAATTAAGTGTTTAAGTGAACTACTTTCAAAACAACCCAACCTGTTGTTTTGCTAAAATGATGTATTTTTATCTTATACTTTAGAGACGTCACTTTGATATAGTAAACCATTTTGTCCTACGCATATCGCTATGTTGATATAGTCTCTTCTAGATTTGTAAATAAGTTTAACTCTTTATCTCCGTAATTATTTATCACATTCTAGTGGAATCGACGTTGGTATCGTCAGTTAGGAGAAAAAGAGTTAACAAGATATAGTTTGGCGCCCTACTCTAAAGTTTCAGGTTGAGTTATTTGTGGATAATAATGATTTTAAGTGCAATATATTCTATGAAAGTGTCTTTATACTGTTACGTATTTCTGAATCTTCTGGCTAGAAGTATTAGTTGGCACACAAATAAAAACACAGCAAAGAACTTGACGACTAAACTTTCAGTTTCATATAACTTTAATGACTATTAACTCTAACATTACTGTAACATGTAGCGTAGAAGACTGTACAATATCTGTCAGTTTACAGTTAGCTATACTTCGTTGCACTGCATCTCTTCACTTCGTTGCAATTCATCTCTTCTCAACTTTCCTCGAGCCGTATTCTACAGAACAGACCAACGACACACTTCCCAGTGTCGCTCCAGGTCTCCCAAAGCTGAACCAAGTCGTACTCCAGTCTACCACATCAGAGCCGCACACGTCTTACATCGACTGTATCGACTGTAACGGCTCAAGTCCACTGTAGTTCGCTGTATAGACTTTAACGACAGTAGTCCACTCCAGTTAACTCTACCCTAGTTAACTTGCATCGAGTCGTACACATTTCTCTTCCACAGAGCCGCCCACGTCTTACATCGTCTGTATCGACTGTAACGGCTCACTCACGACTCCATACGACTGCCTTTCACATTAACTTTCTGGCTTATATAGAGTCCCTAATCGCTTCTCCAAAGTTGCACAAACACTCCTAGTATTCTCTGGAATAACATGTCAGGAAACGTCACATCCTGTCTTTATTTATACACGTAGATTCCAGAAAACACTCGCTGCAGTGTCATCAAGTCGGGGTCACACGTAGTGACCTTTATCTGTCACTGTTCATTAGTAACTGTCCCCCTACTTAGATCTGTTCGTCCCCTGGAACAACACGTGTGGACACGTCACATCCTGTCTTTGTTTGTACATGTAGATTCCAGGGAACACTAGCTGCTGTGTCATCTCGCCGGGGTCATACGTTGACCTCTACCTATCACTGTTCATTTGTAACACTGCCCCCTTCTTAGATCTGTTCGTCCCGAACAGATTCTACTTCATCACGATACTGATGAAATCAATCGACGATCAAGAAGGAAGCTTTGGTGGTTGCCCCCTTCTCAGAGATGTTCTTTCAATCTGGCAGTTGTCCATCTTCTTTCCATAGAAGAATGGGAGCCAAATCCTCATTTTTCAGCAGTTCCTCACAAATGTTTTCATCAATCTTGATATGGAAACATCGACCTTCAGATGACTACATTGGGCACTCTTGTCGAGAAAATTCATCAGCATTCTAACGAGTTCGTGCTCCACTGGCTGAGTTTTACATTCTCCAGCATCTTTTTACAGAGCTTCTTCAGAGATACACAGGTTCATAACAGTACAGCAATATTCACATGTTCTTCTTACAACAGCAACTGACTTTGGGTTTGTACAATGCCTGTTGGATTGATCTTCTCGTACAGTTTTATTAGTACAGTTCTATCTCAGATGATTACTCACTTCACAGTTCTGGCATCTTACACTAGTTCTGTCCTTCTTGCTTCTGACTTGATTATCGTTCTTCTAAAACCTCTGTTATACTTCATCAAACCTATTCTGATGAGGAATGTTCTTAGATTATTCATTAGTGGCTTCACACTTTCAACTGATTCGTAAGGCTTTCTTCTTTGGTCTGTGGTCCCGGACAGAATCTTTCTAAAAACATGGGCTGTGGAGTTTCATTAGTGCAGGTGGGGGTTTATCAGTGGGAGAAGTGGTGGGCTTGTTTTCTAACAACATGGGCTATGGAGTTTCATAAATGCAGGTGGGGGTCTATCAGTGGGAGAAGGGGTGGGCTTGTTTTCTAACAACATGGGCTATGGAGTTTCATAAATGCAGGTGGGGGTCTATCAGTGGGAGAAGGGGTGGGTTTGTATCTTGATCTTGTTGGAGCCATCCACGTTGCACTCTGCATATGTCGCTTTCTCCGCCTCCTCCATTTGATATTTCTTCGGTTGCGTTGATGTCGTTGTCGTTGCCTTGCTTTCTTGTCGATCAATGCTGATGGCAGCCACTTAGCACATAGGAAGGCATTGTATTTCATAGCTGTAGTCATCAAGACTGTTGATCTAACAAGTTGCTTCAGCATTATTCTTCGATGGGTGCTTTGCGAATGAGCTGCAAGTCCACTTGAAGGCAAGTTGTCAAACACGTCATCACCTTCATCCGAGTCTGGAGGACTCGACTGTGGGGCAGGTTGATAACATTCAACGTGCAAAGGTCCATCAACTTCAGCATCAGTTTCTATTGTAATTCCTTGACTATCACCAGGGCTTCTCGCGCCTACCTTGACAGCTGAACAAGCTTCTGTTAAGTCTAGAGCTTGTTGGTGTGTTTCTTGGCATTCACAGTCTTCTTGCATAGCTACGTACGTACAGTTCTTGTCAAACGCATGGGTGCAATAATCAAGCTTTGAGTTCCTCTCGTAGACATTGGCAGATAGAAGACAGAAGTCTTTAAGGCCCACAGCAACAGGCTTGGACGCAGACCCAACGTTGTCTTGATCTGTCTGGCTGGTTGAGGTACTCATATCAGGTTTATCTGTAGCTAAAGCTTCGGTCAAACTATAGGTCTCTTCTATTGTTTCTTCAGGGGTCTCATTCTGCTTTTCGTTGAAATAGTAACAGCTACCGTCTCTTTTCATTTCTTGTGGGCCACATTCGTTTGGTTTGCCATCACAGTCACAGACAGCACAACCATCACCAGCATCCCTATCGTAATTGTCTGTAACGCCACATTCTTGGTTGGACAATTGTTCGCTGTTCATCAATGGTGTAGCTCTTTTATCTTTCGACTCAATCTGATACTGTTGGGTGTTCAGCAGCTCATTAATCATGATTCTAGTTTGATCTTTTATCGTATCTGTTTGTTCTTCTGTCTTGTTGGGCGTGGTAGCTATTTGTTCATTTTCATTCATGGCTTTGATCAAATGGTTAAATGAAGAAAATCGAGTGTTGATTTCTGATTCTATCTCCTTAATGCTCTCTTTCACCGAGTTCATTTTGTATTGCAAAGTTCTCAGGAGCTCCGTCATATTAGGTTTGACTTCAAATTGGCAGGTGTCCGGGTTCTCATCTTCCTCCAACAGGGCTTGTCTGAGACGTGCTGTTAGCGTTTCCTTATTTCCGTTAAGCCGTAGACCTCTTTCTCGAAGCTCTTGTCTAAGTTTTTTCATGTCAAGTTCAATAAGAAGTTTGATGGAACACATTCTAGCCAGAAAGATCCCACTTCTGACACCAATTGTTACGTATTTCTGAATCTTCTGGCTAGAAGTATTAGTTGGCACACAAATAAAAACACAGCAAAGAACTTGACGACTAAACTTTCAGTTTCATATAACTTTAATGACTATTAACTCTAACATTACTGTAACATGTAGCGTAGAAGACTGTACAATATCTGTCAGTTTACAGTTAGCTATACTTCGTTGCACTGCATCTCTTCACTTCGTTGCAATTCATCTCTTCTCAACTTTCCTCGAGCCGTATTCTACAGAACAGACCAACGACACACTTCCCAGTGTCGCTCCAGGTCTCCCAAAGCTGAACCAAGTCGTACTCCAGTCTACCACATCAGAGCCGCACACGTCTTACATCGACTGTATCGACTGTAACGGCTCAAGTCCACTGTAGTTCGCTGTATAGACTTTAACGACAGTAGTCCACTCCAGTTAACTCTACCCTAGTTAACTTGCATCGAGTCGTACACATTTCTCTTCCACAGAGCCGCCCACGTCTTACATCGTCTGTATCGACTGTAACGGCTCACTCACGACTCCATACGACTGCCTTTCACATTAACTTTCTGGCTTATATAGAGTCCCTAATCGCTTCTCCAAAGTTGCACAAACACTCCTAGTATTCTCTGGAATAACATGTCAGGAAACGTCACATCCTGTCTTTATTTATACACGTAGATTCCAGAAAACACTCGCTGCAGTGTCATCAAGTCGGGGTCACACGTAGTGACCTTTATCTGTCACTGTTCATTAGTAACTGTCCCCCTACTTAGATCTGTTCGTCCCCTGGAACAACACGTGTGGACACGTCACATCCTGTCTTTGTTTGTACATGTAGATTCCAGGGAACACTAGCTGCTGTGTCATCTCGCCGGGGTCATACGTTGACCTCTACCTATCACTGTTCATTTGTAACAATACATTTAATACTTCACCAACGATGCTTGCGCTCCATCATGGGCATACGGTAGCAAGACCGCTCTACAAACAGCGATGTCCTTGCGAACGCCGGTATGGACAGTATAAAAGGACTTTTTATGGTCCGACTGTTACCCTGGGCTTTGCACGTATTCCGTATTGGGGCACGAACGTATGCCAAGAGCAGTCTTTTTATTTTTTTTTTTGGTAAGCTTAAAGGTGGTCGACGTAACAGAGGTGCCCCACGGAAACGCTTTAAAGACCAAATAGGCGCCGACTTGCCTTGGCTGACATAGAAGAGAGCACCCGGTTGCATGCGGCTTCTGAACGAGAAGCTTTATTATAGCTAATATATAAAGTAGAATGTATGGATGTATGAATGTATGTAAAAAATATATGTAAAAAATAAAAATGTATGCATGTATATATGTCCTTTACAGAAATCAAAAACCGTTTGACCAATCTTAATGAAACTTGGAATGGGCGTCCCTTAGATTATAGCGGTGATCTTAGGATATATAAAGTTGCATTACAACAAGAGAGTTGTTATTAATTGTATATGAATATAACCATCTAGCTATTCGAAACTCATGTTTCGTGATCTTAGGATATATAAAGTTGCATTACAACAAGAGAGTTGTTATTAATTGTATATGAATATAACCATCTAGCTATTCGAAACCCATGTTTGGCACAGGCATATTCTTTCTTCTTTTTCTTTGTTCTCATTTTATATTTATATTGGAGGTTTCGGACGAGTAGTCCCATCTTTGAGACTGTGGACTGGTTTCTAGGTCGTATAGTTCTTTATATATTTTTTTTTCTATAAGAGGGTTTTGGTGCCAGAGTCTTGTTCGGGTCTCTCTATGAAGTATGTACCTTTGATGGACATGGTCAGCATTTTCTGGTGACCCTCCACAAGGGCATGTTAGTCCCAGTGACTGACATATGATATCTGGACTTTACATATCTCAAATAGCTTAGGGCTTTGTGAAGACTAAATCTTGTCCTATATATGATATCTGACTTTACATATCTCAAATAGCTTAGGGCTTTATCAAGTCTAAATCCGGCCCTATATGATATCTGACTTTACATATCTCAAATAGCTTAGGGCTTTATCAAGTCTAAATCCGGCCCTATATGATATGACTTTACATATCTCAAATAGCTTAGGGCCTTATCAAGTCTAAATCTTACCCTATATGATATCTGACTTTATTTATCTCTAATAGCATAGGGCCTTATCAACCCTAAATCCGGCCCTATATGATATCGTTCATGGGATGAAGTCTTTTAAAAGTAAATTGAAAGTAGACAGAACGAGTGACCGGATGTCTGGAGCTCTCTTAAAATTAAGTTTAAACAAGTGTAAGAACATAGAGAGAAAGTTTAGAAAGTGTAATAACAGATATTTGATAGTTCTGTAGGTGGGATTTTCATAACTGGGGTCTCTGATGTATCCGTTGTACAGAATATGAAAGCATTAAATGCTTATAATAAATTTTTGGTGCTTTTCAGCAATGCAGAATCAAATGTGTCATATGTTTCGCTTGTAGTACAAAGTACTTTGTGTTATGTAGTTGGCAGCAGTGATCTTTCATGTTGGCGTCCTTGACATTGTCCACCTTGTTTACTTATTTCATTATCTCTTCCATGTTTTTGGTGTATTTATTTGAATGCGTCATTTTAGGGTTTGAATAGGCCTTATAGGAAAAACTACACATATCTTCCTTTTCGGTGCTTCCGGCCACCCGATGAGTAGAAGGAAGAGCTGATGAGCTGTTTTTTTTTAAGGTATAAATTTCATGCACTTTTAGCACTGCGGCATAGTTCCAACCTCTTCCGTTTGTAATTCCATTTCAATTATTCGGCAGAATTAAGGTTTAAATTTGGTGTCCTCGTTTTTTTTTGTGTTTTTTTTGTTACACATAAATTTTGAAAGTGTAAACAAAGAGACCATTTCAGGGAATAACAAAAGTCTAAAAATATCTTATAGGTAGGAAAGACGATGCAATATTTTGGTTTTAAAAAAAAAAAAAGAAATGACAGAAGAGCAATTAGCACAAGTTTATTTCCTTGGACATGAAAAACAAATATTTTATGCCCACATTAGTTTCCGCCAATATTTTCAAACAGGGCAAGAAAACATAAATAGTGCAAGACAAGAATTTCTTATATTTTTGCTAGTTCAGCTTCACGAAAAAAAAAAAGATGATGATAGCTTTTTTTTTTGTAGCCAACGATAATAGGTGAACGTATAAACAGATGAAACTAGGTGAAGGAAAAAAAAAACAGGAGAGAGACAGCCAGAAAGAGGGAAAGAGGAGGTATACATTTTGTCAAAACATACGTCAGGAGATCATGTTTTCAAAAAGCAGGCAGACCTACGTCATCGCCTGAAAGAAATAAGAGTTACGGCGCAAGAAGAAGAAACAAATAAATTTTGAGGTGGGAAATGAATTCAGAAGTCGTGTGTGCCAATTTGGCAACAGACTATTTCCAGACCTCGTGGAGTTTTTCAAAAGATGATATTTCCACCAGCAGAGACAGTTAAGTATCGAAAACTTGTAAGGATGCATGGGCGACGCGGTGGCGTTTCTGGTTGAATTGAGCAAGAATATAGAGCCGGGAAATTGTTTTGTTTGTTTTTACATGTTTCGGATGTTCCTTCAGAGTTGAAGATAGTTTACTTCCTAGTCCAAACCTCCCGCAGGACGACGGGGGATGGGAGCGGGCAGGGTTTGAACCCTCGACCGTCGATAAATTAGAACGACAGTCCAGCGTGCAAACCGCACGACCAGGCAGCAAATTGTTGGTCGGTCATTGGATTGTAGCACCAGATTACTAGTACATTTAACCAATGTAGGCGTGTTATTATTATTATTATTTTTATTGTAAAGCTTAAACAAAACTAACTCACTAATAAAACACGTCTTTACTCTCTGGCTTCCTGGAGTCGTCTCTCCTTTGACTTTTGCATGACACGATACCCTGTTTTAATTTCATCATCCTCACTGTATAGCCACCAACCAATCGCTGAATACACACAGACAAATATGTACATAAAAAGTTGTTTTTCTGGATATATGCAACATATTCTTTCATTTAGGTGTTTTTTCTTTGAAATTTGATTTAATAATAAAAGTAAAGTTCCCCTTTCAGACCTCGTGGTCTTTAGGGCAGATGATGTAAAGGCCATCTGTTTCTGTGGCCTACGGTTAACGAGGGTGTCACGTGGCCATCACAACGACCAACCGACGTTACTTTTCCCCAGCTAATGTCAGATACCCATTAGAGCTGGGTGGACTCAGACTAACCCCAAAGATCCCGAAATTAAAAATTCCATTCTTCACCAGGATTCGAACCCGGGAACCCCAGGTTCTTAAGACAAGCGCTTTACCACTCAACCTCATATAAAATAAATATTAAACAAGTGGCCAGCACAACGACCAACCGACGTTACTTTTCCCCAACTATTGTCAGGTACCCATTAAAGCTGGGTGGACTCAGAGGCGCCCAAAGATCCCGAAATTAAAAATCCCATTCTTCACCAGGATTCGAACCCGGGACCCCAGGTTCTGAAGACAAGCGCTTTACCACTCAACCTCATATAAAATAAATATTAAACAAGTGGCCAGCACAACGACCAACCGACGTTACTTTTCCCCAGCTAATGTCAGGTACCCATTAGAGCTGGGTGGACTCAGAGGCGCCCAAAGATCCCGAAATTAAAAATCCCATTCTCCACCAGGATTCGAACCCGGGAACCCCAGGTTCTGAAGACAAGCGCTTTACCACTCAACCTCATATAAAAAAAAATATTAAACAAAAATAATCTTTTACTATCTATGAGGAAATTTGTTTTACAATTGTGCAGTAAAAAAATACTGTACATAATTAGAGCCAACACTTTGTACGATAGCACAGAATCCATACGTGCATACCCTAATTTCACTTTAACTCTTTCTCTCCTAACTGACGATGCCAGCGTTGATTCCACCAGAATGTGTTAAATAATTACGGAGAGAAAGAGTTAATGTTACAAAGCCGCTTTCAATGGGTCCTGAAATGCATATCACAGTATGAATTAGGCAACGAGCAATTAAAAACACATTTCGGACCTCAATTAGTACAAACCAATCATACAAGTGTTCTTTGTTGAATAGGAAACTAACAATTCCTTCCGGTCACATGGCTCTATAAATTATTTTGTTTCATGTGTGGGTACCTCCGTTAGAGGCTCCTTCCCTTGATGTAAGTAGCTTTTCAGTCGGTTAGTTGAGCCCCCAGGCCATGTCATTTGGCTGTTCATCCATGCAGGGCCCGCGATCTACATCCTGTCTGGACTTGCCTGGTCATTACGCGGAAAGATTGCAATTCGTTTACCCCAATTCTGACTTGAATTATGGTCAAATCTTTTTTTTTTTTTTTCTTCAAACTTTGATGTTTGGATTTTTTTTTCTTTCTAATAACATTTATACCCGAAGTCATTGTAAATAACAGGTTTTCGTAGGAAGAACATCTTGAAAACATGGCAAAGAACGCATTATAGACACACAGGCAATGAAGATAGGAATGAAGCCAAGTTTCAAATAATCAACACTCTGCTGTCTACATTTCTTATTTTTGTTCGACCATGTTTAACATATAGGCACTATTAAGATATTTAAATACGATGTTTGCATTTACAGCTTGACAAATTCCCAATTCTGACTTGAATTATGGTCAAATCTTTTTTTTTTTTTCAAATTTTGATGTTTGGGTTTTTTTTTTTCTAATAACTTTTAAACCCCAGGCAAGCTTGTCTTGCCTTTTTTTATTGCCTGCCACATGTCCGGCATTTAATGCCAAATGACATGATGTGACCTCGCAAATTGTCATAAACATTTCCCAACTGTTCCCATCTCGTGGACGTGGAGGGGGTTTAATTACCAATATTTGTGTCGTTAGAAATACCTTTTTTTTATTTTTACCAAGTTATCTTGTTATGGTTACAGCATCATATCGTTGGGATTCAAATGCATCGTGTTTAGCTGCATGCTATTCAGAACTCGGGTTGTCTTTCACTTTTGTTAAGGTCTAGGCTGCATTAAAGTGGCATCACAGAGCTGGCCAAACGACCAAACGCTTAAACCAACCCCCAATGAGTTTCTGTTAGAGCTTCTTTGTCATGGGCGTTCAAACATCCCCAGTAAAATGCGTACCCTGTATTTACATATTAAAAGCAAAGTAAGTTAACATAGGACCACCGTTTTAATTATATTATAAAGACATCGTTTTTACAATACTTCTATTCAACTCGTATCTCCATGGAACCTGGACACGATCTCGAAAAGCGGCTCTAACGATTTTCGTATACATTTTTTTTCTTTTTTTTTTAATCTAGCATTCGTTGGTTATTGAGAGAGAAAAAATCGCTCTATAAGTTGTATAGAGGAGGTATTGTCTTTTTAGAAAAGTATTTTTTTAATGTTTTTCATGTTTTTAACCATTTTCGATAATCTAACCAATGTCAAGGACGTTACATTGACCTTTCTTGCCGCCAACTAGAAAAAGGGATTGAGCTCTAATTTTAACCCCAATGTGTGGTAGTTGGCAGCTGTACCAAAATGTAGCATGAGCCCGCTAGTTAGTTGCCTGTTTCAAAATAAGTTTTAAGTCATAAAGTAAAAGTCTAATGCTTATCACAGTTTGATATCATGTGTGTGCAGCAGACGAAAGCGCTCAGAAATTTAGATTCTGTGGTTCAGAAAATATGCATAAAAGTTATCATATGCATTTAAAAAAAAATATATATATATAATTTATCAACACTTCCATTCTTGTATACACCTGATGCACCAAAAAGGTTTCTATTTATAGCTTTTCCTCACTGTATGAAAATGTCCAACAGAATATTATTGCCTCATCCACTAAGTAGCCTATTCACTCTCGCTGGTCACTTGTTCACTCTGACTTCCTAACTAGGCTTTATTCGTTTTATTGGTTTTTATTATCCTCTATACTCTACAGCAGCGGTTCTCAACCTTTTTAGTCCAGCGACCCCTTTTTAAAATTTCCTACAATGCGGCGACCCCCCCCCCTCCCCCAAGCGTAATATCATCTGTTTTTTTTTCTAATGTTAAAAACCGTAATCATGATTTTATTTCTTGCATGAATTTCCAAAGCTCTATTTCATCACAAAGTACTGCACTTTACTGCTTATAGGTAAATGACATATATATACTCTTCAATTGCTTATCCACCATATTCACGGTTTATATTTATGAAAAAGAAAAGGTAAAGTTCCCCTTTCAGAAATTGCGATCTATAGGGCTGATGATGTCAAGGTCATCTGTTTCTCTGGCTCACGATTAACGAGGGTGTCATTTTGAACTACCAATGACACTTTTTTGAACAATGACAAGTTTGATTTTTTTTTTTAAATACATTTTTTTTTTGGATGATCTTAGGCGACCCATGGAAAATTGTCATTCGACCCCCAAAGGGGTCGCGACCCACAGGTTGAGAACCCCTGCTCTATAGCCTCTGTAACACATCCTAAATGTCAGCTCTTACCACTTCAATACATTTTAAATGTCCGCTGTTATCACCGTATAATATCCTAAATGTCTGCTATTACTACTTGAATACATCCTATATGTCCTCTGTTGCCACTTTAATCAATCATAAATGTCCGCTGTTACCACTTAAAAACACATTCTAAATGTCCGCTATTACCACTTTGATACATCCTTTATGTCCTCTGTTGCCACTTTAATCAATCATAAATGTCCGCTTTTAACACTTCAATAATTATGTCAGCTTTTTTAACTTTAATACCGCCAAAACGTCCGCTATTACCACTTGAATAAATCTCGCTATTACTGCTCGATTAAATCCTACATATCCGCTATTACTGTTTGAATGAATCCAACATGTCCGCTGCTAACAGTTACATACACCCCCCCTACATGTCCGCCTTTACCCATTAGACTACCACCTATTTGACAGCCGAATACTTAAAAGTAACACGCTCGGGGGGGGGGGGGGGGGGGGATGGTATTGAAAGTTGGCAGACCATATTGCGGCAGTAGGTAATAATGAAATAGTGTTTCCCAAACTATGTTCCGCGGAACCACAGTGCTCCGCGAGGCCTGAATAGGTGTTCCGTGAACTCTCTGTGGCATTTTACGCCTTTGAGGGACGATCTGTAGCCTTTTCAACTTTCCGTAGGTTTCAGCTTGCAAATGTTCAAAGGACTACAGGAATAATAAACTAGTAGGCCACCACGTGAATAAATCTCTTTAAAAAAAAAAAGGAAAATGTTCCGCTAAATACTCAAAATGTTCCGTTAGCACTACGTTTGAGAATCACCGATGTAAAATAAAAAATTAGCCTGGGGTTTATTAAAATACTTATCCATAATTCCGTATTCTTGTCTCCGGATACACCATAAAAAAAAATTGCTAGTTATGGATTAGCCCCCTTGTATAAAAAATATCTAATAATAAACAAGTAACCTTGCATGTAAAGTGTCCGTTTGAGAGTTGCTGTTTTTTTTCGGAAAGTGAAAAAAAAAAGAAAGGAACAGCTAATGTTACATAGAATAGAAAAACAAACAAACTTAATAGCGGATACACCAATCTGGTTTCTGTCCAGTACGAGGCTCCTGGTACGATCTCCTCGTCTGTTTACATAAAGATTTGTTTTATTGCTGCGTCTGCAGTCAGATCTATCTCTGATGTGACGATTACAGGACCAGGTGATTGATAGCGTCGGTGGAGGAGGAGTGGTCCGGGGAGGCAGGCTGTGGCACAAAAATTTCTCAGACACTATTATGATTTGAAACATCCTTTGTGACGTGAAAGACATTCACGAGACATCATAGAAAGTACATATGGATGTTCCTTTTCAAGGTCAACCTCATGGCTCAACACGTGACTGTGCGATCCTGGGCAGTTATTATTGTGTTTGTGTCGTGTGTGTGTGTGACTGTGTGTGTGTGTGTGTGTGTGTGTGTGATTTATAAACTATTCGTGCCTAGCGGGTCCTTGGGTGGCCTTAGAATTGTCCAAGCCAGCGTTTTTGTGGCAAAGGCATGACTATTTTGAAGATACGCAATTGTTAAAAGCGTTTTTAAAGAAAAAACAACAACAGGAGATTCATTAAAAAAAAAAAAACATATTTGCAAACGGCGCGGTCCTAAAAAATCAGCGGTAAGTGAGTAAGAAAGACACGATTCCAAAGCTTAAGCAATTTATAATAGTAGTTCTGATTGAAAGAAGGTGTAATAAAAAGTTCAAAGTTCAATGGAATATTTACTGCCATGTAGATCCAGTCGGTTTAAGGATAACATTTAAAGTTGGTAGCTGTACTTCAAAAGTTTTGCTTAGTTTTGGGGGGGTCAAAAATTTTCGACAACCTGAGCTGCAGCTAAAGCAGTTTAAAAAAAAAACTGACACAAGAGAAAGAGCTCTTATTGTCAAACACACTATTAAAAGTGCAACTGTCAAAGTACAACGGGGGGATACACAGAATTTAATAAAAAATTTCATTACTCATACCATCGTTTATATCCTTCAAGGTTTAGTTTATTATTATTTTTTTTTTAAATTGTAATGTAGGATTCAAGATTAATTGTTGCCCCGGGCATAAGCCTGCCCATTAGGATGTTTCCTGGCGCCACAGGACTTACGCCCAATCCCACCCCTCATAGTAATAACATAGATTTTAGTATTTATTTTTCAAATTATAAATTCCTATTATAGTCACAACAAAGCATTTGACTTTCAGCAACACAATTTAAGTTTGACCTTCAGCAACACAATTTAAGTTTGACCTTCAACAGCACAATTTAAGTTTGACCCTCAGCAGCACAATTTAAGTTTGACCTTCAGCAGCACAATTTAAGTTTGACCTTCAGCAGCACAATTTAAGTTTGACCTTCAGCAACACAATATAAGTTTGACCTTCCGCAACACAATTTAAGTTTGACCTTCAGCAGCACACTTTATGTTTGACCTTCAGCAACACAATTTAAGATTGACACTTTCAGCAACACAATTTAAGTTTGACCTTCAGCAACACAATTTAAGTTTGACCTTCCGCAACACAATTTAAGTTTGACCTTCAGCAACACAATTTAAGATTGACACTTTCAGCAACACAATTTAAGTTTGACCTTCAGCAACACAATTTAAGTTTGACCTTCCGCAACACAATTTAAGTTTGACCTTCAGCAACACAATTTAAGCTTGACCTTCAATTTCGACCTCCCTATTTAGGACCTTCTAATTTCTACATTCGATCTCTGGTTTTCATTCTGTGGTTTTCAATTGTAATTTCGATCTCTGATTTTCATTTTTTTTTTTACTTTTGACAGCTAGATTTCAGGTCTACTTTCTGTACTTTCAATCTCTAGATTTAAATTATAGTTTCGACCTGTGGTTTCACTTTACTACTTTCGACCTCTGGGTTTTTAATTCTGCTTTTGACCTGATATTTTCCTTTCTACTTTCGGCACATGTTAGATACGAATATTCATACGAAGTGCTACTGAAAATTTTTTAAACTCTGAAGCATTTAAATTGTTTTTTGTTTCTCAAATTATTTTTATTATTAAATGGGAGATTTTCATACATGGAGGTCAATCCATCTTGGTGTTTCCGGTACGCAGAAAATGAAAGTATTTATAAGTCAAGTATTTGTATCCACAAGATAATAAATATCCGCGCACTTTTCGTTATTGTAAAATCTAAATTTCTTTCGTTTATAGGTCAAGGACTTGTTCTTATTTAGCTCGGTGACAGTGATCGCTTCAATACAGCGTCCTTGACCTTGGTTAATTCGTTTAATATCACTCACAATATTCCTTTTTTTTTTTTTTTTCATTTTTTTACGCTTTTTTTTTTCTTAAGGTGTCATTATATCGTTACCGCTTTTCTTCAAATCGCTTTGTCTTCTTTGTCTCTCTTGCTGAATTGTATTGCGTAAAGACGTCAACGGGATGCTTAAAGTCAAAGTTTAGATAAGGAAAAGATAACTGTGATTGACTTATAATATGAAACTCTTCAATACCAAAATCTTTCTGGAATGTGTTTATGAAGCCAAAAGTTATTAGACGTTGGAGTCTAATGTCTGCTACAAAAGGTGCTGCTGTTCCTCTCACGTTATATCGTGTCTCTCTGTTTATCACCTCGGGTCTTGATCTCTCCATCTACTTCTCTCTCTCCTTCTTTCATTCTCCCTTCCTCTTTCTCTGTTTCTCTCTATCTCTTGTTCTAGCTCCTTCCTTTCTTTTCCTCCCTCTCTCTTTCTTCCTCCCTCTCTCTTTCTTCCTCCTCTCTCTTTTTTCCTCCTCTCTTTCTTCCTCCCTCTCTTTTTCTTCCTCCTCTCTCTTTCTTCCTCCTCTCTCTTTTTTCCTCCTCTCTTTCTTCCTCCTCTCTCTTTCTTCCTCATCTCTCTTTTTTCATACTCTCTTTCTTCCTCCCTCTCTCTTTCTTCCTCCTCTCTCTTTTTTCCTCCTCTCTTTCTTCCTCCTCTCTTTCTTCCTCCTCTCTTTCTCTTCTCCACTCTCTCTCTCTCACTCTTTTTCTCCCCATCTCTTTCTTATTCTTTCTCCATTCCTTTCTCTTTCCCATACTCACTCCTTCTCTTCTTCTCCCTCTCTCACCTCCCACCTTATGTGACTAACTAAATCAAACCTTACCTCCAGACTGTCATTCTTCATTCACTTGACAATTGCAACTTGTCTACTCCTGAACAGGACCGCTCACGTTTCCTAAATATAAACGCTCCGAGCCAAACTGTAACCGCTACCCCATGTCTCTACGCCCCTGTTTGTTTATGTTGCCCCACTCGGAGTTTCATGTTTCTTCCTTTCAACAAGTTCGAGTCCCACCGAACCAGGTATCGACCTTCACCTTAGCAGGTTTTCATTCCAAGGTTCACGACTGCTAAGGTTTTTTTTTTGGGGGGGGGAGTCGATTTTCGAAGAAATGTCAAGGACGTCAAAAGAATAAATTTCTCGTTAAGTAAAGAATACACTTGTCTTGTTAAATGAAACCAACTAGTTCTTATTGAATGAAACCTAGTCATTTTTTATTGAATGAAACCTACACTTTTCTTGTTAAATGAGACCTACACATTTCTTGTTAAATGAGACCTACACATTTCTTGTTAAATGAGACCTACACTTTTCTTGTTAAATGAGACCTACACATTTCTTGTTAAATGAGACCTACACATTTCTTGATAAATGAGACCTACACATTTCTTGATAAATGAGGCCTACACATTTCTTGTTACATGAAGCCTACACATTTCTCGTTTGTGGTCTAGTAATGTGTGGTGTAGTATGTAATGGATTTCCTATGTGCCAGAAACACGTCCATTAAAATCCAACGTTTGACTTTGTTTAGTCCGACGCAATAAATCAATTCTTTTCATCACTAACATCATCATTTGCGTCCCACAAATAACTCAAACGCCATTCCACTGTCCACTTTTAATTTAGGATCTCCAGTTACAAAGACATTATTTATCAACATGCTCCCCCAATCCCCCCCCTCCCCCCCCCCCAGCGTTGTGGACGTTAATTTGACAGATACAAAAAAAACTCTCATTCAGGAATATAGGACACATTTATCTTTCTGTTCTTCTAGCGGCATTCGAGCCCATCTCTAAAATAAATTGTTTATTCTAACATCCCCGCCATGTTTGATGACGTCACTCAGGGGGTAACGACCTCTTCTGTTTTTTTCGTGCGTTTGTTATGCCGCTTTCTGATCTGCTGGAATTTCCTTATTCAAGATTGTACTATTTTATTTTCAGACACAATTTTTTAAAGAAATAAAAATAAATTATAACACTGACAATGGAAACCTAATTTTTTTGATATTTTGCCCTGAAATAATTTGTTCTCAAATTTTAGAATTTCCGTCTATTAGAGCTTCGGTTTATTGGGTTGCTTAATTATTTGATAGATAGAATACACTCTGTTTGTTCTTAAAATGTTTACAAAGCTTATATTAACTCATTCTGTGTTTGCATGGTCAAAAGTTTGAACACGTCATTTCTCCGACACCCAATCTCGGATCAAGCTGAAATTTTGCACAATTATTTCTTTTACATAACAACAAAAGAATTTTAAAAAATTAACAAATTAGTTAATTAACTTACTTTTTTTGGATCTCAAAAAAGGGGAAAAAATAGTACTTGACTAAGGGGTGGTATAAGCTGAATTATTCCCCTTTATATTAGGCTACCGACTAAATCTTAGTGAACACAAACATGAATTAGAAACAATAGATCAATATTATAATAGCGCATTTAGAACACTAATAGTATAAAATTACGCTAAAAAAAAAAAACAATTGGAAAAAAACATTTCTAATCGCACAAATTTATTACTGTTAGTCTAGATCTATTTCAAATTTAATTACATGACTGATCCAAACTAACTGATACACATTAATATACGTTTTTTTTTTTGTAAGTATTTTTTTTTGCCTGTTTTTCTATTTGTATTAAGTAAAACTCGGGACAACTGTTGACTCGACATCGCAAAGATGTGGCGAGAGTCTTTATGTCATAGTGTGAGACCCCCCCCCCCTGCTAGCTTCTTGAGGTTCCTACCCAAGGAACAAACTCAAGTAACTACGCACTCTCGTTTACTTAACACTGAGAGGTAATTACTCTTCTAAGTACCTGGTACTAAATTAAGCATAGTACTTTAGCACTCAATTTCGATTAGCACTAGACCTTTCCCTGTGTGGCCAATTAGCTAGTTTTTTTTTTTTCTCTAAAATATACATAAACTGTCGAATTTTCGGGAAATCGTTAGAGCCGCTTTCGAGATCAGTGTCCACCCACCTAGGTTTTTTTTTTGTTTCTTTTTGTTGTTATTGTTTTTTTTTTGTTGTTGTTTTTTGACCCATGAAGAATTCGCAATCTGGTAATAGCAATTGTTAGAAAAAAAATATCTTCCAAATGTCAGTAGCCATGATTATTCACTTTTCCTAACAAAACAGGAATCAATCAAAACATTTCCAAATTAATTATTAATTTTTTAAATCGAAAATGGGAAATAAACCCTACAGCATTGAGATTAATGACTGTAAATGAGGAGTTCTTCCCCTCAGCTTTCTATTTTAAAAAATAAATATTTTTATACTGAGCTTGCCTCATATTCTATTTAAAGATAACAATCTGCTGACCATTTACTTACAAAACAAAAATATTGACCGCTGGGCCTTCTCCGGCTACAGAAAAATGTGATGCAAAAAAATTCATTTTTCAAAATCAACGCAAATTTAACAATTAATGAAAACCTATTGTTAAATTCTATTGTCTCTAGCTTCGGGAGTCAACCCTGAGGAAAAATCAGGAGCCGGCAACCCTCAGTAAGTCTGCATCACTCGGCAGAGCAGCACTGGCAGATCCTGCGACGCCGTTGACCCCAAACTGTATCGGCACTAACCGTTCCTTTGGATACCTAAGCCACGTGGAGAGGGGGGGGGGGACTGATGTGCGGGCGATATCGTTTCGACCACAGCTAATGCCCAGGCATTCATTTCATTTCCTTGAGATGATCCAGAATTGTTTCGCGATAGAAGAAGACCATGCGAATTAGCTCTAGAGCAGTGTATCCCAAACTTTGCAACGCGGAACCCTTGTGATCCGCGAAGTCTAAATAGGTCTTACGCGAACTACTGGAATAATTAACTAGCAGGCTACCACGTGAATTAATCTCTCTAAATAAATAAGCAAAGTGTTCCGATAAATACTCAAGAGTGTGCGAAGTGTTCCGTTAAAGAGACTGTTTCGTAACTACTGCTCTAAAAGCAACAAAATATAAGTCAAATTAAAGTAAGGCTATCGAGATAGGAAGGCTACACAAGGGAAAAAAAGAAGAAAAAAGAGAGAGAAAGAGAGAAATAGAGAGAAGCTGTTTTTGTTTCGTTGTTTGTTTGTTTTTTTGTGTGTTGCTTTTCTGTGTGTGTGTGGTTTTTTTTTTATTGTTTTTTGTTTTTGTATATCGAGAAAGAAGGTTGGGAATGATTGTCCGGTGCTGGCTAAAAAGATGGTTACCTGTCACTCGTATCAAGACGGAGGAAATGGCTAGGAATTATCCTCCTTATTAGTTCGTCTGCTGACCACATCTCGCCGGATGTGGCGGGGTTTCTGCCACGAGTTATTAACTGGCATGTCTGGTGACAAGAGCGGGGGTCATTGCAAGGTCATGGGAACACGACGTAGGGTAATAAATGGGCAGAGCGCTGGCCAGGGTCTTGCACCGGCTGGATCGAAATCTGAGCTGCAATTAGACACTTTGAATGTCCGTTTTATTTAGGCCTAATTTTTATTTTTTACATCATTACTGTCTATGATTTTTTTTTCCTAAAGGCATCAACTGGTAATAAAATGATATATAAACTTTTGATGTACAACAGATAAACATTAATACCTAGTCCTAGAAAGATCAAGTGTAAGCTCTATCCTTCAGTCACCCCCGCCCCTCCTTTTGTTTTTTTCCAAATCCTGTTGTTGATTGTGTCAGCTTGTTTCTGATGTAACCCTGCCTAAGATTATGGCATATAAATTGTATAGTTTCTGACGTAACCACGCAACAACTATAAATAGGTGCGTGAAAGATGTAGTGGGAAGACGAGCCAGAAACAAGTGACGTCATGACGTGTAGTTTTTTTAAAGAGTGAATTGTATTTTGTTATATATATATTGTATGTTGCTATTTCGTTTGTGTTATTAATTGAAAGCCGTGTATTGATTCTGGTAATAAAAGTGGTGTTCCTAATTTGTTTAAAAAGAGCCCTGTTCAAGTTTAATTCAAGGTCGGCATTAAGATGCTTTAGACTGACTAGCTGGAGCTACCACCCAACGACTGAACATAAACACCCCTCTGAGACACCCCCCGCCCCTAATACTGTACATATGTTTTGCTGGATGCTGACCTGGATGGGTGAACCTGTCTATCACAAACTCATCACTGTAACCTAAAAAGTTAAAAGTGCTGAAGCCCGGCCGCTCCACTAGTAGAACGAATCAATGCCATGTTATCGTAGACTTCATGAAGAACAATTTTAGCATATAGAATTATAGATGATCATATCTAGATCTAGATCTAGCTGTTTTTTAGATTATAGTAAAGAAGTTTAAACGCTGTGACCTACGTTGTAATTGATGACACAGAGGTTTATGCAAGTGTCTGAAAGCTTTTTTAAAATGTTTACTTTTTCTTTTTATATTGACAAAATGACCGACACTTAACGTTCACACGGATTCGATTGTAACTGTAGTTTTGACTGCTAGTTAAAAACTTGTTACAAACTACTCTATTAGTAGTTGTATGCATACTGTCTCATGATAGCTAAATAAAGATTGTTCTGATATTTAAAAAAAAAAATTCTAGAATGCTGAATAAAAAAATATTAGCAATTGATGTGATAAAGCAGGCTTATAGCTATAAAAGTGTTTCCCAAACTTTTTCGATTAACACTTCGCTCATACTGGAGGCGCGGTGGCTGAGCGGTAAAGCGCTTGGCTACCGAACCGGGGTCCGGGGTTCGAATCCTGATTTTTAATTTCGGGATCCTCGGGCGCCTCTGAGCCCACCCAGCTCTAAGGGTACCTGACATTAGTTGGGGAAAAGTAAAGGCGGTTGGTCGTTGTGCTGGCCACATGACACCCTCGTTAACCGTAGGCCACAGAATCAGATGACCGTATAGAGCACAAGGTCTGAAAGGGGAACCTTACTTACTCGCTCGTACTGAGTCGTGAACACTTTACTTACATTTCGTAGAGATCAATTCACGCGGTGGCCTACTAGTTAATTATTCCGGTAGTTTGTGGAGCACCTTTCTGCGGAACACACACACACACACATTGGTCTCCTTCAGTCGTAGAACGACTATGGTTCATCTCGCACACTTCCACTTGTGGCTGTGGAGCCCCATTTTGGCGAGACACTCCCGGCCACAAATATCGCAGGTTAAGGTGGCTTTTGCTTCGGTGGTAGAGGAGCTGGCCATTTTTCGCATTGTCCGTTTTTCTTCCAGAGCTGAGGCCCATGTTTTTTCTCTATCCATAGCTTTCTTGGTCACTGTCTCTCTCCATCTGGTGCGGTCTAAAGCTATGTCTTCCCAATGGTCAGTATTGATGTTCACTGATTTGAGGTCCTCGGAACACAGTTCGGCGAAACACTGAGCGATAGTAATACCATAAAACAAATAAAATATACGTGCTGCCCTTTGATTCCAATGGCATTTAATTTGAAAAACAAGACAATAAAGTCGCCTCGTATACACAGGTATCCTTAATCCTGTTTGCCTTTTTGTGCTATTGAAGTGATCTCATCTGTCGTTTCGTCGTCATGCTGGCCACATGACACCCTCGGGCCACAGAAACGGAACTTAACAGCATCTGCCCTATAGATCGCAAGGTCTACAAGGGGGACGTTACTTTTTTTTTACCTTACGTCAATCCCTTGACTTTCGTCGTAGGGGGTGCTGTGACATTTCGAGTGACCAAATCCCTCCACTTTTCCCGGTCAGTAGCTGTTCTTAGTAGGATGTCAAGAGAGAGGCCGGTCCATTCTTTTATGCTGTCCGGCCACGAACCTTCTAGTGCAATGCGCAGCTAAAGATAAGAAAATAATTATTTAAATATTAAAACTTTTCAGTTGATGGGGCTTAGGGACAAAGCGCTTGGTTTCCGAACCGAGGGGGAGCTCGTACCCCTAGAAACACTAGGACTCTTAACTTCTGTATTTGAAAGACGCCCCTGAGTCTACCCAACTCTAATGGGCACCTGACATACGTTGCTGGAAGTAAAGGGTGCTGGTCGTTGTGCTGGACACATGACACCCTTCTTTAACTGTCGTCCGTTTGAAATCGATACGCCTTACATCATCTGCCCCCTTAGATGGCGAAGTCTGAAAGGAGGCCCTTTTAACTCTTTCTCTCCTAACTGACGATACCAGCGTTGATTCCACCAGAATGTCGTAAATAATTACGGAGAGAAAGAGTTAAGATTGAAAATCCGATTTTAATGGAATACTAATATAAAACAATTGTATCAACCTCATTATTCTAAGTTTTGTGCAGAACTTCGAGTTCAAAAGATTTTTTTTCCTCCTAGTTTCTATACCTTGTTAATTGCGCATCACCGCCGTTAGCCGCAGATAACAGACACTCGTGAGCAATTAATTAAATTTTAAATGAACAAGTCAATTAATTGAGCGCAGCGTAGCTTATAAAAATGTTTTTAGCCTTGGTGAAGTTTTTATTGTTTCTAAACTAAAACCAAATTTTTGGTTCGTCGGAAATGCCCTATAGATTAAGGGAGCCTACCGCATTTTGTTTGTATATATAACCCGCGGGTTATTGCTCACCGGTTTTTTTTGCCGCATTTAACCCGCGGGTTATACAAGTTTACGCCCGCTAGGTGCGGCTGTGCGGGGTATACAAAGTGCCCGGGGGGGGTATGCATGATTAATTTTACTCGTAAACATAACGTAACGGAAACTATGAACATACTGGTGGGTTTTTATACAGGTGGCTCTTTATACAGGTGGCTCTTTATACGTTTGCAGCAGCCCTTTCAAAATTTAAAATAATCTGGAAAGACAAAGGCTTAGCCCTTGGCACCAAAATCAGACTGATGCGCTCCCTGGTCATGGCCACATTTTTATATGCTTGTGAGTCTTGGACGCTGACTGCAGAGCTAGAGAGGATGATCCTAGCAATGGAAATTGAGATGCTTACAGAAGGAACCTAGCTATCAGATTCAAAGACCGCATCACAAACCAAGAGATTAGAGACAGGGTTACTGCAATGATTGGACCCCATGATCACCTGCTAACAATCGCAAACAAAACAAAAATGCAAGCTAAAAATCTATGGCCATATTACAAGATCTCGCGAAGACATAATTACAGTACCAGGAAAAAGAAGAAGAGGAAGACAGAGAAAGCGATGGGAGGACAACCATAAAAGAATGGACGGGCCTGCCACTGAAAGAGGTTCTGACTAAGGCAAAAGACAGAGAGGAATGGAGAAAGACGGTCGATGAATCTCGCATGGTGCTCCAAGGGTCCAACTGACTAAGGGATAGGTAAAAGTAAGGTAAAATAGTTTGCTGTTTACAGATGCAACAGTAGGTTCGTATTTCACACGGGTGCTAAACTCTATGTATCACTGGTCGGGACAACAACTGGAGCATGATCGCGTCTCGAGGGACAGAAGTCTGATTAGCAACAACTTTTTGTACCGGGAGTTTACGGAAAGTACCGCTTTGTTAATTATATGCGGGGTATATACTGTTCTACATATTTAGTTATTTGTGCTGGGTATACGCCTTTGCGGATTATACACGTATGCGGGTTATAGACTCCAAAAATACTGTACCGAATCGAGTCAAAAACTTTATTTCTTCCATTATATTCATATCATTGACACTTTGAAATAAACACTAAATGACGTCGTGTACTCAATAGTGAAGTGGCATCTTGTATTCGATCATAAAGCGACATATGTCACATCTTGTCTTGAAAAAAAAAAACAAATATTGATACTGTGACCACATACAAACACATTTCTTGTACGCATAATTAAGACCGACTATCAGTGGCGTAGCTGGTGTCACTGCATTTCGCGTAATATTTAATATTTAATGTAAAAATCAATTTCGGGGATTTTCAAATTACCCCTTCCCTATACTAGCTACGCCACTGACAATTATGAGTATATAAATATCAAACACTGACACCTGGCGACTAAAATGTACACGGATATATTTCTGAAAGATAGCTAATTGTGTCACTTCACTTTTGACTTTAGTACACAAACCGTATTATTCACAAAATGAATGTCTCAAAATAAAAGTTGCAGAATTATGCTAATTAATTAATGGTCTTATTGACTGGTTGACCACAAGTGGTAAAAATGTATACTATCAGCGCTTCTCAAAATGTTGTCTGCCTGTAACTCGTAAAAAATTATTTTTACGTAAAAATTTCGGGGTTCTGGAAAGTTGTTATTGAAATAGAGTAGAACTAGGTAATGTATAGGCAAATAGTATGTGTGTGTGTGTGTGTGTGTGAGCGTGTGTGTGCGGAGAGGTTTAGACTTAGAATTCTCTGGAATAACAAATGGTTAAAAAAGAAACTCGACGTCAGGAAATATGTGCCTGGTAACTGAGATGGAAGCAAGAGACTTGTGAAACTATTGTTTTGAACGAACTCATTCTCGCCCCTTAATTTATACATACGTTCTTTTGCGATTCTGCTTCGTCTGATGCAGGTACACTCGAAGGTAATGTTTAACGGCGCGTTGTATGTCTGGAGGTTGTTGTGTTTTGTCCATGTTTTTATACTGAGGCCTGCTGCTAAGAGGAGTGTCTATATTTAGAGACTAAATGTAGGTCTAAGTCAAATATAGATTTAGACTTGTTTTTTTGTATGTTGTTATGGTAAACACAGGGTGGGCCAAAAGGAGGTAGACAGTCAATAATAATATATACTTTGATGTAAGCATACACTTATATTGACTAATACATTCTTTGCAATTAAGTTTTATTGTGTCTTTAAAACTTTTCAACGCAAGTGCTCAAAGCTGTTTTCCATTTTGGAACATAATGTTTTTCTACTTTTGGACTATACTGTACGTCGTTGTACTGTCCCTCTGTGTTTCCCACGCGTTGTCTGTCTGTCTGTCTGTCAGTGGTGACCAATGGTTTTTGGTCTTGTCAACCATAGATAAGTTGGATATCAGATATTTTTTTCGCTCTGTTTTATGATGTGACAGCGATGCCTAACCTAATTCGTCCAGCGGGCCATTTTAATTTCCGACACTCATGTCACGGGCTACATGAAGGAAAAAGGTACAAAAAAGAACTGAGACTTAAATAATGTATTAAAGGGGGACTAACTCTTCTTGAAAAAAAAAGTAACAACCCTTATTATCCCTCTTGTCACAGCCGTCATATTCGTTTTCTAATACCGTTTTATATGTTGTCTTTTTTTAAAACATTTACACATCCTTTACAAATCAAATATGTTGTCTTCATAGCCATAAAAAAGTAAAATAAATGCATGCTCTCTTCCTGTTAGATTCTACATTCCCATTTCATAAACACATGGGTGTTAAGGATCATGGTACCAATCCATTGCTGAAATTATCATAGCCCTATCGTAGGTTAAGATACATTTTTTTAACCTTTTTTTATTTTTAGGAGAGGGGGATTTTCTACACTTTGTACTGACTTTTCGATGGGCCGGATTGAGACACGTCATATGGCCCGTGGTCCGTATTTTGTGTATCACTGACTGGAGATACCACTGACTTATAATGTATTGTGTCGTTAACAGTTATTTTTTTTTTTTTTTAATTCTCAACATGTCTTTATTTGAGTTCTTGAAATTTGCATAAATTTATTTGTTTAAACTAAATTACTTTTTAGACATTTTTTAAAAGCTAAAACAGGCAAATAGTAGCGCTCTTCTGATGTTTAAATATCACAATAACGTCAAACGGTTAGCATTTCTTTCTTTTCACACAGAACCACTAAGGCAAAAATACAACACACAACATTTTAATTATATTCATTGGTGTATTTACCGAAAAGGAAACTGTAAACTAGTGTATATCATTTGGCATTGTTTCAACGTTCTAGTATGTACTAGGCTCTCCCTATATTTTCAGTAACTAGTAAATTACGAATCTACTAGTTTACACGTGTGTGCGATCGAGTGGAATCATATCTTTATAGATTCCTTTTTATATAAAAAGAAATAAATTTACATTCTTATGTGTTGCGTTCTTTATCCCCCCTGTTTAGGGCAATGCTTAATAGATTGATTCCACCGGATCCCCCCCCCCCCCCCCGCTCTTGTTGCTATGCTCTTGCCTTATCTTGAATTCTTATTTTCTCTCGTCCATTACCCACTCCACACAACAGCCCCCATCACCCCCCCCCCAAGCATCACACTCCCCCCTCTCTCTAAATAAGGTGTCAACAGAAAGCTTCCTTTGCAATATTTTTGAAATATCAAGGGCGTCTTCCGTCTTGTTGTGATGTGCAAGAAGAGAGGGTGTGGGAACTAGGAATAGAGTTGAATAGACAGACGCATACAAAGAAATTGAGAGAGAGACAGACAGACAGACAGACTGAGAAACAAGATATTTGTTTGTAAAATTTTTTTACGTTTCTGATGTTCCTTTAGAGTTTACCTCCTAGTCCAAACCTCCCGCAGGACGACTGGGGATGGCAGCGGGCAGGTTAGGAACCCAGGTCCATCGAGACGACCGAACGACACTCCATAGCGCACGACCAGGATGGAAGCGGAAAAAAGGAAAATAAAATAATTTTTTCTTATGTTAAAACTTTAAAGCAAAAGAACTGAAAGAGTTGTTATAGCTTATTAGGCATTAGGTATCCTATACAAAACTATTTTAGAAGACAAATCTTACAGACTTACCTGGTCATGCTTGATTCCTAAAAACAAATGTAGTCCCCAGTTAGGGACGACCCGGGATCCAGAACTCACACACCTTAATCCTAAAAGCTTCGATTCACTAATTTGAAATTTAATAAGTTTTTGTCAATGAGTTCAAAGGTCAAGGATGAGTGCATTTTTTTTTTACATGGAGATGAAGACCCAGCTGCAACCCAATTATTCTGCCTAAATCTAGACCAGTGGTTCTCAACCTTTTATGCTCGGCGACCCCTTTTTACAATCCCCCACTCTGCCGCGACCCCCCTCCCCACACACACACATACAGCAAAAGAAGAATAGACAACAACAATCCATATTTTCGATGGTCTTAGGCGACCCCTGGCAAATTGTCAATCGACCCCCAAAGGGGTCGCCACAGGTTGAGAACCCCTGATCTAGACCCTTGAACGTAAGTTCTCTTTTTAGTCATCTGCGCCTGTCATAAACAGTAGATTTTATTTTTGGGGTCTCAAGTTACCAAGACTTTAACATTCATTCGTCTCTTTAGTAGGGAACCTCCGAAGGCGCCGCGATCCCTCTATCCTACTGAAAGGATTTTTTTCAAAGGACAGGAGTGGGGCGGGAACTCTTTTACTCCACGTTCTGTCTGAAGGTTTCACAACGGCAGTGAGCATTACTGGGCTGGGTCGTGCCTCCTAGGTAGCGCACTGTAACCCGTGCCGACCGCTCGCTATAAGCGGCTGGGAGCCGCGGTAATAAATGTGAATCCCGCGGCATTTGTAAGTCATCTCCAGCTGTCTCTCTCTCTGAAGCCGCCTACTGCTAGGCGCTCTCTTCTATGCCAGTTAAAGAAAGTCGTCGCCAAAGCTGGTCTTTAAAGCATTTCAGCGGGGAACCTCATGAAAAAGATTGCATACCATCGTCCCCCCAGCTCTGCCCGGCGTAGATGTTGTAACTATAAGCAGTCCCTCTATAGAACCTATACTGTCCATACATGCATTCCGAAAAAAGTAAAATTCCCCTTTCAGACCTTGTGGTCTATAGGGCAGATGATGTAAAAGTCATTTGTTTCTGTGTACTACGGTTAACGAGGGTGTCATGTGGCCAGCACAATGACCAGCCGCCATTTCTTTTCCCCAACTAATGGTACCCATTAGAGGTGGGTGGACTCAGACGCGCCTAAGATCCCGAAATAAAATAAAAACAACTCAATCTTCACCAGGATTAGAACCTGCGCCTCATGCATTCCCAAGAATAACGCTATTTGTAGTGCGGTCTCGTCCATTATGGAGCGCTTTTATCCAAGCGTTCAATAAGTTTTATTTGTATCTTCCCTAGTGCTATTAGAGCATGGAATGAATTGCCTGAGTCAGTCAGGTAAAAATGACTTGGCAGAATTTAAGTCATTGGTTCACATGCATGACTAGATCCATGACGCTTAGGGACATAATCATCTTCTTTTTTTGAAGTAACGTCTGTATTTTATAAGATAAGATAAGCTGTTTTCTTCTTTTCCGTACCTATTAGAACACATGTGATAGTCTACTTGGGATGTTTTTAACTTGTGGATCATTAACTTTAAAAAGTTGGCAATCTTTAGTTTCACTTTCTCTTTTTAGGTTTCGCTTACTTAATGCTTAAAGAAATAAACACATTTTATTTCCCGAGACAGACACTTTTTATTTTTATTTTTGCTGTTGTTGCCAACTACACGGATTTTACATTTAGCTACATTCGAGTTTAAAAAAAAATACGAAAGTGGAAGACATACACACATAAATAAGCACATACACACAAAAATTACCAGCACACACATGCAAACATTAATCTTGGCATGTGACATAACTGTGTTATTTTATTTCATTTCCTCACAATAGAGAGAGAGAGAGAGAGAGAGAGAGCAATATTGGATTTCTTCCCTTTGTGTGTGTGTGAGTGCGTGTTTTTCTCAAGTACACCTGCACTAAGAGGGCTGTGCTGTGCAAATTTTTTTTTTAAAAACCTAAACTTTCCCTTTCGGATCTTTTGATCTATGAGACAGCTGATGTAAAGGTCATCTGTTTCTGTTAGCGGAGGGTGTCAGGTGGCCAGCACAACGACCGACCGCCTTTACTTATATAAACTAATGTCACCCATTAGAGCTGTTTGGACTCAGAGAGGCCCTAAAGATCCCGAAAGTAGAACCACCCAGTCTTCACCAGGATCCCAACCCGGGACCCCAGGTTCGGAAGCCAAGCGCTTTACCACTCAGCCACCGCGCGTCCTTACGTTGTGCTAGACCAGCAGAAAGAGAAGCCGAGTGGGGGTATTACACTGGGAGAACTTGTGACAGAAATAAATGAAATGGATTTTTAAAAATTTAATTAAATATGTGGTCAATGTAGTTTCAAGAATTATGGGACCTATAGCCGATTGGTTAAAACCGCTTGGCACCCATCAAGGGGGTGGAGCTCGAATCACTACTTGAGCTGAGTTGTGCTAGCTGGGCTCCTATAAGCAGCATGGAAATCTATAAGATACCCCCTCCTCCCCTGTTACTGCGTCGGGTCTACAAAGCGCAGAGAGCATGCTATAAATGCTGTATACCAGTGATGCCCAAAGTACGGCCCGCGGGCCAGATCCGGCCCGCGACGTGAGTCCATCTGGCCCGTCGAAACAAAGTGTAGAAAATCCCCCCTTTTTAAAAAAAAAAATATCTTTACTTACGTTAGGGGCTTAGGGCCCTCAATTTTTCTCCTGATGATAAGTTCCATGACATTTAACATTTTGTACCTATTATGATTAAATAGGTATCTGGGTGTAGAATGTACGTTTTCTGCCAGGAAAAGTGACACGGTTCTTTACTTTTGTGTGGAACATGAATATAAGCCAACATATTTGTTTTATACAGAAAGTGTGGCTATTTTAAAAAACAACAACAACATATAAACGACATTATGAAAACAAATATGACGGCATTCTTGATTTGAGCCGCGAATAAAAGATTGTTAAAATAAGAAATAGAAATTGGAAGGTTGATGGGAATAGTTACCAAAAAGAGACAGGAAAATGACTCGGATGTAAAGCTAGCTACAATGTTGCTCATATTCTAAGCACAGAAATGAAGCCCAATCTTGCTGATATTTTAAGTAGAGAAACGAAGTCATCTTCTGACGCGGGGAAAAAAGATACATTTCAAATATCCTAATAATTAATGAAGCAGAGGATCTACGGATTTCAGCTCAATATCGTTTTTGTTCATGTGGCCCGCGACACGAGTATCGGAAATAAAAATGGCCGCAGGTCGAATTAGGCTGGGCATCACTGCTGTACACAAAAGAAATGGTTAAAAAATGTTCAACATTAAAAGTAAGCCAAAAAAAAAAAAGATCACATATCTGTAGTTTAAAACAAGCAAAACATAAAGACATACTTTTCTCAATATGCAAAGCTTATCTAATGGGAAGAACCGCAAAATCCCTACTATATATAAGACACAAGATAACCTGCACCCATCAAACCACTGTTACATAAGATCTGAACGAAGTGGTCGTCTCCTTTCCATTAGAACTAAAACAGAAAGATTTAAAAACTCCTTCATCCCACTGTCGGTCAGAGTGTTACAAGATCATCTGTCATCATCGAGAAGTTCATAGACGTCTACTTCATAAAGCTCTGGTTGTGAGTGTGTATGTGTTTCGTGTGTGTATGTTGTTCGTATTTGCATCTATAATGTTATTGTTACAGTAGTTACGCTGAGGTTGTCAATTGTAGCCAAACTAAATTTCCATTTGATTGGATCAATAAAAATTATCTTATCTAATCTATTAACTCTTATCTCTTATCTTATCTTATCTCTCAATATTGCAAGGTGTAACTCCTTTTTATATACAAAACAAATTTAATGAATTACCACTAATTGATTAGCTAATTGGCTACCTTTAACCTATCCCTTAGTCTGTTGGATTGTTGGGGCACCATACAAGATTAGTCGACCGTCTCTATTCATTCCTCTCTGTCTCTTGCCTTGGATCTATAGTTCGTCCATCGTGGTTCGATGATGACCACTTTGTCATCCAGGGGGCTGAGGGCTTTGCACTGGGGTTTTATGCCTCCTCATGTGGCTGGTGAGACCTATGTGAGCCCGGAATGTTCGGCCGCACACTGGGCAGGTTATTCCAGCTGGGGCTAGTGTCGTTTGCCTTGCTTTTCTTCTCTGGCGTTTTTCTTCTGCCAGCGTTGTTCTTTTTTCCTCAGCAACCTGTGCGCCAGTTTTCACAGCGCGACGCCATGATGCTCTGTCGTGTGCCTCTGTCTCCCGGGTGCCTTGGATAGAACCTCCTTCTATGGCAGGCCCGTTCGATTTCATTTTTATTGAATCATGTATAGTCATGGACACTATGAATAATTGTGCAACGTTTCAACTTGATTCTAGATTGGAAAGTGGGAGAAACAAAACTTGTAATCGATTTCAAAATGTTCACAAAAACACAGACATCCATTTTCATCATTAGCTTCATCACATCAGTATCAACCTCAATATCTACATCAATAACAATATCAACATTAACAGAAAATACATTCATAAGAAAAGGCATAGTTTATTGGATTAGCTAGATGGCCTTTAACAATAGAAAGTTTCTACCATGTTGCAATGAAAGTAATTGTCGTACATAGCAATTAAGCTCACAAATTTGTTGATTTTAAATAAATCATTTATTCACATTCTTAAAAACTATAGACCTGTAACATCAGAAACATTCAGCATTTAAAAGGAAAATGTATTGCAGCGGCCAAAATTATAAATTATATTCTTATCTTTAGTCATTATGTAAAATGGATTTTTTTTAAATAAAAACTCCAGTCCAATCGAAATATTGAATTTTCTCACTCTCAACAGCTAATTTATTTAGATTCTTGTTCAATAGTGACCCGAGAAGCCGATTTTGTGACTCATAACACATCAAGAGATTATTGACATATAAATCAGTAGACATTTAATCGTTGATTTTGAAACAAGCCCAGGAGGTAAAAGGGGGGGGGGAAGGGAAAGGTGAGGGAGAGAGCAGGTAGAAGCCCCCCCCCCCAAACGTCGGTAGCCCAGCGTTTCAGGAGGTGGTTTATTGATGACAGGTGTTGAATAGACAAACGACCAAGTCACAACTCGGCTAATCTTACGATCACAAACTTGCAAATGAAGCTGTAGGCTGCGGACTAGAGATCCTGGGAAACTCGAGAGGGAGGGGGAAAGAAAGGGGGTAGAGGTATTCCTATTTGGACAGTGTTTGACCTACATCTGTGTGTGGATTTTGCTCGCCTCGGTCTCGTCTGCTCAATTAATGTGTTTGACAGTGTATTTGAACATAGATATATTTAGTTTGAACTTTTTAGAAATTCGTTACACTTTTAAGTAATTGATAACCATCGCAGTAAATCTCATCACACATCTATTTACTGCCTACGACCCCCACAACTACCCCACTTCAGACCGGCCTTGTGGTTTCACTAGTAAGTTATCTTATGTAATACAGACGTTACTTCAAAAAAGAAGATGATTACGTCCTACGCGTCATGCATTTAGTCATGCATATTAACCAATGACTTAAATTCTGCCAAATCACTGGTTTTCCTGGCTAGCTCAGGCAACCCATTCCATGCTCTAATAGCACTAGGGAAGAAGGAGTATTTGTACAAATTTGTCCTAGCATATGGGACGAGGAATGTGCCTTTATCTTTGTGTCTTTCAGAGTATTCAGTGTTTTATGTATAATTGCTACTTTAATTTTAAGTCTTCTGTTCTGAAGGCTTTCTAAATTTAGTGATTTTACTAAGGTGTTACTCTGGTTAAGAGTGAATATTCGTTTGTTATGAATCTCACTGCTCTATTTTGTGTCTGTTCCAGTTTCTTAATGTTATCTTGAGTTGAGGGGTCCCAAACGGAGGATGCATATTCTATTATTGGCCTAACCAAGGTTAAATAACATTTTAGTTTTATGTTCTTATTTGATTTATAGAAATTTCTTTTAATAAATCCTAATGCTTTGTTTGATTTTTTTATAGTTTCATCAATATGTGGATTCGATGACAGTTTTTCATTTATTATAACACCTAGGTATTTTGCGTTTTTAGTCTGTGTTACTGGTTTGCCATGAATAAGATAAGTGGAATTAATTTGTTTTAGTTTTTTTGTTACTCTTAACAACTGACATTTTTCTGGGTGGAAAGACATGCTCCAATTTGATTCCCATTTCTGTCATTCATCTAATTCTCTTTGTAAAATATCTGTGTCTTGTGTTGTTCATAGGCGATGCGATAAAAGGTGTGCAGATGATGACTATGCTTGTGTCTGTACTTTGGTTGCTCTATAGGGATGACAGTTGAATAGCATAATTCATCATCATCATTCCTTTTAGTTCCTCGTGGAACATAGGCCTCAGCAAAAAAACGCCATTCTCCACCGTTTCTTGCTAGTTTTTTTGATGGCTTCCCAGCTCTTTCCGGTCCTCTCGGCTTCCTCTAGAATACTGCGTCGCCATGTTCTTTTTGGTCTTCCTCTACGTCTCACGAATAGCATAATGGCTATAATACTATTTTCGGCCTGAATACGTTTTAAATGTGGTGGTGTGTTGAATAGCATCATCTCTTTGGAAAAAATAATTGTTTCCTAAATTTGATACGTTTCCACTTTTCAATTTCAATAATTTTGTCATTGTGTATGTCTATATGTGCACACTCTTAACACATACAGACAGTAATACAGATTTATTCCTGCCAGATATGTGGGGCGCGGTGGCTGAGTGGTTAAGCGCTCGGCTTCTGAACCTGAGGTCCTGGGTTCGAATCTCGGTGAAGGCTGGTATTTTGAATTTCGGGCGTCCCTGAGTCCACCCAGCTCTAATGGGTACCTGACTTTAGTTGGGGAAAGTAAAGGCGGTTGGTCGTTGTGCTGGCCACGTGACACTCTGCTCGTTAACCGTTGGTCATAGAAACAGATGACCTTAACATCATCTGCCCCATAGATCGTAAGGTCTGAAAGGGAAACTTTACTTATTTACCTGCCAGATATACTCTAGTTTAGACCTTTGTCTATTGATTAAAAATCGGTAACTATGTCAATAGCAGGTCCAGAGCTTCAATTTTGATGAAACATGGGATTTTTTAAAACTTCTGGATTTTCAGCACGCCCATCTCTACAGATACCTGACATTAGTTAGGGAAAGTAAAGGCGGTTGGTCGTTGTGCTGGTCTCATGGTTACCCTCGTTAACCGTTGGCTGTAGATACAGAAGACCTTTACATCATCTGCCCTATACATCGCAAGGTCTGAAAGGGGAACGTTACTTTTTTTTACTTTACTTGACCGTAAAAGGCAGAGCACCGATTCTGTCGCCTGGTTCACAAATCAGGTTTATTTAATTCACTTGCATTTTAATGTCAAATGTTTTATTTGTTCTTTTTTTTTTCAGAATGTAGAGCGTGACGTCAGATTCGGCCCGATGCTACTCAATCAGAAGGCAATGTCTGTAAGTAGATTATCTCTTTCTTTGTTGGTTTTAGTGAGCACACATTGGCTTGTGATCAGTGAGTACACTAAAAAGTATTTCACACAGGGGGGCGCGGTGGATGAGCGATAGCGCGCTTGGCTTCCGATCCGGAGGTCGCGGGCTCGAATTCTGGGGAAGACTGTATATTTTAATTTCGGGATCTTTGGGCGCCTCTGTGTCCACCCAGCTCTAATGGGTACCTGACATTAGTTGGGGAAAAGTAAAGGCGGTTGGTCTTTGTGCCTGGACACATGACGCCCTCTTTAGCCGTAGGCCACAGAAACAGATGACCTTTACATCATCTGCCCTATAGATCGCAAGGTCTGGAATGGGGACCTTTTTACTTCAGACAGAATTAAGTACTTACTATGAAGAATGAACGTTTGAGGAGTACGTGGGTTTAGATTTCAGTATTGACTGACAAAATTTATGTTTACTAATACAGTGCTTCTCAAACTGTGGTCCGCAGGGGGTCCGCAGAAAGAGGAAAATTTTATACGATTAAAATAACTTCTTCGCTGAAAGCCAGTGTATGCGATCGAGGAACTTAAAATCGATGTTTGAACAGAAGAAGAGAAAACCGTGCCTCATGTTCTGTTTGACTGCCCCAGACTTGCTGATCTCCGTCTTGACAGGCCTGGGAAACCCAAAATTCTCGACCTGTATGGCGGCATTTATGCACTACGCAAGACAGCAGAGTTTCTGTCCAGGGCTTTTGCAAGAGAGGATTTGAGCCTCTCACGCCCTCACTCAAATGGAGTTTGATGATGATGATGATGATGATGTTTGAACAAGGAGACCACAAAAAAGGTTTCAAGTTTACGTCCTGCATTTACGGGTTATTGTGAAGACGTTGCTGTGTGCTTTCCCGTTTTCCTATGACGAGGATTTAGTGCCCTTATGAGCCTCATCAAAACCCACTAGAAATTTTCGCTCTCGGAAACTTGCGGTAGCTGCTTACAAACATTGAGCGAGACATTGATCTAAATACTTACAAACATTGAGCGAGACATTGATCTAAATGCTTACAAACATTGAGCGAGACATTGATCTAAATGCTTACAAACATTGAGCGAGACATTGATCTAAATACTTACAAACATTGAGCGAGACATTGATCTAAATGCTTACAAACATTGAGCGAGACATTGATCTAAATGCTTACAAACATTGAGCGAGACATTGATCTAAATGCTTACAAACATTGAGCGAGACATTGATCTAAATGCTTACAAACATTGAGCGAGACATTGATCTAAATACTTACAAACATTGAGCGAGACATTGATCTAAATGCTTACAAACATTGAGCGAGACATTGATCTAAATGCTTACAAACATTGAGCGAGACATTGATCTAAATGCTTACAAACATTGAGCGAGACATTGATCTAAATGCTTACAAACATTGAGCGAGACATTGATCTAAATACTTACAAACATTGAGCGAGACATTGATCTAAATACACTTATTAAATCTCACCAACCTCCTTCAAGTTATTAATTTCCACACAAACTGTCTTTGTGACCTTGTTTAAACTTTCATTTTCAACAAAAATTATAATTTCAACTTCACTCCTTTAACAAAATATTCTATTTTTTTCTACACATGTAATTTATAAAGTACGCATTTATGCAGCTTTCTCACTTAGTGTTCCGTCTGCAAGTTTTGACTATATTCAGGGGTCGATGTGTCATAAACGTATGAGAACCACTATACTAATAAACTCTGTTGATGCTCTTTTTTGAAACTGTTAATGTGATGAATTCACAAAAATAAGTTTTATACCATGGGGCAGTAGATGATTGACCTCGTAGAGGTCATGGGAAATAGACAAGTGACCACGTAATCGCCAAGTACAACAATGACATTGACAAGTAAAAGAACATGAAACTAATTCTTTGGATTTGTTCTCGTTTTCCGAGGGCCCATTTTCGTCATTAAAGTTTTGTTTTCAAAACCAGTTCGAGTAAATATTTGTCCAAAAATCCAAATTCAACCTTTAGCTAAAGCTTGGCATCGGAGCGTGATGGCTAGAATGATAAAGCCGTTGAGTTTTGAACTAAGGAATCTCGAGTTCAAATCCTGGTGAAGACTGGCATTTTGAGCTTCGTGATTTTTGTAATGTCCCTGAGTCCACCCAACTGTATTGGGTGCCTGAAATGTCTTGGGTTCAGTTAAACGGTTGGTTACATCATTTTCCATGTAGATCGCAAATTTTGAAATGGGAACTCTTTTAAGCATGTGAGGTGGAGGGTGGGGGTGGATTAATGGTAGAGGATGACTCTGTAAACACGTGATCATTTATGGGATGAAAGGTCAATAGGCAGCTGACCTCTTAGGCAATAATGAGGCAATAGATATGGGATCGTGTAAGGGGAACGGGTAGGACACCACGTGACCAGATAGGGGATCAGGATCGATCGCAAGTGGACAATCTCACTAATGGACAATCAGTTTAAAAAAACGGTATCACCAGAAAGACAGGAAGACTCGTAATAGCAGCATTTTAAAATGTCTAGTTGAAGCAGTGTTACATTAAACATCTATGTGCTAAGAAATATGAGAACATCAATCAATATCAATCAAGATCGATAGATTCCTTTGGAAAAAGAAAGTTTATATTAATATAAACATTCTATAAAAGTGAAATCACAGACCTATATATATATTTTATCTAGACTGGAAAACGGAAGCAAATTCTTATCCACGATTGATCAGCTCACAGACCTATAAAGGTAGATTATGTATTAATCACAGAACTATATATTCACGCAAATTCATGAAATAAAGGCATTTCCTGTTAGCTTACACTAAGATACCATTTCCAAATTCTAGATCGAAATTATTCACGTCTATTGATTGTAGTCCATGGGCGTAGCCAGGGGGGGGTGTTTGGGGTTCAAACCCCCCCCCCCCCCCCCGAAATGAAATCCCCCCCCCGAGGGGGGGGAGACGGACTTAAGTGACTGATTTTTTGCTTTGATTTTCTTTATTTTAGGTAAGATTTTAATACTAAACCATCACTTGCCCCAGCGCAGCCAAAGGGGTTTTGAGTTTAAAACCCCTACCATGGGGTTTTGAGTTTGAAACCCCCTAACAGGGGGTTTTGAGTTTGAAACCCCCTACCACGGAGGGGGGGGGAAGACGGACTTTAGTGACATGTTTTTTTGCTTTGATTTTGTTAATTTTAGGTGAGATTTTAATACTAAACCATCACTTGCCCCAGCACAGCTATAGGGGTTTTGAGTTTAAAACCACTACCAGGGGGTTTAGAGTTTAAAACCCCTACCAGGGGGTTTTGAGTTTAAAACCCCTAACAGGGGTTTTGAGTTTAAAACCCCCTACCAGGGGTTTTTGCAGTTAAATCCCCCTCTTCTATAAAACAAAACACACAAAAAATGCAAACGATAATCCCCAAATTCCAAGTGCACAGTTAAGGAAGATTTTGATTTTAAAACCCCTCCAAAATTTACGATAGACCCCCTCTTTAATATGGAAAAAAAAGCAAATTATGCACTCAAAATGTTATGATCGTAGCTAAATAGGTTTTGACTCAGTTTTAAGTTTAAACTCCCCTCCAGTGGAGTTTGAAGCAAAAAAATACATCTTCAATAAAAAAAAAAAAAGCAAATTACACACTCTAAAATCTAAGAGCGTAGCCATATGGGTTTTGAGTTTAAACCCCCTTTCACAACGGTTTGATGCTAAAAAATACCTCTTCAATATAAAAAAAAAGCAAATTACACACTAAAATTATTTGATCGTAGCCAAGCGAATTGAGGGTTTTGAGTTTAAACTCCTTTCCTCCAGATGGTTTTGAGTTTAAAATCCCCCTACAGAGCGTTTTGAGGTGTAAAACCTCTATCTTCAATATTACTCTAAAGCAAACTACAGTTACCAAATTCTATGATCGTAGCTAAATTGGTGTTTTGAATTTAAAAAAAACTACAACAAAGTCCTGAGATTTTTAGTTTAAAACCTCTAACAGATGATTTTGACGATAAAACTTCACCTTTCGATATAAAATCTAATGCAAACTACAGTCACCCAATTGCAAGAGCGTATTCACGAGAGGTTACATTTCTACCAGTGGCTGGGCTCCATTAATAAAGTGCAGTGAATAGTCATCTGCCGAAATTGAAAAACACTAAATGTGGCTCAACAAAGATGGCTAAGACAGATTTTAGGAGTTAGTTATTGAGATCGAGTCTAAATCAAGGAAATCCTATGCGGAACTGGGAGTCGACCCCTTAGTAAAATTGTGACAGAGCGTCGCAGGAGGTTTGCGGGACATGTTCTCCGACAAAATAAATTACGCATAATAAGAGTTGCGATGACATCCTAGTACAACTTGGCGCCACACATTCATGGAGGTCCTCGGAGCAGGTGGGAAGAGGCTTCAGAAATTACCAGTGACAGATTTTTGTGGAAACAGCTTGACGGCAAATGCGCCGAACGGCGCGGCAGGGTCTTAGTCAGTAAAAATAGCACATACATTTTTGAGATAAGACTTTTTAATAGCAGGAAAATGCACTGTAGATACCTCAGAATATGCATTTTGTTGACATTCTATGCCAGAAATAGTGCTTGGCGGCGGGGCTCCGCCCCGCTCTAGGGTGAGCTCTTAGAGCTCCCCCAGAGCCCCTTGCTGGCAATGGAGGGGAGTCAACAATTTTTCCACTAACTCCAGGAAGAACCTATTCTAGGGCACAATAAACGTCTTCCAAAAGAATGAAGGGTCAGAATGTAGTAAAGATTATGAACACACACACACACATACATATATACAAATATTTTTTTCGCGAAGGGGGGGGGGCGGGGGGGAGAAAAAATCCCCCCCTAAACCCCCCCCCCCCGAAAAAAAATCCTGGCTACGCCCATGTTGTAGTCATCTTATGTACATTTAAATACATTGATTTTGTTTGTATGTACCTAAAAATTGCAAAATAGTAATTATGAGACGAGAGTGCTCTTATTTTCGATGTTTAATAACTAGATCTAGATCTAAACATTAAATTAAATATTACATAGGTAAGGGATGAAAAAAAAAATTCTTATAATTACTTTACAACGTCTTGTTGCAGCTTTTTTAAAAAGTTTATGACGACAATTTTGTAGTGCTACAAGATCCCCATGTCCAGTCTAGATATAATATATAAAGGTCTGTGGGTGAAATAGCTTTAAACTATTCTAAAGTTTGGGTTTTATAAAGATGGATTCAAGGATTATTTACATTTCTCCAAATACAGAAGAGCATTTTTTTTTAAACCCAAATCGATTCACCGGCTTCTTGTACCTCATGTGGAGCCAGATAGGTCACAGCCGGGTCTTCCTATGCACGTAGAATTCTGCAATCATCCTCTATCTTCGTCTTATTATTATTTCGGCTTTTATTTCGACTTTTTATGAAGCGATCAATGTACAGTTCAAGCTTGCTTCTAAAAATAGACTCAAAGATGAACATTTGTGGTCAATATATAGAATCAAAGGGTAAGAATTGGTTCTAAAAATAACCCTAATTGACTATTGACCTTTCAAGTGCTGCTATTTATAGTCTTTATAGCTAATTTTTTTTTTTTACTAAGAGAAAAAAAATAAAACATTGAACTGAACTTAAACAAAAATCTAATTTAGATAAAGAGACTTGTTAACTAAATACTCTAATGTTGTGCAGGTAAAAACAGGACTTGCATGGCATAGAGTTTCTGTCTATCAGTATCTTATTGTAAGTCAAATCGTGATTAAAGAATATAACTTCAATAAATAAACAAATGAAGACTGTGTGTGTGTGTGTGTTTGTGCGTTAATGTGTAAGAGAGAAAAGGTAAACATTAAAAAGGAATACATTCAAAGACTTGACAACATTAATAACAATCTAAATGAAAGACGCGTTGGCCGAGCGGTAAAGCGCTTGGCTTCCGAACCGGGGGTCCCGGGTTTGAATTCTCGTGATGAGTGGGATTTTTACTTACAAGATCTTTGGGCTCCGCTATGTCCACCCTGTACCTGACATTAGTTGTGGAAAAGTAAAGTCGGTTGGTCGTTGTGCAAGACCTTTTCATCATTCGGCGTATAGATCGCAAGGTCAGAAAGGGGCACTTTTTTTTAAAAAATGAAACATACACATGAGAGTCCAAAACAAAATCAGATAAATAAGAAGGGGAGATCATAATGAAGTCGAGACGCGAAATTAACTACTCATTTCTCAATGCTATATTCACGTCATATTCACAGTGGCGTAGCCAGGGTGGGGGAAATTTGTAAAAATTACCCGGGCCCCCACATGTCATATTCACAGTGGCGTAGCTAGGGTGAGGGGATTTTTTTTAAATCCCCCGGGCCCCAACTTGATGGGGGGCCCCCAAATGAGTGTCTGAAATTTGTTTTAACATTAAATATTACGCCATTATCTCATGTCATGATGTCGAATGTCACAATTCTGGGGCCCTAAAGAGGGCTAGCCAAATCCCTAGCTACGCCACTGCATATTCATGCTTTACTAGTATGAGGCCCAGTCAATATCACTGATTGAATAAAAAATATCTCTACATAATTCAGCCTAATAAGCCTTGTAGTTTGTTGCCAATAGCAACAGGTTTGTTAGTGACATAATCAACTAACAATGAAATCCGGAAAGCTTCTTCTTGTCAGAATATATCACATTGTCTATCTCAGAAATATCAATAGACACAAGATATGGCAATATAGAGATCAAGGCCTCGATCAGGGGAACCTCTGTCAATTTTTAGAGTAGCAAAAAAAACCCCACTAAAACAAATAAGTACCACTTGTTTTATTTATGGTAAACCAGTTACATAGACTAAAAACTAGGTGTTATATTCAATGAAAAATGACCTTGGAATCCCCATATTTATGAAATCATTAAAAAAAAATCAAGCGAAACATTAGGGTTTATTAAAAGAAATTTCTACAAATCAAACAAGCTATTTAACCTTGGTTAGGCCAATAATAGAATATGCATTCTCTGGGGCCCCTAAAGTCAAGAAAACATTTAGAAACTGGAACAGATATAAAATAGAGCATTGAGATTCATAGCAAGCAAATAATCACATTTTACTAGAGTAACACCTTTAGTAAAATCACTAAATTTACAAAGCCTTCAGGACAGAAGACCCAAAAGTAATGTAGCAATCATACATAAAACACTGAACCATAATCTTCAAATACAAAAACAAAATCTAATCAAATACTTAGACACAAAGATAAAGGGACTGTAGTGATTGTATTTGTATATAGTATTTTAAACAACACTCGATAGAATCTTGGGTGTAAGATTAAAAGAATTCTATGTTTATTTATTATTATTTCATTGGTCCATTGGTTGGGACAGAGTGACAGCGCTTGGAGTTTTGTTATTGTTGTCAGAGGCCTGAGTTTGAAGCCTAAGTCGTATTGTATAGGTAATATAGAAGTCAGTTTTCAAAATTATGCATATTTAATAGTTAATAGTTAACATTTGATGCGTTGTCTTACAGTTATCCTGATGACTTTTATTAAAGTTATATTCTGTTATTAATTCATCTCTAGCTGTCTCTTTCAATTATTGTACGTTTATGTGTCATGTCTAAGCCAAGCTAGGAGTTCACAACAATGATGGAGCAGCAATGGTGTCAACAACTTGACAGGTTTAACTATTTGATTATACTAGTAGCACTACTGACGTGTCAAACCTTTGACATGAACTAGGAGAGTTGTTTACCTATTATCTTCCGGCTGAATGGAAATACGGCCGTGAAATAAAGAGCTGGGAAAATTGAAACTAATTAACTATTCAACTATTAACTAAGACTGTTCTTAAAACAAACCTACGTCCATACGATGGCTCAAAAAGCATACAGCGACATACTAAAACTATACGAAACGTGGGAAGAGTCTAGGCTACCAGAGAGAAGAATTGGACGAGTGAGTTGTTAATAAAGACAGAACGAGGGAAGAGATGCTAGAGTGAAAGAGGAGGAGAGAAAGGGCAAAAGTAGAAGAGGAAGAAAGAAGAAAAAGGGCAAAAGTAGAAGAGGAAGAAAGAAGAGAAATTGCAAAAGTAGAAGAGGAAGAAAGAAGAGAAATTGCAGAAGTAGAAGAGGAAGAAAGAAGAGAAATTGCAAAAGTAGAAGAGGAAGAAAGAAGAGAAATGGCAAAATTGGTTCATTGGCTAGATTAGAAATATCCCATATAAACGAACTTCTAGCTATTATTCTAGTTATTATTGCCACATTGGGATTGAAGTCTAGTTCTTCTACCCTGGCTTGATTGGGGAACTAGACCTTAGTAATTTAAAACTAGAAACTTCAACGTATAATTTTGCAAGTACTTATACAGCTTTTTTCATCCCTGAAAACTTAATTGAAAAGTTAAGATAAATAACTCTGATCAACAGTAAAATATACAAAGTTGTTAAAACTCTTCGCTATATCAAAATTGTGTCATTCTGAGCATGTTTACAGTAAAATTCTCAATTAAACCTTTTCAAAGACTATAGCGCGGTGTTCTTAAAGGTCAAAGGTTGATCCCACGAGCTGTCTATCGGTAAAGCTGACGTTGATTCTCAGATCAATAGTGAGTAGCAGACGGCTTACGTTTGGGTCTCAAGGAGAAAGTCTTCAGCCCTTGTAAGACCTGGAGGAAGACAATATTGAAACAACAATTGATTAGACCACTGGTCTGACATTTGGCGGGAAGAAATGCGGGGTTAGGGTTAGGGGGCTGGTGTTAGGCCGAGCATACTATTTAGTACATCTCAATCTGCCCATCAATTAATCTGACAAGCTTTCGATCTATCCACTATCTATCTATCTATCTATCTATCTATCTATCTATCTATCTATCTATCTATCTATCTATCTATCTGTCTGTCTGTCTGTCTGTCTATCTATCTATCTATCTATGTACATATATATATATATATATATATATATATATATATATATATGTCTGTCTGTCTGTTTGTCTGTCTGTCTATCTATCTATTTATCTATTAATTTCTCCTTCTCGTTTTTCTCTCCCTATTATTTTATTATTTCTCTCACTTTTTGTTCTCTTTGTTTCCCTCTTTCATTTTTCTCTCTTTCTCTCTGTTACTCTCTATTCTTTTTCTCTTTTCTTCTCTTTCTATTTCGTTTTTCCTTTCATTCCTTGTTTCTCATATATTTCTCTCTCTCTCTGTCTTTCATTCTTTGTATTTATTGGTTGCCAAAGTTTTTTCTCTGTTTCCCTCTCTTTCTCTGTCTCTTTCTTTCTCTCCCTCGCCAATGCTCGCCTGTGTGTGTGATGTAATCATCTCATACATGTGTAGATCCAATCTTCTGTTGACAATGTGTCCGTGTGTCAGGTTGTTGAAATATGCCTCTTGATAACTGGGACATTATATTCTTCTCTACCACTATCTCCCGCCCCATCTCCCTGGGCTGTGGACTGCTGTGAGCCGGCCCCGGTGAGAAAATTGACACCATGTGGGCGCCATACCGTATTTATCTTGCCAAAATGAAAACTGTTGTCCAAATGATGTTGTTAAAATATTTTTCTATTTATATATAGAGTTCATTTTCGAGTCCAGTGTTTCTCAAACCTTAGGGTTCAAGTTATAGGTGTTTTTGTATTCAATACGTCTTCCACCTATTTCAATCCATCACCATTTTAAACCACTTCATCAATAGGATTATACCTTTTATTGTTGTAAATTAATTACATGTTATTCTGGAAGCGCTGAGAACTGCGCAATGCCCACCCGGCATATAAATGGGGTACGCTTAAACTTAGGGTAAGATCCGCTGTTCATTTAGTTTTCGAAGTTAAGTGCAAGATTTCAGAAAGAAACAATGGACGGGATTGTCTTCATAGCCAGAAATAGACTGAGAAGGGAATATGTTTATTTAGAGTCTCTAATCTCACTCTCTCCTTCCTGCTCTCTCTTTCTCTCAATCACCTCGTTCTCTCCTACTTGATCTCTTTCTCTCGCTTTTCTCTTTTTCTCTCTCACTTTCTCTCAGTCTCCTCGTTCTCTCTCTTTTCTCTGACACTTTCTCTCTCTCCCTTTCCTCTTTCTCGCTCTCTCAATCTCCTAGTTTGTTTGTTTTCTCTCTCTCTCTCTAACCTCTTTCTGCATGTGTGCATATGTGACATATGTATGGATATGGATATAGATAGAATTTCCAGTTAATGTTTATATAATCAGTGTTGATACTCTGTCGTGATTTGTTGTCCCATAAATCTAATAGAACTAAACGAATCATGTGCATTTAATTCATAACTTGAACTAAGCTGGAACAGACTCCTTCTATTATACACCAAACAGAATCTTTTATCTTCAAATATAGGCCTCTACACAGCTTTCAATTTCAACGTAGATGTGTGTAGAAACACCAGTGAAATGATCAGTGAAACAAGATGTCAATCTCAATCTAAATACACGTCGTTCCGTCACTCGTCTATCACTTGTTCAGCTCCCACATCTTTACTTACAACTTGAATGACGACAGACCACCTCGTGGTTTCATCAGAATATCTTCGACCTACACAGCCAAACCGCGTATTAGTGCACTAATGTAAAAAGCATATAGTGCATAACAGTCTATTATTTCATAAATGTAAATTAGCCAAGCACACCGATCACGTATAAATTTAACTGGAGGTCGTCACGATCAACTAAGCAATATGGAAGGAGGCGAATTAACATTGCCAACTAAATAGAAGTTATTTATAGAAAAGCTTAAAACCTTGATTCTGCTGTGCTCAAATATACATAGAATTTTACTTTTATAGTGTTTTCAAAAAAACTTTTATCAACCGGATACACCAATGAACACTTTCTATTTTTAGGTTTTCTGCCATGTCCAATAAATGTTGAAAGTTGGATTCTAATAGCGCGGTCTCAGGTTTTCTTTTCTGTGTAACCTTTGACTTTTGAATAGTTATCTACGATAGTCTTAATTTTAATAGAGCTCTGTGGTAAAATTACTGGAAAAGGGAGAGAATTCCAAGCAATACAACAAACATGAAAAACATTTTAAAAATGCTTTTTTTTACAAAACAAAGCGAAGTGTAATTGTTAGTTTGGATCAGTCATGAAATTAAATTTGTAATAGATCTAGATTGTAGACCAGTGTTTCCCAAAGTGAGGTACGTGTACCCCCAGGGGAACGGGAAGGAGGGGGAACGCGTGGCACCTCATTAACTAGGCAGATTTTTTTTTAAATACCCATCTATTATGCTCTGTTAATAGGTATCTACACAATGGGAGGGGGCGGGCGAGGGGTACTCAACATTACAAAAATTATGAAAAGGGGTACACATTGGTCAAAAGTTTGGGAAACACTGTGCTAGACCAACAGCAATAAACCTGTGCGATTAGAAATATTTTTACAAATTATTTCTGTTTAGCGCAGTCTCATGTATTTAGCTTTCCCTGTAGCTGAGTGGCATAGCGTTCGGGTGTGTCTTACTGGATGTCTGTGGGCAAGCTTGTTCCTCTGGGCAAGTTTGTTCCTCTGGGCAAGTTTGTTCCTCTGGGCAAGTTTGTTCCTCTGGGCAAGCTTGTTCCTCTGGGCAAGCTTGTTCCTCTGGGCAAGCTTGTTCCTCTGGGCAAGTTTGTTCCTCTGGGCAAGTTTGTTCCTCTGGGCAAGTTTGTTCCTCTGGGCTATTGTGTCTTTATCTTCGTACAGAAATATGTTAAACATCTTCAGAGAGCCGATAGTCAAACTTCAAGAAGCTGGTTCTAATACGTATTCTGTTGCTTTAAATGCATCATTTACTGACTGATGTGTGTTTCATACCGTATATGTACTTTCCCCTGCAGGTTCTGTTGGTGTTCGCCAAAGAAGATGGGCAGTCTGACGGATTTTGGTGGGCAGCCGAGAAGCTGGGCTACCGCTGCACGATTGCCAGCACCTCAGAGAACGCCCTGGAGACATTCCTCAAGTACCACTATGATGTCGTCATAGTCGACGCCCGAATGTCTGTACACAACGGACTTGATGCTGAAGCTTTGTGCAGGTCAGTGCATCTTTTAGCTACAGTAGCAAAGCTAATTATATAATACAATTGTATCTGCAACTGCCACCCAACTCTGGATGATGCACAATGGACCTCATTCACCAATCGTAAACAAACATTTAGCCACGTGATAATATTGATAAAACAATGGGGAAAAAAAATCGTATCACGTGACAGCCTTTATGGATAACGTAATTTGTATAGAAGAGATAGAGAACCACGTGGCTAATTGTTGTTTGTTTACGATTGGTCAATGAGGTCCATTACTATTTAATGTCCAGCTCACCACTATCCGCAAAATTTATAACACAATTATGTTCAGCGCAAAATACTTTTTTTTACATATCTTATATTAACTTATTGTATCCGTCTGGTACAAATCTTTTGCGCGTTATCTCCCCTGCTTAACATTCTCGGATCAAGCTGAAGCTATGAACATTTTATTCCTTGTGGATGACAACACATGCATGTGTGCTTTTCATCAATACATTCTAACTCGATGTTTTAAGACAGTTTCTCGTCATTATCTTATACGTCACAGACGTTCCTTCAAATAATAAGATATACGCATGACGCGTAGGACGTAATCATCTTCTTTTTTGAAGTAACGTCTGTATTATATAAGAAGAAGTATTGCGTTTGTAGTCCTGCATGTTAATTACAGACTCTGTTTAAGTCATTGGTTTTCCTGGCTGATTCGGGCAACTAGTTCCATGCTCAAACGAAACACTGAGTACAGATTTATCCTATCATAGGGAATAAGAAATGTGCCTTTATTTTTGAGTCTTTCTGGCTATTTTATTAGATTGTATTTTTTTCAGTGTTTTTATCTATTATTGTTAATCAACGTGATAAAGATTTTACTTATGGTTTTAAGTCTGAACAGAAACATTTTTGGTCTACTAATTATATTACATTTAGTGCATAATTGAGATAATTAAGTACAAATAAGAGGTATACATTAGTAAAAGTTCATTTTTGGTATAAATCGTGAGCTATTGCCTACTTGTTACGTCACTAGGCAATCAAATGCATGCCAGACGAATCTCACCGAAATGCGGGCAATTGATAGCGACAATGAACATGACATTGCCTAAGAGTTGTCGCCCACCTAAGTTTTTAATAGATATAAATAATTCGTTCTATTCAGCATCAACAAAAGACTTGCTTTAGCTTTTAATGGCGGGCACCTACAGCAACACAAAACGCAGTTAATGAGCCTATTAATTATTTCTTTTTGGAGCTTTATGCCAAGTAGATAGGTCTGAGAGTGGAGTCTGTCTCGGTTACAGAGTGCACGCGTCTTAGTCGTTTAAACTGACGGTCAAGGTCAGTTCTGCTGCTCTGGCGTTATGTTAATTATAACGCGTTGTTTTAAAAAGAGCTCACTGAGCAATGACGTCATAGCAATATGCTTCTGGTTTAATTAATACCCACAGGTGGTAGGGGGAAAAAAAGGTGGGGGGGGGGGGGGGGTTGCAGGTCGTTGCGTCTAAAATTAAACCTTTTTGTGTGGGAAAATATGGGGAACGAATACCGCAGCTACATTGGCAGAGTGGATGGCGGAGGCTGACTTTCAAAAGAGTTCCAGAGTTCGAGCCTTCTGAAATTAATGAATCTAGCTTACTATTTGTCTACGTTTGAGACATATTTAATGAGTTCAATTTGTGCTTGTAATCAGCTATTCTTGTTTTGTTAGTGCTTGATCTTAAGCCACGCTGTCTATAGCTTTAAGTCTTAAAATCAGTGCTTCTCAAACATGTACCAGTGGCGCCCTGTCCAAACAAGCGAAATAAATATGCAATAAATTAAGGTAAAGTACCACTTTCAGGCCCTGTTGAAGATGTTAAGGTCATCTGTTACTATGGCCCACGATTAACGAGGTTATCATGTGGCCAGCACAACGACCAACCGCCTTTATTTTTCCCAGGTAATGTCATGTAGCCATTAGAGTTGGATGGACTTAGGGATGTACCTCAATCTTGACCCCAGCACACATACAGTAATTATAACATAATTTTCTATTTTCATTACCACATATATAAGATTTAAGATTTCTGTGTCTGGTATGTGGTGGAAACAACGCACCTTATGGATACTCCTTAGACAGCGTAGATGGAAGGAGTTTAGCTTTTTGGTGTGGCGGGAGTATAGGGTCCTGGACTCTGATGCATATAAGAGTGACGCGAGAACTACAGCACTGTAGACTTTCAGTTTAGTGTATATGCTGAGTCCTCTCCGTTGTCACACTTGTTCTTGAAGTCTGCCAAAAGCAGCACTGGCACGAGCAACACGGAAGTCAACCTCATCATCTAGATTGGCGTTTGCTGATATGGTGCTTCCCAGATAGACAAACATTTTGACGTTTGCTAATTTCCGGCCATCTATGAGAAAGTCTGATTCTGTGACAGATTTATTTCAAGGAGGTTGGTACAGCACTTCTGTCTTTTTTACATTTATGGTGAGGCCAAAATTTGTGCAGGCATTAGCGAAGAGGGACAGGCTCTTTTTGAAGGTCTTCTTCGTTTGCGGCATTTAGGGCACAGTCGTCTGCGAATAGCAGGTCTCTGATGCAGTCGTAGTTTACCTTTGGCGTGGCAACGAGCTATTGGTCTAAACTGCCCACAGGTAGTGACGTTGCAAGTCATTGTTCAGGCCTTCTGTAACTAATGGTCTCTCTATGACGCACTTTTTCTCACAGTGAGAAGAGTTCAGGTCCTAAAAGATGGTATTAAAAATGTGTGGGACAATGCGCATGTCAAATTAAGTCTAATAAATAAGGAGGCGACACTGGCCAATAGACTTATGCGAAGGAGACGCGAGACATCTTTAGCGCACGTACGTCTGTAAAAAGTCGTCAATATAAAGAGATTCGACCATTTTAACATTACAAATTCGAAAAAGAATCGCGTTTTTGAAATGTTTTAATCTCAAAGTTTAGAGTCGATATGTCGTAGACGACTCTCGTGAAATCGTTTGTGCATTTCTAGACGTCTTACTTATTAAACGACGTCTCTTACTTAAAAAAGTAAAACTTTTTAAACATGTCATTTTAGCCTAATTTGCATATTTTTGCTTTCAGGTCCATCAAGGCCACCAAGTCCAGTGAGTTCACGGTCATTATGGCTGTCACAAAAAGATGGTGAGGTTATAACTTTTTTTTATAACAAACTTATATCAACTCACTCTGTCTGTCTGTCTGTCTGGTAAAAAGTTTGTACACGTTGTTTCGATACCCAATCTCGGATCAAGTTGAAATTTTGCGCAATTATTTCTTTTACCTGACAACACAAGAATCATTTTTTTTTTAAATAACAATTAGTTAATTAACTATTGGTAATTAATTACTTTGGTATTTGTGTTTGGTATCTAGAACAAGGGAAAGAAATTGTACTTGACTGAAGTGGTGGTATAAGCTGAAGTTTGTTGATTCTAGATCTAAGTTACTATAGATATATAAATTACAATTTAAAAAAAAAGCGTACTCTCTACTTGCTAAGTGCGTATGATATCAGTGAGGAGGCAGAGATGGAGCCAAAGAAATGAAGGGTTGTTCATAACTCATAACGCTGCTTCACGATTTATACATATTTTAGCTTTTCTGACCCAACCCGAGTGTCATAGAATCTCGTTTGCGATGGTCCATTTCTTTTTCTATGCCACATTTTAGCTATTGTCATTCGATGAATACTCTCGTAGTGCTGCAGTGACCTCTATTCTCAGATTTTATGATTTTTTTTATTGGTTTTTTGTTTTGTTTTGTTTTTGTTAGTTTTCGTGAGAAAATGTGTATCTACTTTTTAAGTTTCAAATGTTACAAGGTCACAGTGCTCCGAACTCTCCTTCTATTTTTAAGTCGTCTGCCTGAATAATGGATAGTTCCTTCATCGGGAGATTAAGAGAAAAAAAAATGTAAATACATACTAAGGATTATCAAGATAGACAATTCCGTGCAAACCGATGGTAACTAAACAGACATGCTTTATCTGCCGCTGGTAACAAGTGTATAAATTGGCGCGCTATTACGGAGGAGAGACAACTATTTACTTAACAATTTCTGATGTTTTCAAAGAATGCTCTATTATAACTTTAGATCCTAACATCACGTGACAAGCCAGTATTTATTTAATATTTTTACGATGATTTTTTGGTAATAATGAATATGAATGGGTTAATGACTAAATTCGAATATCTACGAATACACACAAAAGACGTCTATATAATAATATGGTTCGTCTTCGAGTCCGAAGATCAATGAGGAATGCAGTATTTCCCGTGGCTACGCAGCCCCAGCTGTGACCTACATATTTTGCCACAACTAGCGCAGGCATAACCATTGTCCGGTTGTCGACTTAGATATCCTTTTATCCGACTCTGTTGCGGCCAGTCATTTGTGGGCTAGTTATATAAAGAACTGTATTGTCTCCGGCTGAAGCCATGGAAGTCTGAACAGTCTGGCGCTGATTGCTGTCCTGTGTGTGATACTAGGGAACTGTTTGGGAGACCTTGAGCGACACTAGATAGTGCGTCGGTGGTCTGTTCTGTGTTCTGGTATTAATTAGGACTTGAGACGTTACTCCCTGTGACTTTATAGTCTAAGTCCAAGTCTAACTATTTGTTGATAGTTTATATAATAAATGCATCATTTATTATTGCCTGCCTCCTATGTGTTCGTTGAGTGCCTACCTGTTCGTTGAGTGCCTACCTGTTCGTTGTGTGCCTACCTGTTCGTTGAGTGCCTACCTGTTCGCTGTGTGCCTACCTGTTCGTTGAGTGCCTACCTGTTCGTTGAGTGCCTACCTTTTCGTTGTGTGCCTACCTGTTCGTTGTGTGCCTACCTGTTCGTTGTGTGCCTACCTGTTCGTTGTGTGCCTACCTGTTCGTTGTGTGCCTACCTGTTTGTTGTGTGCCTACCTGTTCGCTGTGTGCCTACCTGTTCGCTGTGTGCCTACCTGTTCGTTGTGTGCCTACCTGTTCGTTGAATGCCTACCTGTTCGTTGAATGCCTACCTGTTCGCTGAGTGCCTACCTGTTCGTTGAGTGCCTACCTGTTCGTTGAGTGCCTACCTGTTCGTTGTGTGCTTACCTGTTAGTTGAGTGCCTACCTGTTCGTTGAGTGCCTACCTGTTAGCTGTGTGCCTGCCTGTTCGTTGTGTGCCTGCCTGTTCGTTGTGTGCCTGCCTGTTCGTTGTGTGCCTGCCTGTTCGTTGTGTGCCTGCCTGTTCGTTGAGTGCCTACCTGTTCGTTGAGTGCCTACATGTTTGGTGAGTGCCTACCTGTTCGTTGTATGCCTACCTTTTTGTTAAGTGCTTACATGTTCGGTCTGTGCCTACCTGTTCGGTCTGTGCCTACCTGTTCGTTGTGTGCCTACCTGTTCGTTGTGTGCCTACCTGTTCGTTGTGTGCCTACATGTTCGTTGAGTGCCTACCTTTTCTTTGTGTGCCTACCTGTTCGTTGAGTGCCTACCTGTTCGTTGAGTGCCTACCTGATCGTTGAGTGCCTACATGTTCGTCGAGTGCCTACCTGTTCGTCGAGTGCCTACCTGTTCGTCGAGTGCCTACCCGTTCGTCGAGTGCCTACCTGTTCGTCGAGTGCCTACCTGTTCGTCGAGTGCCTACCTGTTCGTCGAGTGCCTACCTGTTCGTTGTGTGCCTACCTTAGGGTTACACCAATATCTTGCCTCATCCAAAGTAGACATAACCATTGTCCGGTGGTAGTTAATTTTTTTTTCTTCTTTGGCCGTCTGTCATCGGTAATGGATTTTCTTTTGATGTCACATATTGACCAAATATCCAATCACTAAATCGGGTTTCTCTCCAGTCCACGAGACTTGAACTCGAGGCTCAGTTTACCCTCGGCTCAAGGTTGTAAGACGCACGAGCATGAAAAGAAAGAGTCAAAGGTCATTTGTTATGTTTCATTGTGGAAGCCTAGATCGTATTGTAAAAAGTAGCTTAGATTGCTGGCACGTATTTATGCTTCTGTTGGGTTCACAATAAACTAAAACTCAGCTCTGCCAATGGAATTAATTAATAACTGATAACAAATTGTAGTGTTTATTACTTTAATACTATACTGAAAAATTATTTATTAGGTTGTAAAGAAAGCTATATAAAGTTGAAAATAAAGTTGTATATTGGGCTTTGTACTGTTTAATAGAAAGCAACCTGCATAGTAAATTATATGTAGTAATAATACAGTTGTAGACAAAGTTATATAGTAAATGATATGAATAATATTGTCTTGTTTATAAAGTTATATATTGAGTTATATACAGTCATATATGATAATGTTGTGGCTCAGATATTGAGTCCGGCGGAACTGTTCTCACTAACAGGAGAAGGGGCAAAGGCGAGTAACTGGCGCCTTAACCAGTAAGCTTCGGGTAGGAGGGGCTCGTTAGCCATGGCTGGCTACCCACCTAGGAGAAGAAAAACTCTGAATTCAAATCTCTGTTGCCTTGCAGCTATACCCAATCATGGGAAAGGCTTCGGGAGTCAACCCTGAGGAAAAATCAGGAGCTGGCGACCCTAAGGCAGTTTGCAGCACCCTGTGATACACTCTAGCAGAACCTGCGACGCCGCTGACCCCAAACTGTATCGGCACTGCCGTTCCTTTGGATACATCAGCTGCGTGGAGAGGGGGGAACTGATGTGTGGGCGACATCGTTTCGACCACAGCTAATGCCCAGGCATTCATCTCACCAATATGATCCATAGTCGCTTCGCGACTGAAGGAGGCCATAGAGAGATAGATAGATAGATATGATGATGTGTATTAAGTTACATAAATTTGTATAAAATTGTATATATTATGTTATATTTTTCGTTGTATACAGTATATAAGGTTGTATATTAAGTTGTATATAAAGTTGTATATTAAGTTGTATATAAAGTTGTATATTAAGTTGTATATTAAGTTGTATATAAAGTTGTATATAAAGTTGTATATAAAGTTGTATATAAAGTTGTATATAAAGTTGTATATTAAGTTGTATATTAAGTTGCTTATAAAGTTGTATATTAAGTTGTATATAAAGCTGTATATAAAGTTGTATATAAAGCTGTATATAAAGTTGCACAATGTAAAGTTTACATTGTTCGATTCCTTCCATTTGCAGTCCCAACGAGCATACCGAAGAGCCGTCCATTGTGCCATTGTTAAAGGCGGGAGTCACACGGGTAAGTCAACAGATGTTCACGTCTGCCACCATGTTGCTTATAACTTCTACTTTATTCACCGGCTACTACCGGTGTTTCGATCCCAATCGAAAAATTATATATATATATATATATATATAACTGCTAACTGGATCAACTGACATTCTCTATGTACTCTAGCGTCTAGCGAACCCGCCAGCCATATAGAGGGCCTATCTATATTATTAAGGACGCTACTTCGTCGGAGCTTTTTTTTTTTTTGTCGCCGCTACTTTGTCGCATCTTTTTAGTCGGCACTATTTCTTCCACGCTATTTGGCCTTCTTTGTATTTTGCCGTTTGACCACAGGAAATAAGGGCTACTTTGCTGGGGCATACTATTCTTATAAAGTAAACATAAACAAACACGTGTAATTAAAAATTAAGTGAAGAAAGAACAAAGGCGACACCGCTGATCTTTTTTTTTTGTTCACTGCCTTATTATAATAAAATCTATTTCTACCAAAATGTCATGATAGCTAGATCTAAAAGACGTTTGTCACGTACAAGTTACACTTAAGAGACAAAAAATAACAAAACACCGGTGCAAAGGGCACCGAGACTTTTAACGCAACAATAGGGCCCACCGAATTTAGGAAAATCACGTGCCAATTATATTTTTAGATCTTGGACAAGCCTGGACAATATGTATCTCTGGAACCCCCTGTCTCGCCTCGCCGAACACACCGCTGGCCTCCCCCCCCCCCTCAAGAATTTTAATTTTATTGCCAGCGCCAAATCAATGCATTCATTAAGAGTTATCTGACTTGATCAATGACTAGGAGCAGACGTAGAGATCGTAGAGCGGGAAGGAGCTAAGTGGGTGTCAGAGGCACGAGGTTGTCATGTCATCTGATAGGACATTTAATATGTCATTTATGTGATTATGTACAAGGTCATAGTACCCTTAGTTGCTACCAACAAGGTTTTTCAGGTTATTTTATATTATCGATAACAGGTGGCTTGATTTCCGAACTGGAGGTTTTCTTGGTTCGAATCCCGACAATACCTAGAATTCAAAATGGAAAAGTGGTTGGTGGTTGTGCTTCAGTAACAGATGACCTTAAATCGTCATTGACCATTTGATTTTTTTTACTCTGTTTCTCAAACTGCGTGCATGAACATCTTAAGTTCCCTACTAATGGACCTACTAAACAATACCCCTTTGATTACACTTATCTGGGGAGTAATTTGACGTCTGCTTAAGTATATCAGGTCGTCTGCTGAAGTATAGCAGTTCGTCTGCTGAAGTATAGCAGGTCGTCTGCTGAAGTATACCGGGTCGTCTGCTGTTAAAGGATGTATAGACGGCACTTTAGCAAAAGAGGAAATTATTATAGCAACATGTTACGCAAGCTCATTTAGCATCGTATTAGTAATTAAAAGCACGACTTGGCACTGGCCTGGAACGATTTATAGTACAGAAACTATCGAGTTTAAGTATGACTTTTGGAATAAAACATATCGCGATGATTGCGAATTTCAGAAGTCAAAAAAAACTGAAGAAGCTAAAACCTTTGTAGTAAGATGAAAATCTCTGAAGTATTCTCGATGATGATAATACTAAGGCTTGTCTTCGAATCCAAAGATTACAGTGCAGCATTTCCCGTGGCTACGCAGCCCCATCTGCGACCTACATATTTTGCCACTTCCAGGGCAAGCATAACCGTTGTCCGCCGTTGTGTAACCTGCGGCCTTTGTGAGTGACCTCCAAATGTCTCGTTCCGAGGCCGCATACAGCCAGGTGCTCTCTTCTTTGTCAGCTAAGGCAAGTTGGCGCCTAAGCTAGTCTTTAAAGCGTTTCCGTGGGGCACCTCTGTCACTTCGACCACCTTTTAGCTCACCAAAAAAGACTGCCTTTGGCATATGTTCGTCCCCCATACGGGATACGTGCCCTGCCTAGCGTAACTGTCTGACCATAAGAAGTCCCTCTATATATTTCTCGATGATAACCTGTAGTTAAATAGATATATTATTAGTTAAGCTATAAATGTCACATATATTATCTATAGAGAGATAAACGGTTAATGTAAGATTGCCATCAAAATTATTTTCAATTCCTGTAGGTCTAAATTTAGAAGTGGTATTCTTACAGTGTCAGTTGTTAAGTATCAATGAGTCCTTTGTAAAGTGTCAATGAGTCTTTTTGTAAAGTGTCAATGAGTCTTTTGTAAAGTGTCCAATGCTTTTTTTTACCTCACCTATAATGACATCAAGATGATCAGAGTGATTTGCCCTTGATTCAAATTTAGTGTCACGTTTTACTAGAGTTTTGAATGATTGAATGATCTGGATAAGTGATTGTAAGGGAACTTCCTCCGGAAGCAGAAGAATGAATCACGTCTGCGAGAAGAAGAAAGAAATCATTCATCTATACCTTCTGCTCTTTGTCAATGGAATAATGCCCCTTGCGCATGTCTCTGACGTCATCGTCGTCTGCTCCTGCTCTTTTAATTGTGACCAATGATCCAAAACGTTTTTTTTTTTTTTTACAATCACGTGAGTGTTACATTTGATTTTGCATGGTCATAGTGTCTATCCTATAAAATAATGTTCCGATTCGTCGTAACAGACTCGGTCAAGTTTAAATTGTATTCATTTTCAAGACTTTAGACCAATATACCAGTGGTGACACACGTTCTCTAAGTCTTTAATTGCAAGAGTTTAATAGTAATATAATGTACAAAAGACATTTATAAACAAGCCAAGCCACTAGATGTTTCATTCTCCTTGTTGAAAAACACCCGTGACAAGCTCTCCAGTCCACTAACTGGCCAGGTACACTCTCTTGACCGTGTGTCACGGTTGGCCACACTTGCCGTATAGTAGCCGTGTCACAAGACCCTTTCTAGGTTAGTGGTGGACTTGCATATAGACAGCATATTCTATAGCTTAGGGGACCCTACTTGCCTGGAGGGCCCCTACATGCCTGGAGGGCCCCTACTTGCCTGGAGGGCCCCTACATGCCTTGAGGGTCCCTACATGCCTTGAGGGTCCCTACTTGCCTTGAGGGCCCCTACTTACCTGGAGGGCCCCTACTTGCGCCTTGAGGGCCTCTACTTGCGCCTTGAGGGCCCCTACTTGCCTTGAGGGCCCCTACTTGCCTGGAGGGCCCCTACTTGCCTTGAGGGCCCCTACTTGCCTGATGGGCCCCCAGAAATGGTTTTGAAGAAAAAAGTAAAGAAATAAATTGCCCTATGTTGATATCTAGAATATCTTAGGGGGGGGGGATGGGTCTTAGCTAGTCTAAATCCAGCCCTGCTTCTTTCCCTTTAATGAACTAAATTTAGGACCTATTGTTGGAAGCACGTGACATAGATGTAAACAACATCACAAGACTGATCGAAGTAAAAAACAAATGTTGATCGGATTGCATCAAGTTCAATGTGATTCAGATATTGATTGTTGATCGTGGTTTAATTTCTAAAAAGTGTATTTGTGACAATGTTGGGTGTCACCTGAGCGTTATAATGTTTCATCAATGGGGGGGGGGGTCTATTTTATATACTACGTTGTTATTTTAGCGTCCTTTTGATATTAGTTGGCCTATTAATTGAATGATTATCTCTCGAATTACTGTAACGTAACGCTTGAAGGTTCGAAGGTACTAATATAGTAATACGCTGAAAAAAATGCAGTTTTGGAATTTAATTCGATTAAAGTTTAGTATCTTCGAACTCAATATTATATTATTGTTCGACGATGACAACTTTTGTCACAGAGTGGTCTGATGGGCTTTTGCACTGGAGTTTAGCGCCTCCTCATATGGCTGGTGACACCTATGTGAGCCCAGAATGTAAACTCAATATAAAAATAAAATGAATGCTAGAATGATTATATCAAACCTTTACATCAAACATAAATCACTTGTAGAAACTGCGTACGTACAAAAGTTAGCTAGACTGACAAAATACTATCAATATTAAAAATTGAACTGGGTGCAACGAATAATGGCCGATAACCAATGTCTGATAATCAACGACCCTGATATCTTACCTCGTTTTTCGTTTTAAATTCTTCCAAAAATAAAAGACCTTTCTAGATGACTACGTTATTCTTGACTCTTCTCTCAAACTTTCTCTGGATTTTTTTTTTGTTGACCTACGCATTAGTTTATAAAATATGAGTACATGTGTGTAAGAGAGAGACAGACAGACAGACTGACAGAATCCTATCTTTTCCGATGTCAAGATTTTCCAACAGAAAAAAGGGCGTCAAAGTTTCATAATGGTTTTGTCACGTGACAAGTTGAATGCGATAAAAAATATTCACTTCTGTTCATTGATGCTGCTATACATTTTTTTTTTTGCACTTGATTATTTATTTATAATGTTCAGATCTTAAAATACCAGATAGTTGACGGTTTGACTTTTGGGAGAACAAGACATTAAGATTGTAGACTAGATGATCAGATATTCAGAGACAGAATCTTGTTTGTACTCAGTTGGAATTCTAATCCTAAAGATAAATAGGTTGGATAGATAGATAGATAGATAGATAGATAGATAGATAGATAGATAGATAGATAGATAGATAGATAGATAGATAGATAGATAGATAGATAGTAGATAGATAGATAGATTGATGGATGGATGGATGGATGGATGGATGGATGGATGGACGGACGGACGGACGGACGGACGGACGGATAGATGGAAGGATTCATTCATTCATTCATTCATTACATTCAGCTTTTAATATTTTGTGCTTAATGTTGGACAGCCTAAATGACGTGTTCCGATTGTAAAAAATGTATAATTAGCTGATAATGACATCATGTGATCATTGATCGTGATATTGTCAAAATGTGTGTGAAATAAGTTTCTCATTTTCTGCACTCTACGGGTTTGAAGTCCCTGGAAACAAAAATTGGCAGGTGAAGAGAGGCATGTCTCATTGAGTTTGGTTCCGTGACCTAATTGGGTTGGTCCTTTGCTAATGCTAATCAGGCAGCCATGCATATCGACACCTTATATAAATCTATGAGCTTACTATATGTCAAACTTAACTGTCTTCATCTATCATGTAACCGGTGTACAAGCTTTACTGATATAGTGAATATATTTTACTGAATAAACTGCTTTTCAACAGACTGTCATTATAAAGTAGCGCAAGGTGTAAGTCGTACAATTTTACTTCATAATTTTGTTATTACCGTTACAGTTGTTTTTTTTTATTTTACTGAAAAATAAAAATTTTGTTTTCCAATTATTTTTTTGTAAAGTTTTCTTTCGTTTTCTATAATTCACCGTAGGGAAAAGATTATATCAACTTTTCATTTGTTTGTCTTTCCGTCAGTTTTTTTTTTCTTTACTAACTTTGCACGTTGTATGCGCTTAGATATAAACCATTTTTGAAACAAGCTTTAAAAAAAAAAAAAAAGGGCAGTAAGTGTTACCTTATCTTATCCTGTATAATACAGACGTTACTTCAAAAAAGAGATGATTACGTCCTACGCGTCATGCATTTAGTCATGCATATTAACCAATGACTTAAATTCTGCCAAGTCACTGGTTTTCCTGGCTAGCTCAGGCAACCCATTCCATGCTCTAATAGCACTAGGGAAGAAGGAGTATTTGTACAAATTTGTCCTAGCATATGGGACGAGGAATGTGCCTTTATCTTTGTGTCTTTCAGAGTATTTTATTAAATTTTGTTTTTGTATTTGAAGATTATGGTTCAGTGTTTAATGTATGATTGCTACTTTACTTTTGAGCCTTCTGTCCTGAAGGCTTTCTAAATTTAGTGATTTTACTAAAGGTGTTACTCTAGTCAAATGTGAATATTCGTTTGTTATGAATCGCACTGCTCTATTTTGTGTCTGTTCTAGTTTCTTAATGTTTTCTTGAGTTGAGGGGTCCCAAACAGAGGATGCATATTCTATTATTGGCCTAACCAAGGTTAAATAACATTTTAGTTTTATTTTCTTATTTGATTTATAGAAATTTCTTTTAATAAATCCTAATGCTTTGTTTGATTTTTTTGTAGTTTCATCAATATGTGGATTCCATGACAGTTTTTCATTTATTATAACACCTAGGTATTTTGCATTTTAGTCTGTGTTACTGGTTTGCCATGAATAAGATAAGTGGAATTAATTTGTTTTAGTTTTTTTTTGTTACTCTTAACAACTGACATTTTTCTGGGTGGAAAGACATGCTCCAATTTGATTCCCATTTCTGTAATTCATCTAATTCTCTTTGTAAAATATCTGTGTCTTGTGTTGTTTTTATTGTTCTATATATTATGCAATCGTCTGCAAATAATCTGACTTTTGTTCCTGAAGTAATGCAATTTGGTAAATCATTTATGTAAATTAAAAATAGTAGTGGACCCAAAGCTGTTCCTTGAGGTACACCTGAGTTTACTGTTATCGGTGTTGATTTAGAACCATTTATTATTACAGTTTGTTCTCTCCCTATCAGAAAGTCTTTAATCCACTGATGCAGTGGACCATTAATGCCGAAATATTTTAATTTTTTAAGCAAACTATGGTGGCGAACTTTGTCAAAAGCCTTAGAAAAATCTAGTAAGATAGCATCTATTTGTTCACTATTATCTAAACCTTTTGAAAAATCATCGATTAGTCCTATTAGTTGTGTTTCACATGATCTATATTTCCTAAAGCCATGTTGGTATGGTGTGAGGACATTATGTTTGTCTAAGTGGTTTATGATGTTGCTACATATTATGTGTTCTACGCCTATTTCTACCCTAATAGACTTGCAGCGAGCTAATGAACATCCGACTCCTCCGTCGTCCTTATCGTGCTAAAAATTGGCGCAACAGCTACATATTGTCGACAGTCGTACAGTATTTGTTTTTCAATATATTTTCATTTTTCTGTGACAAGGTCTGCAACTAATAATAATGGTCTATTATTTATTGTTCGATTCATCTACTTTGTCTAAAGTAAGGTTTTGGTATGGCAAGCCCGCAGTGCCCCCCCCCCCCCCTTTTACAAATGTATGCGTTATAAACTCTTTTTTGTGTTTATTGCTTTATGAGTGTTCTGCGATCTAAATTACTTCCCCTACATATTCTACTTTATATCTTTCAGAGATTTGAAGAGAACTGGTGTCTGTCGGCCTGCATAAATGAGCTTCAGAGTTTAGAGTTTGGGGAGGTCAGATCTGCTCTCAAACTGCAGACCACACACGCCCTGATCGTGGCCCTTGAGAACGTGAACGAGGCTGTGGAGATCACCAACAGTGATCATGAGATTCAGGTAACCTATTATCGATAATCATAAAACCATTTATTGAATGAATGAATGAAAGAATGAATCTATCTATCTATCTATCTATCTATCTATCTATCTATCTATCTATCTATCTATCTATCTATCTGTCTGTCTGTCTGTCTGTCTGTCTGTCTGTCTGTTCAAACTACTTGTGAATTTCAAGTAAGTTAATTCTGAGACGGTGCAGTGCGGAAACATCATAAGATCGACAAGGATCGCAAAGATGTTTATGCAGGGAACAGTACCAGGAAAAAGTAAGAGAAGCAGACAAAGGGAACGATAGGAAGACAATATTAAAGAATGGACGGGTCTGTTAATGAAAGCGACTCTAATTCTGGAAAACAAAAACAAAAATGAGATGAATGGAGAGAAATGGTCAAAAGATCATGTGTGGTGTCCCAACGGTCCAAAGGACTAAGAAACAGATGAAGGTGGAGTTTATGGTGCGAATAAAACCAATGAAGAGTTTGATTTTAAAACAATTAGTCTATGTGTTTCGCATGGTTCAAATTTCAAACATTTTGGCTTTACCCACCTAGAGCTGGCTAGTATCTTGGCATTCAGATTTCTCTTTACATTTTCCTTTCTTTCTGCTCACTGACTGTCTATTTTAGGCCCGGGGGGGGGGGGGCAACTTCCTTACTTTTATTTATTACTTTAAGTCGAGTTTATTATGAGAAGCGACCCGGAAGTAAATCAGAGGTATGCCAACAAGGTCAAGCCTCGTCTCAGACTTGGCGCTAAGAAGATTGTCCGATAATTCCCTCTCTTCTTGACAATAGTTTGCTGTGTCTCTATGTTTCGTTTCATTATTTCCTCAACGGAACGGGAACATCTTCGTCAATATTTTTATTACACAAGATCATCTATATCGTACAATATCACAGGGCCGTCCTAAAGTAATTGGAGGCCCTAGGTGAATTGATTTTGGTGGCTCCCCAAATAAAAATTAAATATAAACGAAAAAATAAAATCATGCAATTTATTAAAACCATATCTGTATCCATATCGAAATCAATCTATTTTTTTTCAATACATTCTTTTTTATTAAACGAGAGATCACCAGAAGTTTAGATCTATCCAATCGAAGCCGATATGCAGATCTTCCTCTTTTTTTTCTTCTATCTTTTGATGCACCAGACTCGAAATAATGTCTGGACATTTTCACTAAAAAGTCTTCTAGCATACTGGTAGTCTAACTGGCAAATATAAGCTTCGTTAATGAATGCTTGAATCATGTTGCAAACGTAAGGTCTAGCAGACGTAAAGTCTTGCAGACGTAGAGCAATAGAGTTTTGCTGTGTGTTAGAGTTGATCCAAATTTCTCTGTTTCTTTTCTTTTAAAAATTGTTTAGTCCTATGCAAGGCCCCCCACCATTCGGAGGCCTAAGGCGGCTGCCTAGCTGGCCTATGCCTAATGCCGGCCCTGAATATCATCTTTATCGTACACGATCGTTGGACATCTTTGTCATTTATATAGTACAAGATCACCCATATCGTACACAAATGTATATATTATACGAGACCATTTACACAAGACTTTATTTATTTCACAAGATCAACTATAATTCTATATCATGCAAGACAGAGAAAAAATTATCTGTATTTAATTATGAAAAGTGTTCATGTATGTATTTCTATTACACCCCATTCTTATTAGTTTGTAAACTCTTCATGGGTTTAGGGGGGGGGGAGGTGGGCAGACAAGGATCTCAAAATACGGTTCTAAAATTTTCCTACAAATTTGACAGTTTATATATATATATATCTTAAAGGGAAAAAAATACTAGCGTATCGGCAACACGGATAAAACTCTGGTTTGAATCCCATAATTTTTTTTTCAAAATAAGAGGTGTATATCAAGGGGCGCAGGTATGCTTGATATGCCACTGATTTTTTATCATTATCTTTAAGTGTCTACCGCCACTAAAAATTTAACATCGTACCACATTGGCCCCCTCTCCTAGCTGACATTCTTACCAGATGACCTTACTAAATGAGTGTACTCTTCTAAGTGACTAAAGCACCTAAGATGTATCTCACTCCAGCAGTGCTTTCTTTAAACATTGCTTAGCAGAGTTAAACATAAACATAGTTGATGAAGTTGAGTCTGAAACATTCGCTAGAAGGGCCTCCATTAAACTGTCTTGGTCGCACTTTTTCTTAGATTAATCAGACCGACGTCTGCTCAGAGTGCCTCTCATTTCCGCTTCTTACACTTTACGCGCTACCTGCGCGCGTGCCAGCCCATAACGAGGCCTCTAGAGATGACACTGGCCTGACCTACATAAAACACAGGAATTTTGTACCTGCCGACTCATTGGACAAGTCTTTACAAATTTGTCGTTTCTAACTGAATGTCGAAAATCTACTGCCAAGCGAAAATAACTTTTAAAGTGCTGAGAATGTCTTTGAGACAAATAAAATTCCAAAAGTGCTTTGTACTCGAGAGTTGACACGAGATAGTTTCAGCATTGTGGGTTTTTTTGTTTGTTTTGTTTTGAAGAACTTGATATGACAGTAAAACTTTCAATGCAGTGTTTGTTTTATTTATAAACCTTAAAACATCAAATAGCAAGATAACAAGGAGAGTTTGTGTTTTCACACAAACTCAGAGGTGGCGCCCTATGGGCCCACCTTTGGGTCATCTGCTTGGTAAGCAATGCAAGCTGGTTTCATTATTTTTAGAACGAATATCAATTATCAACAAACAAAGTCGTATATCCCTCCATACAAAATAAAAATGTATGGGGTAAAATTATTGCCGAGGTGATTGTATCCCTTGGCAAGGTGGACGTTGTTATCGTTACTACATTTCTAATATTCAAAGTATTCAAACAACTGTTTGTTTTGAAGTAAAGTTCTTCTTTCAGACCTTGCGATCTATGGGGGAGATAATGTAAAGGTCATCTGTTTCTGCGGCCCACGGTTAACGGGGGGTCATATGTGGCCAGCACAATAACCAACCGCCTTTACTTTTCTCCAACTAATGTCAGGTACCCATTAGAGCTGGGTGGACTTAGAGGCGCCCAAAGATCCCGAATTAAAAAAATTCCAGTCTTCACCAGGATTCAAACACGGGACAAACAAAAATGAAAATATGGCTTAATTTGAGTCTGGCCAATACCTCATTCCTTGCCTCTGAACGACATCCATTCCCTTTGGTGAGGTATTCTAAGGGTATATGTATTTTTATTGTTGTACAATAAGCAGGTATTAAATAACTAGAAAACACTGCTTATTAAATCTTGTTTTAAAACATTTAATCAACCTATACGTACAATATGCTTTCCTTCTTTTTTTGCTACAAAAATTAACGTCTTCGGTACAGCATTGGAAGCTCGTAAGGCCGAAATGACATCTCTTAGTAATATTTATATTCTTGTAACTCTATTTTGAGAAATAATAATGTGAATGCATATAAATGATACTAAATATAAATTATTGCTATTATCATCCTTTTCTTAATATAGAATCACGTGTCTTTTTACTATTAATAGTAATTTGTTTTTAAATGTTGTATTTTTATGAAGAAAAAAACCCGCTTACATATTTAATTTAAAAACCAAAAACGGTTCGCTTTCAAAGCAAAAATAGTGGCCTGTACATCTACACGTAGTAAGCTCTAAAGTATCAAGAGATTGGATTTTATATATCAAATTTTTTTTTTTAGAATTAAAACGTGATAGATGGGCTGTCAGACAGACTACACAAACTTACTAAATAGTGACGTATCCTATTTCGGGGGCCTCTATAAAAAGAAAGGAGGAATTTTATAACAAGAACAAAATGTACAAATATTGTGTTAAAAGGCAATACCTCCTCTATACCACTTAGAAGTAAAGTTCCCCTTTCAGACCTTGTGGTCTATAGGGCAGATGATGTTTCTGTGGCTCACGGTTAATAAGGGTGTCATGTGGCCAGCACAACGACCAACCGCCTTTACTTTCCCTATTAGAGCCAGTCTTCACCAGGATTCGAACTTATAGAGCGATAATTTTTCTGTTAATCAATGATGAATGATATATTTTAAAAAAAAATGGAAAATCGTTACAGCCGTTTTCGAGATCAGTGTTCAGGGTTTCCACCCTCCCTCCCAGAAGGTTCCAGGTTCAATTAAGTTATGAGTTGAATAGAGGTATTGTAAAAAGCTTTGAACATGCTTGGAACGCTGTGCTCCAATCGCTTTCGTCGTCTGCTGATGTACATACATGTTTTATTAAAATACCTTCATTCAAGTCACACATTCGGAATGGGTGGGCCAAATCTTCTGTGTGGGTGGACACGTTTCTCGAAAACGGCTCTAACTATTTTCCTAGAAATTTGACAGCTGATGTATATCGTTTGGGAAAACAAATATTAGCTGGAAAAATTCTAGTTTGATAGTTATAATTTTTTTAAAGTATAAAAAAAAAATTAATTTACATTTGACTAGAGACTAGAAAATATTTCTCTTGAACAGACTATGCGACTTCTGGTATTTCCGAAAGTAGGCCATATTAATTAAAGGGACCTATAATTTTATGTTCAGGAACATTTTGCGCACAGTTTTTAAGTCTAGATCTAAAGACCTACCATTAGAATTGTATAAGTCTAGAAGGTTTATAGATTCACTTAACAAGGAATTTTTTTCTCGGGGGAGGGGGGGGGGAAACTATGGGAGGGGAAACAGTGTTCCATTTTTTTTAAATTAACTCTAATATTCTTTTGTTATTAATAGTAAAAGGCGCGGTGGCTGAACGGTAAAGCGCTTGGTTTCTGAGCCGTGGGTCCCGGGTTCGAATCCTAGTGAAGACTGGGATTTTTAAGTTTGGGGTCTTTGGGCGCCTCTGAACCCACCCAGCTTTAATAGGTACCTGACATTAGTTGGGGATAAAAGTAAAGGCAGTTGTGCTGGCCACATGACACCCTGGTTAACCGAAGGCCACATCTGCCCTCTGAACCACAAGGTATGAAAGGGGAATTTTACTTTATGAAAGGTATACATCTCTGCATAAATAGAAGACATTGTCTTTGTTTTTTAAAGCATTTTTATAGGTCTATTTCTCTTGCTTTTAGTTTTATGCATATTATTTATGAAAGTTATTTTTGTATATTACAACAACAAAAAAGAAAAACTAAATATTTCATGCATTACGCTCAGAGTTGTATGTCGTCGAAATAAAAGATTTAAACCTAAGGTTACAATATAATCCTTTGAACCTTTCTACCTCATGTAAGCAATGTCCACCTGTTGGAACGGCGAAAAGGAAATGCTAGAATTTGATTGGTCGCGACAGCAGACGTTAAGCTGTGTAAGTCTTCCTGGTAGAAATGCCTGAGTGAATCTTTTTTTTGTTGTTGTTTTATTTCTCAACTTACAACTGTTTCAAGGCCACAGAGACACACCTGAACTAGATCTAGAGCTAGAAGCTGACGGAGGGTTTTGTAAGAGTGCATTTAGCCTCATTCATTTAACGTTCAACATTTAACATTTTTGTGTTTACGAGACATTTAGGGAGTAAAGGGAATGCTAGCTAACAGAGGTGGTCATAGGGCAGGGGCGGACTGGCTATATGGGCAAATGCCCGGTGGGCTGGTACTCAAATGGGCCGGTGGGGCCACCTAAAGGGCCTCATGAATGCCACTATGGCACGCATTCAATTTTTAAAGGTTTATAATATTTTCATATATAAGGGGCTATATTAGCGTCATATTAAAAACATCTTTTTCAGACTACAGTGTAATACTAATTTAATCTAACACATTGTAATATAATAGCCAACATCCGTAGACAGTACTATTAGTAGGCTTCATCCTTTAGGGGCCTACAAACATAGCGATTAAAAAGCAACATAAGGCCTATATTTCTTATAAAGATATAGAGCATGCATACAGTTATCGGTACATTATTTTAAAAAATAACAATGATTTTGGAAACAGGTCGATAATTGGAGGCCCATCATATGATATACAATTTATGGGCTGTAGTGTATAGAAAAGCCTGGGCCGATTTAGACATCCAGTCCACCCCTGTCATAGGGGGAGGGGTGGTGATAAGGCCCATACCACTGGGCATGAGAGAGGGCTCCGCGATATAGATTTTTTCTTAACACTGAGCCCATCATACGAATATGATACAAATATGATACAAATATGATACACATATAATAGGCCCCTGCCAAGCAGTCTGCTGTACCATACAGACGGTAAGAGCTCTTCTAAACATTAACTTGTTACTCAATATTGTTGAAGCCTTTACGGCTCCTGTAGCAATTACTATATGGGCTCCTAGTTTGATATTTTTGGGTTAGGATTAGGGTAGGGCCCTTTACTTTAACTTTTTACTCACGCTAGCTGCTAAGCCTGCCTATGGTAAGGGCCTACTCATGTACATCGTATTGAGTCGAGGTTCTTGTCTGCCTTAACTCCAAAAGGATTGTGGGTCTTTGTGGGATAGAACTTTCTCAAATCTTATTTTCGTGTCCTATTACTGACAGGCAACTAATATTTAGAAGTTGTGTATGCTTTTGATTATTTTTTGAATGCTGTGCTCTCTTTTTCTGCGGTCGTTTTATGGGTTCTGATGTTCTATGTATTATTGAAACATTTTCTGATAAAAAAAAGATTTGATAAAATATGCATGAATTAAAATAAAGTATATCAAAATCTTGTATTGTTCCGACTTTTAATGATAAGGGAGAGCACTTGAGAATTATTACAATTAATTTTTTTTTCCCACTTATAAAAAATTATTCTTTCCAAAAAGCCCTTATGTATTTTTTTGTGTCTGTCGAGTCTTAAATAATCGTCATATAGTTTCTAGCGTAGCTGAGATATACAGTTATTTTTTAAAAACATAACATCTGCAAAATGGATGCTGTGCTCTAAGTTCTTTACGTATCTCTCCCTTCTTCCCCCTCCCGGAGGTCGTAGAAGTCAGTCAACCACCAATACATAGTCAACCACCAATGCATAGTCAACCACCAATACATAGTCAACCACCAATGCATAGTCAACCACCAATGCATAGTCAACCACCAATGCATAGTCAACCACCAATGCATAGTCAACCACCAATACATAGTCAACCACCAATGCATAGTCAACCACCAATGCATAGTCAACCACCAATACATAGTCAACCACCAATACATAGTCAACCACCAATACATAGTCAACCACCAAAACATAGTCAACCACCAATGCATAGTCAACCACCAAAACATAGTCAACCACCAATACATAGTCAACCACCAATACACAGTCAACCACCAATACATAGTCAACCACCAATACATAGTCAACCACCAATACATAGTCAACCACCAATACATAGTCAACCACCAATACATAGTCAACCACCAATACATAGTCAACCACCAATACATAGTCAACCACCAATACATAGTCAACCACCAATACATAGTCAACCACCAATGCATAGTCAACCACCAATGCATAGTCAACCACCAATACATAGTCAACCACCAATACATAGTCAACCACCAAAACATAGTCAACCACCAAAACATAGTCAACCACCAATACATAGTCAACCACCAATACATTGTCAACCACCAATGCATAGTCAACCACCAATACATAGTCAACCACCAATACATAGTCAACCACCAATACATAGTCAACCACCAATGCATAGTCAACCACCAATGCATAGTCAACCACCAATGCATAGTCAACCACCAATACACAGTCAACCACCAATACACAGTCAACCACCAATACATAGTCAACCACCAATACATAGTCAACCACCAATACATAGTCAACCACCAATACATAGTCAACCACCAATACATAGTCAACCACCAATACATAGTCAACCACCAATACACAGTCAACCACCAATACACAGTCAACCACCAATACATAGTCAACCACCAATACATAGTCAACCACCAATACATAGTCAACCACCAATACATAGTCAACCACCAATACACAGTCAACCACCAATACACAGTCAACCACCAATACACAGTCAACCACCAATACATAGTCAACCACCAATACACAGTCAACCACCAATACACAGTCAACCACCAATACATAGTCAACCACCAATACATAGTCAACCACCAATACATAGTCAACCACCAATACATAGTCAACCACCAATACATAGTCAACCACCAATACATAGTCAACCACCAATACATAGTCAACCACCAATACATAGTCAACCACCAATACACAGTCAACCACCAATACACAGTCAACCACCAATACACAGTCAACCACCAATACACAGTCAACCACCAATACATAGTCAACCACCAATACATAGTCAACCACCAATACATAGTCAACCACCAATACACAGTCAACCACCAATACACAGTCAACCACCAATACATAGTCAACCACCAATACATAGTCAACCACCAAAACATAGTCAACCACCAATGCATAGTCAACCACCAATGCACAGTCAACCACCAATACACAGTCAACCACCAATACACAGTCAACCACCAATACACAGTCAACCACCAATACATAGTCAACCACCAATACATAGTCAACCACCAATACATAGTCAACCACCAATACACAGTCAACCACCAATACACAGTCAACCACCAATACATAGTCAACCACCAATACATAGTCAACCACCAAAACATAGTCAACCACCAATACACAGTCAACCACCAATACATAGTCAACCACCAATACATAGTCAACCACCAAAACATAGTCAACCACCAATGCATAACGTTCTCGTTGAGCTCTCTTCTTCAATCATATAGTATCGAATACTCAGCGGCGTAGATAGGAATTTTCCATCACTTGGGGGCCCGGGGGGGGGGGGGGCTTGACTTCTTGGGGGCGCCTGCATGTTGCGTAATATGTAACATTTAAAGTAATAAACAATTTCGAACACTAATTTGGGGGGCCCCCCTTAAATTTTCACACACACCCCCCGCCTTAAATTCTCCCCCCCCCCTCCGCACCCTAGCTACGCCACTGCGAATACTTGATGTCAATTACACAATGCCCACTTCTTCGTGTTCCTTACATATTGTTCATTTCTTTATGTCCCCTACACAATGTCCATTTCTTCATGACACCCACACAATGTCCATTTCTTCATGACACCCACACAATGTCCATTTCTTCATGACACCCACACAATGTCCATTTCTTCATGACACCCACACAATGTCCATTTCTTCATGACACCTAAACAATATATATACATATAAAAGTAACCATTCGCTGTGTCAACTCATAAGCAACCAAAACGTCACTTTGCTGTTGGTCAGTTTATCGGTAAAAAGTTCAGTAACTTTCACTATTGGCACCTTTCACAGTCTCTTTGCCTTGACAGCATCAAGTTCCCTTAGAACCGAAATGGATCCGTTGGTCAACAGAAAAAGTTCCACTAACAACTTAATATGACACTTTTTACCTTGACAAAAATGTCCGCCAGACGAGCAGAACGCCGCAGACCTGAGTCGTCTTGTCAGCGGAGATACAAGTGTCACAATTTTTTTAGTCTCATTTCCGTATGCGTGTTTTACCGGCTGCTTATTTCGTTTCGTTTTTTTTTTTTTTCTTCTTCACTTTTTTTTTTTTTTTCATCTCTCAGAAATTCATTCTCTCTCTCTTTTTTTGTCTTTCTCCCCTCGTCTAGTTTGTGAATCACGCTTACGAGAGACTATGCGGTTACAGCAGTGATGACATTTTGGGCAAGGACTCTCTCGAACTCTTCCGCTGTGACAAGAATAGGGAAGCTATTGAGACAATCAGTGGACATATGAAGAAAGGAAAGGTATGTACCTTGTGTGCTAGCTTGTAACCTCCGTAGCCCGCTCTTTCCTGAATAGCCGCCTTAACTTGATTCTTTTTATGTGTTGGACTTTTAGCTAAATGTTTATTTGTGTTAGAATAGCCGCCTAACTTTTTATGTGTTGGACTTTTTAATTAAATGTTTATTAGTGTATCTCAATCTAAATCTGTACAACTTTTTTTTTTAGTGTTTGGAGTGTATAAACTCAATATCCGCTCTTTCCTGAATAGCCGCCTAACTTGATTCTTTTTATGGGTTGGACTTTTCATAACTAAATGTTTATTTGTGTATCTGGATCTAAATCTCTACAACTTTTTGTTAGTGCTTTGAGTGTGTAAGCTTTTAATCTCCATATCCCGCTCTTTTCAGAATAGCCGCTAAACTTTCTGATTACTACGAGTTAGACTTATCTATAACAAAATGTTAAGTCTGCAACTTTGTTGAGTCTTTTCTTATGAGGGCAAATTTATTCAAGTGCTCCTTCTTCTCTAGTTTTATGAGAGAATGGAATGGGTTGCCTGAATCAGACAGGAAAACCAACGACTTGGCAGGTTTTAAGTCACCGAGTCACATGCATGGCTAGATTGACACATGGACGCGCGTAGGGCGTGGCCATCTTCTCTTTTGAAGTAACGTCTGTAATTTATAAGACAAGACTATCAACAAAGTTGCCGATATTTCAGCCCAGATACTCAAAGCATAGCACACAGTGTTTAGTTTTGGGTATAAGAATTATATCGATTTTGTAATAATTAAAACTTTAAAACTACAAAATGTTGACTAAGTGCTATCTGTTATCAACGGCGACTCTCCGCATTTATTTTTTTTTTTGCGCCATATGACAGTGAAAGCACACTATGATCATTTTCATAAAAGATTTCGAGTAAAATATTGATCTTTTGTTAGAATCGATACTGCAATGTCAGCCATTTTACTTTTTGCCTTTTCCCGGAAGTTATAATCAGAAATAGACTGATAGAAAATAATGCTAAACTCCTTCTTTTAAATGTTCGCTTCGGGAATATGGGAATTGTGTTGTATTTTAAACTCTTTAAACTGGAGATCACAAGATTTTATTTGGATGAAGTGCGAACTCCCAGAAGCCTTAACGTTACATTATGTTTTTCACGATCGATTTCGATAACATGTTTTAAAAAATTTGTCTCGTTGGCCTAATCTATGTTACTGCCGCCAAAGCCATAAATCGGCGATTTCCCGAACTGGCCGGCCGTTTCACGAACTGGACATTATTGCTTCACATGGGCCGGCCAATGTGCGAAATAGCCAGCCATTTCACGATTTAGCTAATTTCTATGTCTCTGTTCGACATTAGATGGAGGATCCTTAATTTTGCATTTTTAAACGAAGTCCGTTAATTTTTTTTTAAAAGAAATATATAACAAAAGTAACAAAAAAATGTATTCTATATGTAATTCTTCGTTCTAAAGAGTTTATTTTGATACCCCCCCCCCCAAGTTAATTTGCTTGCGTTTCACTTACCTAGACAAATAAACAAAAAAAACAAACACGCATCCACGCACATACACTCTAATAGCTTAATTAATCTTACACCCAAAACTTCCGCATTGCGCTCCACCTTGCTTCTCCCTGACTGTTGTTAGTATCGTCCTGTTACCGGCCAGTGTCGGGATGAAGTCATCCTCCACAACATCCATTGTCCTAGATGTAAAAGAAGCACACAGACTATGGCACCGCCACACATACACACATCTCTCACGTGTACCAAAACACATATACATGCACTTTAAAAAAAATGTGTTTCGAATTTTAATATGACGGGTCACGGAAATGTCCAGTCTCAAGCCAAACGCGTTGTCCCGAAAGCAACCTGCCACCGTATGGCAAACTGACAATGTTTCTGGCCTTGCGATAAACCCGTTCCTTGATACCGAGAAAAGGCCGATACGCTAAATGCCGATGGGATAAAGGCCGATGCGATACTATCTAGTCTGATTTACAAGTCTCATATGTTAAGAATCCTAGACCAAACCCCCTGCAGGACGGGGATTGTATGGAAGCGCACAGGGCTCGAACTCGTGGCCTTCATAACGATAGTCAGAAGAGCATACCACTCAACCAGGAAGCCATCCTGGCAAGGGGGGGGGAGGGGGGTAGCGAGCTTTGTAGGAAAATGGATAGGTGTTCAAAGTTATCTGGTGAACGCACTTCAAAGCTATGTAAAGAGCTAGATTAGCATATAACAAGTGTGAGATGTAAGCAGCGAGGGTCTAATAGGATGTATTCCACTGGTTAATGGCATCACTTGAAGGGATGAATGACTTTGCGCGTGGTGTCACTGCTCTAAATGCTTCCTTGTCTATTGTCAACTGAACCGTGTAATCACTGTCTCATCACACTTAAATACACACACACACACACACATTCGCATACACACTGCTATCATAGCACGCATACTAAAAATGTATGTGTATACATGGGCGTATCTGCTATGAAAACTACGCAGCCGACTAGGGCCACCGATAGGTGGGGGGCCTCGCATGGGACAAAAACATTTTGGAGAAAAACAAAAGAAACTTGTATCCACTCTCAAACATAGCAAAGCTCTTGGACTTAACGTCTGCTAGACTTTATGTCTGCTAGACTTTACTTCTGCTAGACTTTACGTCTGCTATACTTTACGTTTTCAACATGATTCATACATTCATTAACTAGGTTTACATTTGCCAATTAGACTAACAATATGTTAGAAGATCTTTTGGTGAAAATGTTTGACGTCATTTCGAGTCTGGTGCATCAAAAGGTAAAAGAAAAGGAAGAGGATGATCAGCATATCGTCTGCGATCGAAAAGATCTAGGCTTCTGGTCATCTTCAATTCAAAATACAGAACGTGTCGAAAATATATTTCGATCTAGATACAGATATGCTTTTAATAAATTGCGTGATTTGATTTTTTCGTTGCTTATTTTTAATTTTCATTTGGGGGCCACCAAAGCCTAGGGCTTCCAATTGCCTAAGGCCGGCCCTTCTCTAACAGAAGTAGAGTTAAAAACTACAATAGAAAAATAAACTGAACACGCTCTTATATTATCCATTTATTATACACTCCTACTTCCTGACGTGACATCTAGTTACAATGGAAACATTCAGAGCTGTACAAATGCTCTTTCTTCACTAGCGCTATTAGAGCATGGAATGGGTTGCCTGAGCTAGCCAGGAAGACCAGTGACTTGGCAGAATTTAGGACATTGGTTAACATGCATGACTAAATGCTTGACGAGTAGGACGTAATCATCTTCTTTTTTGAAGTAACGTCTGTATCATATAAGATATTTCTAGAAAAGAACTAAGCATCCTTGATTTAGAGTACATAGGTGTTGACACGGCTGGCGCGTTACAAAGAACGAGCCGACCCGCGGCGTAGCATACGCCCCGCCCCTCCTTTTTTTTCTGAGCCTCGCTCTCTGTCAGCGAAAGTTACGTGGGGTAACTCTAGTCCGACTTGCAGAAATAAAAGAGTCATCTTTCCATGACTTTATCAACGTGGTGTCCCTCATGGTTGGACCATGAAGAGAATTATATATATATAGAATAGATTACCATTTTCAAGAGAAAATTGAACCAGAGAACAAAGTACAGAGTTTAAGGGTTTGTTTTTTTTTTAGGGGGGGGGTAGGGGGAATTGGGCGCTCATGTTTTCCGATGCCCCATCTTCACATCAATACTTGGCTACAATGAACGTTGTATTGATGGAGTTTCGCGGGAAATGGGCTGCACATTCGTGACACGGTAGAACGTCACCAAGCGGAGACAAATGGAATAGAACTAGACTACTTCGGTAATTTGATGAACAAAGGGATCGGTTATCTGCCCTTTGTCGGCCCACTCCTTTTTTTTTTTTCCGAGTTCCTGGTTCCTGCTTTCTGATTAACTCCACGCATCGGTGATTTTGTGAAAATCGGTACTCTTGTCCTGCCCTTCCCCCCCCCCCGACCCCCAACGCTTGTGTAGCGTACACAAAAAAAACACATTGAGAGGTCAAGCTGACTTCTTTTCACACGGGACCACGCCGTGACACAATGAATACAATGTCGAGGCTGCAGATCTTAGGAATTCCAAGACCATATTTGAAAAAAAAAAATCATAAAGTTAATCGGAGGTATGAACAGACATAATGCAAGGCATGTTAATGCCTCTAAAGCAGGCTCATTAAAGAGACCATAGCTAGATCTGATCTCTGTCTCGTCTGCATGTATCCTTATCATGACGTCTCTCGTGTCTCAGCAATTTAACAAGCAAAGTATTTTTTTTTAAGTACTATTTAAATTTATTTTTTTAAAAAGGTGGGTCATTTAAGGGGAATAACTCCACATTTACAACCCCATATCTCAATATCTTCCTTGAAAGGATAATGGAAGATGCCCTCGAGGGCTATGAAGGTACTGTTAGCATTGGAGGAAGAAGAATTACTAACTTGCGCTTCGCAGATGACATTGACGGCCTAGCAGGGACAGAAGAAGAACTAGCTGACCTGGTGATGCGCATTGACAAGACTTCCGCAGCATATGGCATGCAAATAAATGCCGAAAAAACTCAAATTATGACCAATAGCCATCAGGGCTTTAAAAGAGGCATCAGTATTGGAGGTGAAAAGCTAACTAGTGTTAACAGCTTCAAATACCTCGGAGCTATTGTCTCAGACGAGGGAACAAAACCCGAATTATTGGCCCGAATAGAACAGTCCACAGCAGCCCTTTCAAAACTGAAAATAATATGGAAAGATAAGGGCTTAGCCCTCGGCACCAAAATTAGACTGATGCGCTCTCTGGTCATGGCCACATTTTTATATGCTTGTGAGTCGTGGACGTTGAATGCAGAGCTTGAGAGGAGGATCCTAGCAATGGAATTGAGATGCTACAGAAGGATCCTAGGCATCACATTCAAAGACCGCATCACAAACCAAGAAATCAGAGACAGGGTTACTGTAGCGATCGGAGCTCATGACGACCTGCTTACTATTGTGAAAAAACGAAAGCTTAAAACCTTTGGCCACATTACGAGATCTACGGGGCTCGCAAAGACCTTTCTTCAGGGAACAGTGCCAGGAAAAAGAAGAAGAGGCAGACAGAAAAAGCGATGGGAGGACAACATTAAAGAATGGACAGGCCTGCCATTGAGAGAGGTTCTGAACAAGGCAAAAAAAAGGGAGGAATGGAGAAAGACGGTCGACAAATCTTGCCTGGTGCCCCAACGGTCCAACAGACTAAGGGATAGGTAAAGGTAAAAGGTAATCTCAATATATTAAGATGTATTTCCCTTTTTCGATATCAAACAAAATTAATGAATTTCCACGTTTAATTAACTAATGGTTTAATATTTTTTTATTTGATTCTCGGTCATATTGAAACTGCACAATTATTCATTGTTTCTAACAAAACATAGCTTACTAACTTGGTTTCAAGTATGCCGTTTCTGCAGCAATTTTACAGGGTAATGTCTCTAGCCCCACGTCAAACTGTCCTCCTTTCTCATCTGGGCTTTAGACCGGCAGATGAATCAATAAAAATTGTAACCAATTAGTTAATTTTAAAAAGTTTCTCTCAATGAAAGGTTTCCATCCCAGATAAACACCGCTAAACGCACATCCAAACACAGTGCTTCGATAAAAATTGGATGAATCGGTCATGGCTAAGGCTAACTGTCACATCACCCATGTGGAATTTTGGATCCCTTCTATATCATCCACTTAGAACAGCGGTTCTCAACCTTTTATGCTCGGCGACCCCTTTTTACAATCCCCCACTTAGCCGCGAATCGCCCCCCCCCCCCTTTTTGCACACACACACAGCAATAGAAGAATAGACAATAACAATCCAACTTTTCAATGGTCTTTGGCGACCCCTGACAAATCGCCAATCGACCCCCAAGGGGGTCTCGATCCACAGGTTGAGAACCCCCGACTTGGAATGTAAACTGAGATGGACCCATTATTGGTCCAAATTAATTTTTGTAATGGACTCTTCTGAAATGAGCGAAAATAAAAGTAGCCGAAATGCGTTCCTGCCATTTTAAATAGTAATTGAAAACAATGGATGGCACTTGTTTATGTTCCCAGTGGATATCATCCATTATGTTTACTTGTCCTTACATTGTCCAAGTTGAAATCAAATAATCATTTTTTCAGGTTCACTGGACCTAATGATTTTTTTTTCTATACTTGTCTCCCCCTGAGCGAGAGTAGCTTTTGACTTTGTAGTGGCCCTTTGAAGCGTTGTTGCTTGTTTACAGTAAATTAACTTTTGTATCAAACTCTGGTGTACAAGATGGCGCTGCAGTGTAAACGAATATTCATGTTTAAAAAGATTTGCAAGTTTTTATCGTCAGCTTGCCGCAGTAAGTCTTTGTCCAGAATCCCGGAATATCGCCTATGGAAATATGTGTACGGTATTTATATAAAAAAAAAAAAACTAGTGTATTTAATATAAAGGTAATCTATTATTTTTATTATATATCTAAAATGGAAATAAATCTTACATGATTGAGATATATGTCTATAAATGTGGAGTTTTCCCCCTAGATAAGGCTTTTTAAAATATTTTAAATTCAGTTGACCTCCGTTAGTCTTAGAGCGACTATGGTTCGTCTCCAACACTTTTCTCATGTGGCTGTGGAGCCCTATTTCGGAGAGATACTCCCGTCCACAGATATCGCAGGTTAAGGTGGCCCCCGGGTACGCTGTTCTGCCTCACCGTGGCACCCGGGTGGAAACGGTTACTTGAGGGGGTAGCTAGGCTAAATGAATGGCGAAACATGGGTTGCCCACGGGTAGACGAGAGTCCACCTCTTGCACGGGCGCGGGGGTTGCAAAAAAGTCCCCACAAACTTGTCACACATCCATGCACTGTTCCTCAAGGGACCGTTACATAAATGGCGAGTCCCCCCACGGTTAGCTTGGTATAACGAAGGAAAATGGCGGAGGCTCCCGGTGTCCTCGGCCTTCGGTCATGTGCAGCCAAGCATGCGTCGGGGGCCAACGGCATTGGAAACAGCAATGCTTTACATAGGCATTGACTCGGGTCTCTCCCAGACAGAACTGTGTTCTCACAGGTTGTTTTTTTTTTACTGTTTGGCGTCCAAACAGTTTTTTTTTTCAAACTTTGAGCTCGAAGAGCCTTCGGCTCAGCTCATAAGACGATCAAACGGTTAAGGTGGCTTTCACTTTGGTGGTAGAGGAGCTGGCCATTTTACACCTGGTACGCTGAGGCCCATGCTTTTGTCGCTGTCCTTAGCGTTCTTGGTCACTGAAATTCAGTAATAGAGAAAATAAACGAAAGCGATGCGGACCAATGAGGTCTCGATATAAAGAACCCTAAAAAAAAAAGTTAGAAAATGAAAAGATTTGTAGAGATTTTGAAATACACTTTTCTTCTTCTTCTTGAAACTGTCAGGTAGAGTTGAGCCTTCGGCTCTTGGAACTCTAGGCCAGCCAAAGTGAACAAGAGTTCTCTTTCACCGGCCTGAATGAGAACAGTGTACACTGTTATGTCTGGCGGGTGGGTCAGACTCGTAGCAAGAGGCCGCGTACATTAAGACCCCCGCCATTTTCCTTTTCCATACCAGGCTAACCGTGCGGGACACGCCATTTATGTAACGGCCCCCTTGAGGAACGGCGCCTGGATTGTGACAAGGTTGTGGGAGCTTTTTTACAACTCCGCGCAGTGCAATGAGGATGCTCTCGCACCCCCTTAGGCACCCCCACGGGAGTCTTGTTTTGCTACCCTTTAGCCTAATCGTTTCCTCCTACGATCGTTTCCACCCGGGCGCCACTATGAGGCAGGGTAGCATGCCCGGGTTGAAATACACAAAAGAGCCAAGGTCATGGACGCCATATTGAACGAGCATTGTTACCAACAAAATAATGAGAATCCAGAAGATCTGGGGTCAATATTTTACATCGTCAACGGTATTCACTTATAACTTTCTAAACATTTCTTATTATCTTATCTTATAAAATACAGACGTTACTTTAAAAAAAAAAAAAAGATGATTACGTCCTACGCGTGTTCCTAGGTCAATCTAGTCACGCATGTTGATCAATGACCTAAGTTCTGCCAAGTCACTGGTTTTTCTGCCTGGCTCAGGCAACCCATGCTGTAATAGCGCTAAGGAAGAAGGAGCGTTTGTAAAAATTTGTCCTAGCATATGGAACGAGGAATGCGCCTTTGTCTTTGTGTCTTTCTGAGTATTTTTTATTAAATTTTGTTTTTGTATTTGAAGATTATGGTTCAGTGTTTTATGTATAATTGCTACTTTACTTTTGAGTCTTCTGTCCTGAAGGCTTTCTTACTTTAGTGATTTTACTAAAGGTGCTACTCAAAAGTGAATATTCGTTTGTTATGAAATATTATGAATCTCAATGCTCTATTTTGTGTCTGTTCCAGTTTCTTAATGTTTTCTTAGAGTTGAGGTGGTCCACACCAGAGGATGCATATTCTCGCCTTGTTCCTTTCAAGTGTAAGGATTAGATTATTTTGTTTTAAAGATACATCCCTTGAAATGAGACATGCGGAATTGAATTCGACAGTAAATCAAACGTCTAAAAATTGTTCCGAATTGGGTCAAGCTGTCAAGACAGCTAATCATTTTAAGTCAGTGTAAATCTACTCCCAGGCCAGGGTTAATCGTGCTGATGGGATCACTGGCCCTGTGTGCGGAGCGGCACGTGTTGTGGACTGGTGTGCAAGAACATACAGGAAGAAAGTATTGTTTACCGAGACTTTTGACTTTTGTGTTGCTGGGGAGAGGGTTGATGCTTTGCTGGGCGCCGTTTTTAAATGTGCTTACGCGTGAACGTAAGGTCGAAACAAACAACAAATGCTTAATTTATTTATATTTAATATTATGTGTCGGTCACAATCCTTTGCTTGGGAGGAGGGGCCGGGGTGGGGGGGGGGTTACAATTCCCAACACTTCAGTTGAGACGTCCATGAAACAAAATACCATGTATTACAGCAGTGGTTCCCACACTGAACACGCAGACCTTTTTGGCTATGGGCCGGGGAGGGGGGTGTGAGGAGTGACTTTATGTTAGTGTGTAGGTATTCCTACACATGCCTGGGACTTCATGTTTTACAAATAATGTACTGGCAGTTTCAAATTAACTATTGCAACATCCTATAATTTAACTACTTTAACTACTTTCTACTTTAACTACTTTCTACTTTCACTACTTTCTACTTTCACTACTTTCTACTTTAACTACTTTCTACTTTCACTACTTCCCCCATTACAGGAGTAGTCGCTAGTGCTGCTATCCATGTATGTCTAATATATGTATGTATCACATTGGTTTCAGCACCTAGCTTCAACTCCATATTTATAATTTAACTGGTATGGTTCTTTATAATTATTTCACATATGTTTTAAAACCCACGAATTTCCACGTTAAAGACTATTTTAAATTGTATCAATCTTTTCTACTGGTCAATTTTCAGTCACATTAATATTTGTTATTCTGATTCTACCGGAGAGTTATCGTTACTGTATTATTTCATTGCTACTGGGGAGTTGTTGTTATTAATTATAGAATTTAAAAAAAAATAAAAATTAATAAAAACAAGCAACGTTTGAATATACCTAAACACAAATAAAATATTCCAATGTTCTGTTTCCCTTGTGTCACCACTCGTGTAAGTACGAAACTGGATTTTTAATCCGTCTTAATTCCGCGTCTTATTTTTAATCCAGTGAAATATCGTCTGCAGGCTTCGCTTGGATTGGTTGCGTCCCTTTGTTACAGTAAATCTATTACATTTTTCGATTTTAAAATGTTTAAAAAATATATTTGACAATATGACATAACTGTACACTCGATGCCTAAAACATTTATATCTACTATATATAGATGTAATGTACCTTTATATTTAAAACTGTTTTAAATGTATGCTATTTATGAGTGAGTTTGTGTTTAAACCAGAAATATAAAGGACTGAAATCGATTGACGGATGTGATAGAAAAATATAACACAGTGACAGCCACTTTATGCCATAGCATGCCATACGGATGACACAACCCGGGCTCAAACCAATTCCTATAGTCAGTGGCGTCACTAAGGGGTTGCGGTCCGCACCGGGTGACACCCATCCTAGTGACGCCACTGCGTTTAGTCATTGTTCGGATGGTGGAGGAGAATGTCACTAGTATGTTGTGGCACGATTGGGCGCGAAAATGTGTTTCATAAAAAGGGAAAGTTTTGACAGAGACGCGACAAATTAAAAAAAAACAAGACGGGGATTTAGGAAGAAAACAAAAGACTTTTGGCAGCCATAGAGTAAGGTGGGCTTTAGTAACTGAAGTAGAGATTTAGCTTGACGACATTCGACGGTTCCCTTCGTTGTTATTTAACTTTTTGTTCGACAGTCGCTATCAGCGTCGACTAACTTCTAATTCTGTTATTTCTTTAGGTAATAACCAATTTTTGTTTTACCGAAATACACAAAAAATAACATATATCTATTTGAGAAATATTCCACTAAAAGCACTTACGAAATAGACAAACAAAAACAATGGGGTCCGGGGAGGAGCCCCAGCTTGGTAAACTTCATAAGCTTGATATTTTCGAAGCAGATGTTATGGTTTAAAACATTACCGTGGAATGATGTATGTGAGGATTGGTCGGATTTAGCGTATTTCTACAGTACATTGATAAGAACCTTAGACGCTAGAGTGTACTTTTCGGGTGTTATTAGATGCGATTATAAACATAGAACATATATCACCATAAAGGGTCAATTCTGAATCACTTAGTCCAAACTGTTATAACACAATTGCAAACTCTATTGCGGAATTGGCACAGTCGAGTCCGTCACTATAATGATGTTATCCCTTCAAGAGTCTAAAAGTAACTAAAATAAAAGTCTACATATATGTAAATAATCTAAATACCACTAACTGTGATGTCACTCAAATGTCGCTTACAGAGTCCCTCTACTAAAGTGCGTCTCTAAACTAAACGAAGTGGTCAACAATGGACACGAAATCTCCGACAGAGCGGCGTCGGCGTCTCAATTTCTTAATGCCATCTTGCGAATCGGGGGCCGTAGCTAGGAATTTTCCATCGTTTCGGGGCCCGGGAGACTTGACGTCTTTGGGGGCCCCCTGCATTTTGCGTAATATTTAATTTTTAATGTAAAAAAAAAAACACCCTCACTTGGGGGCCCCCCCCTCAAGAGGGGGTACGGGGGGATTTTCAAACTCTCCCCCTCCTCCTCCCCCCTCCTAGCTACGCCACTGTTTGCGAATGGCTGAGAGCGATGTCAATGTTTCTGTGTGTATATTTGTACAAGTTGAACATTGAATGACTGTACCAAGCCTCCAGTGTACATTAAACTCTGATTCGGGCAAAGACGTCGAATGATGCCCTTTTATGGTCAGAAGGAGGATGAATACGTTTAGTTCTGTAAGTTATAACGTAACAATATTTTTTGGGGACATCATTTGGCCACCTGCTAAAAACATACAAAAGAGTTTTTATCTTTTGCTTACGCAAGTTAAGAAGGTCAAGGCCACATGGTTTGAAGCTATAAAACGCGTAGCGCATTCTCAGACATTTCCGGTGTCCATGCCATGGTCTTTTTGACCTGCGGTAAATATTCTTTTTTTATCAACCCACGTTCTGCCTCAGGTGCAGAGAATTATTAATGGCAAAGTGCGGGAGTTTCAAGTATTTATCGCTTACTCCCCCTGACAAGAGTTGTATCCGCCTTGAAGGTATCGTTCTTGTGTCCTAGAGTCGTAAGTCCAAGTGTAAGGCTACAGTTTAAGAGAATTCGAGTGCTGATTATTATTTTGTTTGCTCCAAAGGCTGAAATTATTTGATCATATTTCCCAAAACAGGCTGTTTCCCCAAAAAAAGCTGTTTCCCCAAAACAAGCTGTTTCCCCAAAACAAGCTGTTTCCCCAAAACAAGCTGTTTAACACTTCCGGGAACATTGCGACTGTAAGTAAAATAAAAATGTGTAATCAATTTGTTTGGATCAGCCATGTAATTAAATGTGTAGTAGATCTAGACAAACAATAATAAATCTGTGCAATTAGAAATATTTATACCAATTGTTTTTGTTTAGCGCAATTGCATGCTTTTAGCTTTCTAAATACCCTATGATCCAGGACCTGTTAGGAAAATGGGGTAAGTGGGGAAGAAAGAATGGGGTATCTGGGTGAATTTGACTGTTTACCAACATAGATCGCGATTCTTTAACGTATTGTTATAAACCTGGTGATGGCACAGAGAGGGGTAGTGGTGTGTGTGTAGTCAGCCGACGCAAATCGCTCCAAGCCAGCGCTAGACGAGCGGTCAACCATGACGAGCTACGACGGTCAGCCGAGTCGAGTGTCAACATGACAGTTCGGGAAGGATCGCCGTCGTGAACAGAGCTCAGGAGCTTCACGAGAGTTGTAGTCATCTGACCACCTAGAAACGTCGAGCGGCGTTCTGTCCGGTTCGAGAAGGCCAGTAGGAACCCTATGTAAGAGCGGAGGTGACGCAGTCAAGACGGTTCGGAGCCCGGTTCACTACAGTCCGGTCGACTACATCACAGTTCAGCGGTGTGGTTCTGTACGGAGCATTACGACGGTTCAGTGCGGAGTACTGTCAAATACAGTTGAGACGACTGGCGTCTTGATTATGGTCTGCGATCGAGTCCGACACAACGAGCCAAGTGTGTGAGGTCAGTCCTGAACTGTTGAACCCAGTGCAAGCCCGGAACGAGACGGAGAGGCCAGTGCAAGAGTTGATACGGCGGAACGGTGTTATCGGAGAGATATTTGTACAGTGTACGTGTTGCCAATTGTACAGTATTGGCTGTTATTTATTCAACTATTAAAGTGTTACGTTACTTTGGAGCCCTGAGTTGTCAAGTTCTTCAAGTTGGTGGTGTAAGGTGCAGTTTGCAGAGAGCCTGGATAGTGAGATTCGTAAAAGTATGTTAAAAGTTAAGTACCTAGTTGATACTTAAGTAACCAATTGCTGTATGCTTGCCCTGGATGTGGCAAAATATGTAGGTCACAGCTGGGGCTGCGAAGCCACGGGAAATACTGCATCCCTCATTAATCTTCCGACTCGAAGACAAGCCCTTATTATTATTGTTATAAAGTGATTATGTACCTATGACTAAACTTAAATTGACCTCCGGCGGACAGCAGCATCAGATTTGGACAAAAATGCAGGTCGCAACTGTTTGGATTAATAGTGTGAAACACTGGGTTCCAAACTTAATCTTCGGAATCGAAGACATTGACCTCAGCATTCTGTGCCCAACGTAGGCCCTATGTGTGTTTACAAGTGTGTATATATCTAGTTATGTCTGTTTGTATCAGTGTTTATTCTTGAAAGTCACGTCCACTATTCCATGATATGCAAATTACGAACACCAAAGACAACAACCGTTCCTGTTGTAAACAAGGGAGAGTAAGACATTCGCGACAAGTGTATCCTAGAAAGACCGGTCCCTTTCGCTCGTCTGCACCCTTGACCTTTAGGCACACACACACACACAAACAAACATTAGGCAACACATTCACATAATTAAGTTCTTTTTAAGGACTTAGAAATAAAAATACTTGTTCTATCATTGTGCCTTTTTTTTTACAAAGCTTGTATCAACTCTGTCTGTCTGTCTGTGTGTCTGGTACGAAATGTGAACTCGTCATTTCCCACACTTTCCATTCTCGGATCAAGTTGAAACTTTGCAAACTTGTTCATTGTTCCAAACAAAACATGAATCAATAAACAAAAAAAATCAAATTTTAAATTAAATTATGGTAATTAATTAATTTTGTTTGATATCGAAAAGGAAAACTTTTTTTAAAGATCCATATATTTTTATTAATCAAAGACAAAATATGCGTGTGTGTCTGTGTGTTACACACCACGGTAGCAGACGACCAATAAGCTCTTTTAACCGCGACTATTTGAATCTCTCATTTTTTTTATTCAGTATATTTTTTTTTATATTTTTTTTTTGTAGTTACCTCAATGTCTTTTATACACAACACAAAGCGAAGACATCTGAGGGCGAAGTCGTCATAATTGAATGTTCCACAATATCTGCTTCACCGGAGCCAAAAGTTTTGATTTATATTGTATTGAAGTCCAACTGTCCTTTTGTCCCAAAAATATAGATTTATCTAAAATAATATACTCCTGTATATATAGATAGTTTTACAAACCAAAAATTCAAGAATATTCTCCTACAGGCAGGTGCGGACTGGCTATAGGGGCAAACACCTTGTGGGCCGTACCAACTGAACCGTTGGGATCGTTGGCGAATGGGTCGCTTACAATAATAGTAAGGATTGTAAAAGATTTTATAATATCTAGTGGCGTAGTATCCATGGCGCACAGTGGCTCAGTGCGCCCAGACTCATGCATGATCATTTAGAATGTAAATAACTTCCTGTTTGCACTTCTCTTGTGACTTTGACGCGTGAACCACGCCATAGTCTTTCCAGCTTATGTCTATTACGGAGTGCATGCATTTTGAGTGGAAGCGTCAGAGGAGCCTTAGATGCTCCATGTGGAGCTGTCAATGTATTATAGCCAATACACAATTTTAAAAAGAGGAGATTGTTCAGCGGGTAGAACTCCACATTTACAGTCATAGCTCTCACTTCTTTAAGATTTATTTCCATTTTTCCATATCAAACAAAATTAATCGATTACCACAGATTACTTACTTAATCGGTTAATTTTTTTTTTTTTTTATTCGTGTTTTGTTAAGAACGGTAAACAATTATGCAAAGTAGTTTCAACTTGTTTCGAGAATGGGAAGTGGTAGAACATGTAGTAGACGGAAAGACATACAATCCAAATGGTACTTAGAAAAACAAAAATGTTTAAATCAACCAGAGTTCTGAGCTTCTTAGCCTATTGTGTAATTATAACCCTAAACGTGATCGCATTTGTTTTCAGTAGATTAAAAAATATCCCCGTACTATATCTTCAAATTTCTAGAACAAGAGTATTTACTTTGAGTCTTACATTGCTAATAAATCGCCTGTGTCTGCGTGTGAGTGAAAACAACAATGTGTAAGTGTTGCTGGTCTTAATGGCGGCTTAGATTTGCTAGGGCGCCAGTTGGGGGTAAGAAAATAAAAGGGAAAGGTGGACCTTGGGTGGCTTAAGTTTCAGATCTGCAGACCATTAGACTAGTGACATTAACATAACATTTGAACCCGGAAATAGAAATTTAGTTAATGCAACTAGGTCACTGCACTGGGTAAAAAAAATGAGGCAGACAGAGGAGAGGTTAAACATCTTCCCCCCCCCTTTATTTTTAAAATAAATTGTTGAAGAAATGAGGATCGTATTTTGATTACGTAAGAAAACGCAGTTGATATAAACTATCATCCAAATCAGTCGTCTGCTGCAGTGCGGAGTATGCTCAAAATGGCGTTGATTAGGTCTTAAAAACAACTAAATCTAGATGGTACGCATTACTAAGATGATTAAAAAAAATCAACACAACAACTTGTTTTCAGAATTGTGGGGATATGGTCAAGCGTGGGGATATGGGTCAAGTGTGGGGTTATGGTCAATCGTGGGGATAAAGTCGAGCGTGGGGATATAGTCAAGCGTGGGGATGTGGTCAAGCGTGGCAAGAGAAGCAGCTAATAGGCTATTGTTTTCTTAACATGCCAAGGGAAGGGGAGACGACCCGGCGGGACCCCAAAGATGATCCTGTTTTAAGTGGAATATAGAATTCTCTCTAGTCTTGTGAGTGTCCTGTATTATCTTAAATATAATGAAATAGAATTTAAGTTACAGAGCTTTGTTGGAAAATTTAATGTAAAAGGCGCAATGTGTTCCGGAGGGACGCTGCTTGGTTTGCTGTTCTATAAAGTTTGTCTTCAGTAATTCTTCGTTTCACATAGTTTTCAAAAAGCCCCCTCGACGTTATTTAGATAATAATAATAATAATAATAATAATAATCTTTATTATCCGTATGGAAATGGTACTGACATTACTCAGCTGTCTCTCTGTCAGTCTCCCTCTCTGTCTGTCAGTCTCCCTCTCTGTCTGTCTGTCTCCCTCTCTGTCTGTCTGTCTCCCTCTCTGTCTGTCTGTCTCCCTCTCTGTCTGTCAGTCTCCCTCTCTGTCTGTCTGTCTCCCTCTCTGTCTGTCTGTCTCCCTCTCTGTCTGTCTGTCTGTCTCGTCTCCCTCTCTGTCTGTCTGTCTCCCTCTCTGTCTGTCAGTCTCCCTCTCTGTCTGTCTGTCTCCCTCTCTGTCTGTCTGTCTCCCTCTCTGTCTGTCTGTCTCCCTCTCTGTCTGTCAGTCTCCCTCTCTGTCTGTCTGTCTCCCTCTCTGTCTGTCTGTCTCCCTCTCTGTCTGTCTGTCTGTTTCGTCTCCCTCTCTGTCTGTCTCGTCTCCCTCTCTGTCTGTCTCGTCTCCCTCTCTGTCTGTCAGTCTCCCTCTCTGTCTGTCTGTCTCCCTCTCTGTCTGTCTGTCTCCCTCTCTGTCTGTCTGTCTCCCTCTCTGTCTGTCAGTCTCCCTCTCTGTCTGTCTGTCTCCCTCTCTGTCTGTCTGTCTCCCTCTCTGTCTGTCTGTCTGTCTCGTCTCCCTCTCTGTCTGTCTCGTCTCCCTCTCTGTCTGTCTCGTCTCCCTCTCTGTCTGTCTCGTCTCCCTCTCTGTCTGTCTCGTCTCCCTCTCTGTCTGTCTGTCTCCCTCTCTGTCTGTCTGTCTGTCTCGTCTCCCTCTCTGTCTGTCTGGTACAAATTTTGTTTCTTCCACTTTAAAGAATTATTTATTGGACCTAACAAAACATAAATCATTAATTAACAAACAATACAACTAATTAGCCAATAAATCAATAATAATTAATATTTTTTTATACCTATAAGGGAAGTAATCCTTCAGTGGGGTTTTGTTCCCTCAGTTCATTAATTAATCCATTAATTATTGGTAGTTAATTATTTTTTTGGGTATCAAAAAAATGGAAATAACTTCTACATTTTTGAGAAAGTTCTTCCTCTTGGGTAACCTTTTTTTTAATGTATTTTTTTAATATTTTGCTTGCTTTGATTCCTTTAATAGTAAAAGGTAAATTTTCTCTTGATTTTTTAAACTGAAATTTAATAATCAATTATGTACCTTCAGAGCCTGAACATATTTCCACATGAATTTTTTTCTTCCTCTATATATACATAAATTTGTATTTAGCATATAGATGTAATCTATATTCATGATAATATAAAGCCGACTTAAATATGATTATTTTTAACCATAACCCTACTGACAATCGACAGAATAATTATGCACATAGATCTACGCTAGATATTTAGTAACACTTATAAATAGAACGACATTCCAAATATTTTTTTTTTTTAATTGTTAGCCTATTGAAGTTTCTTACGGCCGTTGTTATTAGAGTCTCCATGCGGACCGTGCCAAGACTATACATGCATACAGCGCTTTGAGTACACCAATAGTTCAGCACACGAGACATGCGAACTTGTGTGTTTGCGCGCACGGCGTTGACTCGCGTGTTCTACTCTCGAACCCCAAAAAAAAAACACTACGTCTGCTTGACAAGCTCGTGTTTCGTTCGACTGATCAAGTGTGTTGACTCGCGACGGTGGTCGCCTAATGCATTCGCGTACGAAGCTTTCACGGCAGAAGATATATTTCAAATAGGAGGTTATTGGAATGAGTATATAATAATATACCGCACACAAAAAACACTGTCTGGAACGAAAAGGATTTTAAAATACTGCACTGAATGGATTAAATTAATGTTTTTGTGACAATACTCTCAGTTATAAATATTTAGTTGTGTGTGAATACCTTGACCTTCATTGAGTGGAGTTACAACGTAAGCCTACGTCTGCTCATCCTACTAAGTAAGTAAAGTCTAAATCTTGTATTGATGTCTATAAATCTAGATCTACATATATCTATAGCTAGAATAGAATTAAATCTACTTTTCTCAATGTCAGATCTAGATCTAAATGTTTAGATCTGCATAATGACTAAATCTAAAATAAATCTAAATAAAATAAATCTACTAGATCTAAATTTGACAAGAGTAACACCTTTAGTAAAATCACTAAATTTAGAAAGCTTTCAGGAGAGAAGACTCAAATGTAAAGTAGCAATTATACATAAAACACTGAACCATAATCTTCAAATACAAAAACAAAATTTAATAAAATACTCTGAAAGACACAAAGATAAAGGCACATTCCTCGTCCCATATGCTAGGACAAATTTGTAGAAATACTCCTTCTTCCCTAGTGCTATTAGAGCATGGAATGGCTTGCCTGAGCTAGCCAGGAAAACCAGTGGCTTCGCAGAATTTAAGTCATTGGTTAATATGCATGACTAACTGCATGCCGCGTAGGACGTAATCATCTTCTTTTTTTTAAGTAACGTCTGTATTATATAAGAAGGTGAAATTATAATGTTAGCTATATGGTAACTTTCTTTAAAAATCTTAAGTTAACTCACTTCGTCTGTTTGTCTGTCTGTCTGGGTGGATTCTTTTTTTCTCCTTCCTTTACCCATATTCGGATCAAAATGAAAATTTGCACAATTATTCATTGCTGATGACAAGACACGAATCAATCCAAAAATTAGCCAATTATTTAAACAGTGACAATTAATTTTTGTCTTAGATAGAAAAACGGGAGATAAAACGTTACTTGTTGAGCAATATTGACTGCAACGGTCCTCTCCCTTCACTCACACGTATATTTGCACGAATGATGATCCACTTACAAAAGTGCTTTAAATTATAATTAAATACATTCGATGTCAGTCGTCGCATGTCCGTACCGGTACTGCACCGCACACATACTGTACACATGTGAAAATGTCGCTACTATCACAGTATCTATATTTTTTTTATGTTCAGTAAATTCTCTCTACACGCATGCAGCCACCGTGTGGTGCTGTATACTATTTCTACAAATTACCTGATGATATTAGCAGTGTGTGTCAATGTACCTAGAAATAGTATTTCTGCAGTTGACTAAGAATTCGCGTGTTTCTGTAGTAAACTTAGAATAGCCGTGCTTCTGTAGTAAACTTAGAATAGCCGTGCTTCTGTAGTAAACTTAGAATAGCCGTGCTTCTGTAGTAAACTTAGAATAGCCGTACTTCTGTAGTAAACTTAGAATAGCCGTGCTTCTGCAATAGACTTCAAATACCCGTGTTTCTACGGTAGACTTTAAGGTAGCCCTGTTTCTACGGTAGACTTTAAGGTAGCCCTGTTTCTGTAGTAAACTTAGAATAGCCGTGCTTCTGTAGTAAACTTAGAATAGCCGTGCTTCTGTAGTAAACTTAGAATAGCCGTGCTTCTGTAGTAAACTTAGAATAGCCGTGCTTCTGTAGTAAACTTAGAATAGCCGTACTTCTGTAGTAAACTTAGAATAGCCGTGCTTCTGCAATAGACTTCAAATACCCGTGTAGACTTTAAGGTAGCCCTGTTTCTGTTGTAAACTTAGAATAGCCCTGTTTCTGGAGTGAACTTGAGAGTTTCTGTAGGCATATATCAGAATGAGGTCCTTTACCCCCCCCCCCTTTTGATTGCGAGTAAATCCTGTATAAGACATATGTAGACTTGCTAATCCTACTCCCAGGCCACGTTGTCACCCCCCCCCCCCTACCTAGTTCACTTAGTCACGACAAGTTCCACACCTCTCATTAGCCTATATTGTACTATTACAGCTGATTAAATCTTACACATGTATTCATCTTCATGAGGGCTTTTATATACCGATAGAGTTGGTTCCCTTAACTTGGAGTGCCTAGATTGAAAAAAAAATTGAAATGCAACTTTTTAAATTATATTTGTTATATTTGTGTATCAATAAAAAAAATATGTATAACTTAACCTGAAAAGTTAAATTTAGATCGAATTTTCTCCTGTTAATACTGTGTATGTATACCTCTACTATTCTATCGCATTTTGAGCTAAATATTTGTCGAATTATGTAACTATATGACAGTCTTGTGAACATTAACAGTACATAGTTTTGAATACATATTCACGTACGATTAATTGACAGATTTCTCTCTTTCTCTCTCTCTCTCTCTCTCTCTAAAAACATAAAGTTGTTATAATGTTGATTCTTGGTAACTCATACATATTGTTTCAATCAGTTGACTAGTTGTACACAAGCTGACCACCGGCTAATAGTTTAGTTGTGCAATGCGTCCCAGTATGTACTATTTAGAACTAGATCCACTATATGATTCCAGCTCCTCCATGAAGACTACGCCTATGTTCAAATGTTCAAGCGACTGAATAAAAATCATCTTTAGAGGAGGCTCGGTGGCAAAGTGTTAAAGCTCTCGGCTTCCGAACCGAGGGAGTCCCAGGTTCGAATCCTGTGGATCTTTAGGGCGCCTCTGAGTCCACCCAGAACTAATGGGTATCTGACATTAGTTGGGGATAAGTAAAGGCAGTTGGTATTTGTGGACACATGACACCCTCGTTAACCGTGCGCTACAGAAACAGATGACCTTTACTTTATCTGCCCTATACATCGCAAGATCTGAAAGGAGAACTTTACTTAGAGGTTGTGAGTAAGCACTGGATCCCGTACCTCCATTATGAATGCCAAGAGATCTTGATTTGACCACACTTGGCGTTGATTAGCCAAAGAAAAATCTTCCTAATGCTTTGCCAACTATATTATATTTAATAATTGCAATGTATGTTGTCTACTATACAATCATAGATCATTTTCCATATAAACATTTAAAAAGTAAAGTACCCTCTTTCAGACCTTGTGACCTATGGGGCAGATTATGGAAAAGACATCTTTTATTTATGGCCCGCAATGGCGTCATGTGGCCAGCACAACGACTTACTGCCTTTACTTTTCCCCAACTAAATGTCAGGCACCCATTAGAGCTGGGTAGATTCAGAGGCGCCCTAGAGATCTCGAAAATAAAAATCCCAGTCTTCATCAGGATTCGAACCCTTTGGTCCGGAATCCAAGGTTTTACCACTCAGCCACCGCGCCTCCCATTTAAACATTAAACTCAGCGAAATCTACTTTAAAATCATACAAAGAAATTACGTAATGCTATCTCCATAGTCTCAACCAATGTACAGCACTATGATTTCGGTGATTTACGGTCTAATTATTCATAAATCTAATTATTCATAGATCTAATTATTCATAAATCTAATTATTCATAAATCGTATGACGTCTTTCGCGTGCATCCCACATACAGGACAATGATGGACGACTATATATTTGTGACTGTGTTTTAAGTCCGTCACACTTTAAAAAGTCATGGGTTTATGTTTTGGCTTGTCACATGCCCAAAAAGTCACTTTTACCTGTAATTGTTACTTCATTAACAAACAAACACAAACCACCTAACATCCTGGACAGAGTTGTCGGACATGGCCTCACAGTCCTATAAAAGATACGAGTTCGTTTAAAACCTTGAGGAAGCCATGGGAAAAAAAATGTCCAGTGACATTGACAAAATAGGCCATGCGTGCTTTTATCATTAATTTAAAAAGAAACAAAAACATAAACACGATTTTTGAGGCCGACGTTGTTTTTTTTTCGGTGGTCTTGTTTTGCTAGCAGGCAAAAAAGCTATTGGTTAAAATTGAATCTGTAGTGGGAAAGAAAAAAAAAACTTAATGCAGAGTGTCAGGGATTGGGGCTTCCCTAATGCTAACAGAAGTTACTAGAGAAAAAGTGACATCACATTTCCTAGATTTGATAGGGAGAAAGAATACAATCTAAAAATATCCCAGTCCCTGCTTTGACGTCGTCGGTGACGTCACTCGAGAGTATCGCCCCCCTTGTGCAGGCAGGGTTATGTTTATTTTGTGTTCTATCTGGGTTTAAAAGAAGAAGAAAAAAAAATAATCTCAAAGCAAGTCGTTTGAAATCCTCACCTTAGCCACACAAACTTGTCATGCGTGGCGTCATTAATGACGTGCATTTTAGAGCAGACGATATATTGGATCACACCCGTATTTTGGCGCGCTTTTTTTTTTTTATTAATGTGCTCGTAACTGGGCCACTATATTTTTATTTCCATTAGGTAATATTGTACAAAATCGCAAACACTGAACAGATGTTTTGTTTAATAGCAAAATATGTTTTCGATTCATCTTTTTAATTCAAGGTAATTTTGTGGTATAGAGATTCAAGACCAATCGTCATAGAAGGCCTAAACACTGATATGCAACATGGCAACCTGTGGGCAGTGGAGACAAAAAGCTCGTTGGGATGTTGTACAGACCTATGACGTAACAACGAGCTATTGGTCTCCACGGCCCACAGGTTGTGACGCTCGCAGGTCTATGTTCAGGCCTTCTGTAACGAAATGATTTCATTAGTATACGATTTAGACTGTCATCACGAGGATCCCGAGTTCAAATCCTAGGAGGTTTACTTAGTAGTTTTTTTTTTAAAAGTGAATTACCCCTTTAGCACCTTGCGATTAATGGGGCAGATGTTTCTGTGATCCACGGTTAACAAGGCTGTATTGTGGCCATTATATCTGGATTCGGGGGCGCCTTAAAAATTCCTAAATTTAAATCCTCAGCCTTCACAAAGATTCGATCCCGAGACTTCAGAGACCCATCGGATCGGAAGACAAGCGCTTGCACCACTCTGCCACCCCGCTTCAGGACTTAATATTATAATTTAATCTTCATTTCGAAAACGTTAGAAACTTATAGAGCAGAAAGCTTCAGCTTTTCAGTTCAATATTTTATAGGCATGTTAACATTAAAATCAACTTGATCGTCAACCCTGTCAAAACAAACTGTCATGTTGTGTCATCATGTTCTGTCATGTTGTGTTTTGTTTTTGTACAGACGTACTTACAGCCTCTCTCTGGTACAGCATAGCCTCTCTTTGGTACAGCATAGCCTCTCTCTGGTACAGCATAGCCTCTCTTTGGTACAGCATAGCCTCTCTCTGGTACAGCATAGCCTCTCTTTGGTACAACATAGCCTCTCTCTGGTACAGCATAGCCTCTCTCTGGTACATCATAGCCTCTCTTTGGCACAGCATAGCCTCTCTCTGGTACAGCATAGCCTCTCTCTCTGATACAGCATAAGCTCTCTACGGTGTAGCATAGTCTCTCTACGGTGCAGTATAGTCTCTCTCTGGTACAGCATAGCCTTTCTCTGGTACAGCATAGCTTCTCTTTGGCACAGCATAGCCTCTCTCTGGTACAGCATAGCCTCTCTCTGGTACAGCATAGCCTCTCTCTCTGATACAGCATAAGCTCTCTACGGTGTAGCATAGTCTCTCTACGGTGTAGCATAGTCTCTCTACGGTGCAGCATAGTCTCTCTACGGTGCAGCATAGTCTCTCTACGGTGCAGCATAGTCTCTCTACGGTGTAGCATAGTCTCTCTACGGTGCAGCATAGTCTCTCTACGGTGTAGCATAGTCTCTCTACGGTGCAGCATAGTCTCTCTACGGTGCAGCACAACATGTTCTGTCATGTTGTATTTTGTTTTTGTACAGACGTACTTACAGCCTCTCTCTGGTACAGCATAGCCTCTCTCTGGTACAGCATAGCCTCTCTCTGGTACAGCATAGCCTATCTCTGGTACAGCATAGCCTCTCTCTCTGATACAGCATAAGCTCTCTACGGTGTAGCATAGTCTCTCTACGGTGCAGCATAATCTCTCTCTGGTACAGCAAAGACTCTCTCTGGTACAGCATAGCCTCTCTCTGGTACAGCATAGCCTCTCTCTGGTACAGCATAGCCTCTCTCTGGTACAGCATAGCCACTCTCTGGTACAGCATAGACTTTATCTGGTTCAACGTAAACTCTGTACAGTAATAGCCATTTCTGTATCTACATAACAACTATAGGCAAGTTATATCACTCTTTGAGTCCATCACCGTGTCACGACCCAATAGTTTCTGCAGAAGAAATCTAATGTTCACTGTATTCACGAGTATTCCGTCTTATTAACCCTACTGAATTTAGTTTTTGCTTTAATAGTGTTTCAAAGCTATTAGCCTTTTCTAATCAAAGATTTTCGCAAGACTTGTGTAAGTTATCATCATCATGACACTAAAAAAAATATTCGCAATAAAATATGAAATAAGAAAACCCGTTTTGATATTTTTGGAAAATAGGTTGTTAATAACAAGATATTGTTCCTATTCTTGGTCTATATGTGCAACTCTTGCCTGGCTCATTAGGTCGACCTGGTTACGGAAAAACCGTTTCAATCAAAGGTCATTTGCGTGTTGGTCTTGAAGTATTTCTGCGATTTCCAATCTACGTACGTTTGCAGCAGACCATCTGTTCCCGCCCATTTATAATAGAACAGGGAGGCGAGACAAGAGAGATAGCGAGAGAAAGAGGAGAGTGAGAGAGAGAGGAGAGAAAGAGAGAGAGAGAGGAGTGAGAGAGAGAAGAGAGAGAGGAGAGAACTGTTCCGAGAGGATGCAATCTAATTACGTGACTGTGGTCCTTTTTGTATCTGGTGGGCGTCTAAGTTTTAGACCATTGTCAGAACTAGCGCCCCACCAGTTAGCATTTAATTAGATAGAGCAGGGGTTCTCAACCTGTGTGTCGCGACCCCCTTGGGGGGGGTCGAATGACGATTTGCCAGGGGTCGCCTAAGACCATCGAAAATATGGATTGTTATTGTCTATGCTTCTATTGCTGTGTGTGTGTGTGGGGGGGGTCGCGGCAGAGTGGGGGGATTGTAAAAAGGGGTCGCTGAGCATAAAAGGTTGAGAACCGCTGAGATAGAGGGTATAAATATAGCATAATTTCTTTCCATGTTCAATATGCTCTGTGGCTATCTCGTGTGTGGCGCTTCTTACATATTCTGATATAGTAAACACACTTGTACACAAGCGCACATTTGTTATACACATCTATAATTGAGAATTCGCACCCTGTGACGGACTATGTAACGACACAGTGCACACATAGATATGTGCATGCGTACTTGTACATATTCTGCAGCCATGAAGTGCCGGCTGTAATAACCTTCAGTGTCTCTTCAACCCAGACGTAAGTACCTTTTGGTATTGACTAGATAAAGGAATGGCTCGTGGCGCTGTGCTGTATTATATTTCTTATTAACACAAGCAAGTCCTGTCACTTTGCATGCCTGCCGAGCTAGTTTTCATTTAACTACAAATGTTTACCCCTCTCTCTTTGTGAGTGAGTGTGTTTTGGCATTGTGTGTGTGTGTTTTTCTTAGAGATAAGATCTTCGCGTGGCACTGGAACGAACTTGTTGTATTCAATGCAAGGTTATTAAACTATTGATTGTTTCAAATAGATAAACATGAAAGTATGGCCTCCTCACAAATCTGTAAGATTGGGCCACAATAATGCCGGACTTAATAGTAGTCGCAGTGGGCACGGCTGGAACATCGTATCATTTAATTTACTTAGTATCTTAATTATACGATCTCTGTATTTGTACCAGAAATGCATATGGTACCATAAAAAAATATAAACCTTTTTTTCTCTATATATATAAATATAGTTGCCCCAACAATGGTTTGTGTGATTTTGCATATTTTTTTTTTATTATGAACTTGGGAAGACGTTTAAAAGTAAGAACTCTCCAAAACAAAGCGCAAGCATAACCGGGAGGTGGTCGTGATTGTTTCACACACACACACACACACAATAATAATAATAAAGAGCAAAGATTAGAGCGAGGAGGGGGGGTTGACCGTGTTCGTGATTTGAACCATGGGCCATCACTCTCGAGTCCATCTTCACGTCACGACCCGCGGTCCACTTCGTGATTTGCTCCCTTGATTCCCGTTTCCCAATGAAGCAAGTTGAAGGCTTAAGTGAGATCCTGTCCATATCTGGGACGTTTACACTGGCCGTTTTTTGTGTCGTGATGATCTAGCCTTGGATGATCTGTCAAGTTATGACCAGTGGTTATGGAATATCAAATAACAGGACGTGACTTGTGTACACACATACGCCCATGTCAACAAGGATTCGTAGCCCGACTTCGCTTTGAAATGTCCTCAAAAAAATCTGAACTTTATGAACGTCAGTTCGGACATTTCAATGGGCCTCAAAAGAGTGGGGGAGAGACCATTCGTCATAGGAGGCCCGAACACTGCCCTGCAACGTCACAGCCTGTGGGCAGTTTAGACCAATAGCTCGTTGCCACGTCACAGGCCTCTTATAACGATGGTCTCGGTGGGTGTAATAAACTACTCTGATGTATTGAAATGTGACGTCAAACAGTACACAGTATAGCAAATGACGCGCTGTAAGCTAGTCTTAGGACTGAAACCCCCCCCTAACTGAATAGCTTTTACTTTACGTGTACTTAACTCTTTCTCTCCGTAGTTATTTACCACATTCTGGTGGGAATCAACGCTGGTATCTTCAGTTAGGAGAGAAGGAGTTAAATTCACTTATGTTAATACTAATGGATTGATTTGTGTGTGTGTGTGTGTGGGGGGGTCTGAGTGGTGGGCTCGAGGTCGGACAACGTGAACTTAGAGATGAACGGAAGTAATGCAGCACACCTGAAGTAGTAGTGCTCCAGAGAAGTGGTTCATTAATTTGTCACTGAAGTTTCTCGTGGTATTAATGCGCACACCCCACCACCTTTTTTTTTTCCCACAACCATTCACGGTTATTCCCCTTCACAAAAAAAATTGATAGTGCAGACCAAAACACACGATATGTACATCTTCGATCCATCGCTCTGAGGGGGGGCTTAAGGAGAAAAAAAAGGGGGGGGGGGGTAGGTAGACGTGACAGTGTCGACCTGGCCTGTGACAAAGTAAGCTGTGGGTGACACAGTTTCGTTTTATTTAAAGATATCTATGCTAACATCTCACTGACACGACCCCTACCCCCCTCCGTCTTTTTTTTTTTTTTTTTGGTTCAAGCTAGGGGGGAAGTTTTCTGTGGTGATTTATCAGTCGTTCCAATGTTTTGATTCCTACCTGTTTACGTTTAGCTATTTTGTTGCTGTCCTTCATTACAATTAATTGCTGGCTTTAGATGTTTCCTTCTTTTGTATCTAAATGTCTTTTTTTTTCCTTCTTTCTAGCATTTTCTGTCTTCATAGTTGATATCTCTCTGTCTTCAGTTATCTTGATCTCTTTTTTTTCACTAAATTGTTTTTTAACCGGTCTCTCTTTTTCCCCCTCTCCGACCTCTCTCTCTCTCTCTCTCTCTTCTCTCTCTCTCTCTCTTCTCTCTCTCTCTCTCTTCTCTCTCTCTCTCTCTCGCTCTCTCTCTCTCTCTCACTCGCTATTTTGTGTGTTACTAAAAATAGGATAAATTCAGGAATCGGACCCCAAAAAAAAACCCAACTCAAGTTTAAAATCTATGGCCAGATCACAAGGTGCTCAGGCTTGCAAAGACCTTCCTTCAGGGAAAAGGCGCAGGAAAAAAGAAAAGAAGAGGAAGACAGAGAAAGCGACAACATAAAAGAATAGACAGGAGTGTCATTATACGAAATTATATTCAAGGCAAAAGACGGAAATGGAGAAAGACGGTCAACAGATCTCATGTGATGCACCAACGGTTCAACAAAGGTGAAGGAGAGTGTGTGTGTGTGATGAGATATTACCCTGGAAAGTGTAGATTTCACGATGCAGTGACTAGATCAAGCGGATGTTTTGTTCCTGAACGCCAGTGTACTACAAAGCCGTAGCACAGAAACACAACCCTTGAACGTAAAACGTAAAGACTCAGCCCATAGAGCTCTGGAAAACACAAGACTTAAATTTAATAGTTTCAATAGGAGTAGATTTCTCAAGCACTAGTAAACAATCACGACCCGACTAGCTTGTCCTTCCATTTTATAGTTTCATTAAATCCTCACTCTGCATATTTCTACAAGCGTCTCGGTGTCACGTGGAATTGAGGGTTTTTTGTTTTGTTTTGTTTAGCCTTCTTGGTAATGGCCAGAAACTTGATTAAATAGCGTCATATGAGCCATCACTCAATAAAATGGCCCGGACCACTTTCTAAATTTACTAGTGGCAATATGAATCAGTCAATTTATCTCTAACATTGGCATAACCAGGTGGGGGTCGGGAAGAGGGATTCCAAACGCTGAATTTTAGACTTTCGGACAAGTCCAGCGTGGTTCCAGTAAAAGGCGATGCGGGAATGTGAGATCAATTTTCATACATTCTAGCATACATTCTAGATAAGCTAACATATTTTTTTATGAATATAAATGTGTATACCACTTGAATAGTGTAGATTTTTACAGCAACAAAAAAAGGATCTACAAACAGAAGGGTTTAGAAAATTTGATTGATGTTGTACAGAGCTAAAAAAGGGCATACACATTTTCATAACATCAAAAAAAAAGTATATTTTTCAACTCAATTCTTTTATTCTGTACACCGGAAATGTTCTGGACACCGGAAATATTCTGCACATCGGAAATACCAAAAAGCTAGTTATTTTTAGTTTGGTTTTTTTTTTTTTTTCGTTTTCGCTGTAGATGAAAATATCTAATAGGTGATAAATGTCGCAAATATTGTCAAGTTGAGCACCAAGTTTTGTTGACATCCAGTGACACATTTACGACATTGATTTTATAGGACGAGTCACGGAACTAGTCAAACTAACGGTTAGCGTAGAACAATTCCGTTATGAACTCTTTTTTTTGAGAAATCATTTCCGGTCTGATAAACCTTGAATTTGGTTTTGTATGTTCTTTCACTGGACTTCTTTTATTTTGACGACTCTTTGCTCTGTAAGCGTCATTAAACTCAGAGTCAACTCGCTCCAAGTCGCTGTATATTGTAAATCAATAAGCGCATGCATAAAAGTGCGTTATACGTGTGCATAGTACACTCTGATTAACTTATTGATTAGCAGAATTTTAAATGGGCTGAACAAAACAACAACCCTAGTTTGTGTATATTAAACCCAAATTTAGCTTATTGATTAGTAGAATTGAAAGTTCATGAACAAAAAAAAAAACATAGTTTGTGTATATTAAACCCAAATTTAGCTTATTGATTAGTAGAATTGAAAGTTTTGAACAAAAAAAACAACCTAGTTCGTGTATATTAAACCCAATGAATAAGCTATAGTGTAGTGTACTATCCCGTTAGATCATTAGAGGTGTACGTTGTGCTGTGAACTGTTTGTCTTATAGTCATTGCTGAGACAGCGTATTGCTTTAAATGTCCTTGTTTTTTTTTTGGCTGATTTTGCAGTTATTTAAGACTACTACTTATCATCCGAGGTCAACGCCCTGTCCAATTATCTGAACGCTTAAACCGCCAGACACATTGTGTGTGCGACACATTCTAGAAAAAGTGTGTGTGTGTGTTATTAGTGTGCAGCTTTTCATTAATGCAATATATCTATATAGTGGCTGAGTGGTTAAACGCTTGGCTTCCGAACCTGTAGGGTGCTGAGTTCGAATCTTGGTGAAGAGTGCGATTTTGAACTTCTGGATTTTCAGGGCGCCCTTGAGTCCACACAACTCTAATGGGTACCTGTCTTTAATGACACCCTGCTCGTTAACCGTTGGCCAAAGAAACAGATGACCTTGATATCATCTGCCCTATAGATCTAAAAGGGGAACTTACTTACTTATATATATATATATATATATATATATATATATATATATATATATATATATATATATATATATATATATATATATATATATATATATCGCTGTTTAAAAAAACAATATAATGTTCATAAATATTGTATATTTTTTGCCAATATAGAAATGTGTAATTAAAAACAAAATCCGAAAAAGCGTACATCTTAAAAAACAACAAAATCTGAATACTTTTGACAAAGCTTGTATCGGCTCATTCTAGCTGGTACACATTTTTAACCTTATTTCTCCCACTACCCTTTCTAAGATAAAGTTGAAACAAGCACAGAACACGAATCCATGACATTAATTAATTAAATAATGATATTTAATTGCTTTTATTTGATCGCGAATAAAATAAATAAATCTTACAGTATTGAGATATATTTGGCTGTTCGTTCCCTTTTGTGTGTGTGTGTGTGTGTTTTAAGTATTTTTTATATTTTGCTTTCAATCTATTTTATTGTACTACATCCACAAAACTTAATGTCCTACAACTACAGGGGACATTCATCCACGAAACTCAATGTCCTACAACTACAGGGGACATTCATCCACGAAACTCAATGTCCTACAACTACAGGGGACATTCATCCACGAAACTCAATGTCCTACAACTACAGGGGACATTCATCCACGAAACTCAATGTCCTACGACTACAGGGGACATTCATCCACGAAACTCAATGTCCTACAACTACAGGGGACATTCATCCACGAAACTCAATGTCCTACAACTACAGGGGACATTCATCCACGAAACTCAATGTCCTACAACTACAGGGGACATTCATCCACGAAACTCAATGTCCTACAACTACAGGGGACATTCATCCACGAAACTCAATGTCCTACAACTACAGGGGACATTCATCCACGAAACTTAATGTCCTACGACTACAGTGGACATTCATCCACGAAACTTAATGTCCTACAACTACAGGGGACATTCATCCACGAAACTCAATGTCCTACAACTACAGGGGACATTCATCCACGAAACTCAATGTCCTACAACTACAGGGGACATTCATCCACGAAACTCAATGTCCTACAACTACAGGGGACATTCATCCACGAAACTCAATGTCCTAGAACTACAGGGGACATTCATCCACGAAACTAATGTCCTAGAACTACAGGGGACATTCATCCACGAAACTCAATGTCCTACAACTACAGGGGACATTCATCCACGAAACTCAATGTCCTACAACTACAGGGGACATTCATCCACGAAACTCAATGTCCTAGAACTACAGGGGACATTCATCCACGAAACTAATGTCCTAGAACTACAGGGGACATTCATCCACGAAACTAATGTCCTAGAACTACAGGGGACATTCATCCACGAAACTCAATGTCCTACAAGTACAGGGGACATTCATCCACGAAACTCAATGTCCTACAACTACAGGGGACATTCATCCACGAAACTCAATGTCCTACAAATACAGGGGACATTCATCCACGAAACTCAATGTCCTACAACTACAGGGGACATTCATCCACGAAACTCAATGTCCTACAACTACAGGGGACATTCATCCACGAAACTCAATGTCCTACAACTACAGGGGACATTCATCCACGAAACTCAATGTCCTAGAACTACAGGGGACATTCATCCACAAAACTAATGTCCTAGAACTACAGGGGACATTCATCCACGAAACTATAGTCCTAGAACTACAGGGGACATTCATCCACGAAACTTAATGTCCTACATATACAGGGGACATTCATCCACGAAACTTAATGTCCTACAAATACAGGGGACATTATTTGACCACAAAAATATATCTAACTAGGGGAGTAGTACTTCTCAGCTTCATGTGGGTATCCCTAAAAATGTATCAAACACTATACTAACATCTCCAGAAACGCATTACTTCTTATTGTCTTTGAAATAAAATACATGCAAATTGTCTGCGCCACGAGGGGGGGATCTGGGTTTCTAGGAGCAAGCGATGTTGTGTTTTTTTTTAACCGGAAATCTTTTGATTAAGACTGATGTAATAGCGTACACTTAAATCTCTTCGTTGGATTCTTTCTCTTGTATTGAAATTTGTCTTATCTTATATAAAACAGAAGTTACTTCCAATTTGAGAGGATATATAACTCTTATTTATTCAAGGATTAGACCTCTTATTACGCTGAGTGGATTAGCTATATAACTTTTCTTCAATTATTAACTGATGCATAATTTTAAACAATCAATGTGCATTAAACAAAATAGTTATAGATAGCACAAGACGATATTAAATAAGAGCTAGACCAACCAGAGCGCGTGACAAGTTAATTTGTATCCCGGCATGCTGCGGGATAGATCTTTTTTCTACTGCAATCAATGACGATGATTGTGGGTGTGGCTATTGTTGGAAGCTAGTTCCGGTGCCCTCTGATTATATCTATGACCTTTATGTCTTCTGCTCTTCGGTTATTTTTAGTAGCGTTTACCGTGACGCACTGCTTAGCATGGCGGTTCTGATTCTCTAAGAGAACGATTGGCTGCTGAAGCGTCGTAGTCGAAATCATTACTTTCTGATGTATTCTGAACACGTGGCATTACGATTTTACACATACATATGTACTCGTAATCACAAACACTAGCTCAGGATCGATTCTCTAGACAAGGAGTTGTACTGGAATTTCTTGCTATGATGTAGGGAGAATAGGAAATTCCAAAGCATCAGGACTGGCCAAGAAACCATTTTTAAAGCTGAACCTTCTCATGCAAACATCGTCATAGGATTTTTTTTTGGACGGGGATTGAGCTCCACGCCATCTTTATGTAGATAGAAAATGATGTGCTCATTTTTATCTAGATAGAAAATGGTGTGCTCATCTTTATGTAGATAGAAAATGATGTGCTCATCTTTAGCTACATAAAAAATGATGTGCCCATCTTTATGTGCATAGAAAATGATGTTCACATCTTTATGTACCTAGAAGAAGATGTTTTCATATTTTAGTAAGTAGTAAATGGTGATTTCATCTTCATGTACATAGAAAAAAGATGTGCTCATCTTTATACAGATAGAAAATGATGTGCGATTCTTTTGGGTTCTCTGTATCTGATACTGTCAAAAGTGGATGCAGCTTGTCGGGTCCCCATTGCCATCACAAATCGTTAGCCCCCTCAAGATGTTCACATTGCTTCCTTCGTCTTTAGAAAAAAAAAAGGTGTTCAAGAAACAGTTGCAGAACACCTGAATGAACCCAGTGAACAGCGTTAATGAACCGTGACATACAAAAAGTAAACAGTTGGTTAGTTGGTGAGGCATTACAAAGACTATATTCTTTAATTGGTATTTTCGGAAGCGAGATAGCTTTGGCACCTCTCAGGGGGGGGGGGGGCATCTAACAAAGTGGTCAAAGCCTGACTAGTGCAGTCGCACCAAGATATAGGTGTGAAAATACATAAACCTCCGCCATTGTTTTACGTATGTCTGGGGAGGTCATTGAGAGAGAACTCCTTGTCCTTTGTACTAAAAATAGTCCGTGGAGTACACATGCGCATAAATCAACCTAATTTTATGATCTACATTTATTTTTGATACAAATTAGTACAATAGAACCTATGCCTCGTTTTTAGAACAAGGCCTTGGAATACCTTATAAAGCATATACTTAGCATAAAATTATGATTACCAGTCACGACCAATTTGTTCCAAACAAATAAAAGTTAAGAGATCTCTCAGTACAAATGTAGTAACTCACTATGAACATATAAAATCCTTTTTTAAAAAAGCTTATGTAAAGGGAAGAACTCCGCACTTACAACTTTGTCACTCGATAGGGTAGAAACAACTTTGTCACTCGATAAGGTAGAAGTAACATATTTCCCTTTTTTGATATCAAACAAAATCGTGAATTACCAATAATTAATTGACTAAAAGGTCTATTTTTTTTTATTCTTTTTCCTTTTGATACAATAATTATTGTTTAAAGTTTCATCTCGATTCGAGATTGGGTCTCGGAGAAATAGTGTGTACAATTATTTAAGGGGACAAAACCCGACATATTTTTACCACATTTGTTGAATACTGAAGGTTTAATTTCCCTTGTTGGTATCAAAATAATTAATAACAATTAATTAATTGACTAATTGTTTTTTTTTTAAATTGATTGATGTCTTGTCTACACCGTTGAATAATTGTGTAAAGTCTCAACTTAATCCGAGAATGGGTGTGGGAGAAATAAACTTTTTACGAGACAGACAAAAAAGACAGACAGAGTATTATATAAACTTTGTAAATTACTCCAATGGGAGCAAAATCAAAATTTATGCTAAATGGCTGAGGGTAGTTAATAGATAATTAGACATTGTTTGTATCCCAGAGTTTGTGGAAAGTTTAAAGTTTCAAATAGAAAAACAAAATCTGTCTACTAAAGAAATGAAAGGTTTGAACTGCCGACAGAATCTTATTTCACGATTTTGTTCAAAATTGTTTTATTTCATTCTGTCTTGATTTCTCACAATGTCCAGGAAGGTGTTCGCTACAATGAACATTTTCAAGGCTATGCAGAAATGATTAAAAGCACTTGTTACAAGTACTCGTAAACAAAAGTACTTCTTACAAGCAGTCGTAAACAAAAGTACTTAATAGAATTAAGCAAAATACGATTTGCTTACATTTCAATGTCATCGTGTGGTGATAACTCTGTTGCAGTATGAAACTGTGGTGTCATTGGGGAGTGGAGGCGATATGTCACCTCCGCCACCTCCCCCCCCCCCCCCCAAGCAGTAGCGCTCGAAATACAAGGTATACATTATGTAAACCATTTTTCATCATGCATGTCAAGGCGCGCGCTTCAGTAAATCGGTTACCTATTATGTCACGCCCCCCCCCCGTGTCAATTTTGTGTGAAAATAAGTTGAAGAGTTCATTGTAACACGATCAGTGACTTAACAGTTCCAATGTGTTTCTATTTGTGTGTGTGTGTGTCTATTTAAGTGACTGTACTTCCAGTCCATTCTTCGCCCCCCTTCCCATTTTGTATGTTTTGTGTACACTGTATTAATAAACTAGTAATGAGATTGATTTTAAGCTAGAGCACAGGATAGTTAACGGTTAGAGAGTTCGCATCTGTCCACGGATATATGTACATGTTGACTGGTCTGTTGACTGTCTTTGACATGGGGGACACTAAAAGTATTTCAAACAGATGCGTGTGAGTTTATAAGTGCGTAACGCAATGCGCTTTTGTTTCCGTTCGTACAATAATATTTGTTAACATTAGGAACATACTAATCCATCTTGCTATGCGGACTTTTAAAAAAAAATAATTGTTACGGCTTTGACTTGGCAATGAAAATCACGATGTTTGCATACATAAAAACCAAGATGGGGAAAAAACAACAAAGTTGGCATGATGTGAAGCCGGAACTAGAATTCTGTGTTTATTTTTAGTCTTTCAACGCGTTCTACTAACAGTTAAAACACATTTCTAAAATTAAAAAAAAACGAGCAACCGCAACACAAGAACTATTAACGGTCTGAGGATCAAATTCATTGTGATCCAGAGTTCAAAGTAAAATTTCTATGAAATGTGTTGGGAGTTGTGTCAATGTTTGCGAAAGCATCTTTCTGGTCTTCTAATCTGTTTCTTCTTTGAATCTCTTTGTACTTCTAATCTCACTGTCCTTTAAGTCTCTTTGTTCTGTTACACACTATGTCTTTACTTGAATAAAATGGTAGAAATTATTTTTTTAAATAGAATGTTTGTTGGTTTTTTTTTTTTTGTTTTTTTTTTCACGTTTTTTATTTCTGCCAGACATGCAGTGTTTAAACAAAGCAAACTATATTTTATAAATAAGCTTTTTAAAAAAAAAACAATGATTATATATGGGGGAAAAAACGCAAAATTGCTGCCACATATCTCAATACTGACAGATTTATCTCTCCTTTTCTAAATAAGACAATTAGTCAACACTAATTAATTAACTAATTGGTTGATTTTTTTTTATTGATTCGTGTTATCGACAATGAATGATTGTGCATAGTTTCAGCTTGATCCGAGAATGGGAAGTTGGAGAAATAACGTGTACAAGATTTGTGCCAGACAGACAGACAGACAGAGTGAGTTGATAGAAGCTTTGTAAAAAAAAAAGGAAGTTATGGCTTTTTTTTTTTTTAAATGTAAACGCGTATTTGCCGATTAGACGACGAAAACAAGTAGAAATCAAGTAGACCTATTTAAGAGATTATTAAAATGTTAACATTTTGCAAAAAGTAGATATGACTACTCTGATATTGAAAGCTTGTCGATATTTGTGAATACATAGGGTGTATGCGTTATTGTAAAGAAAGATTGCAAGCTTTTGTTCACATGTTCGTGTAAGTTTTTGATTGAGCTAGTTTCACGAAGCTACTTTTACAACAGTCCACCTATGTTTATCTTTAGAATGTAGATCTAATTAGTAAGGCCGAAGTACTTCTCGGAAGTCCCCCCCAGTCACTCGGGCGCCATTGACTGTGACGCCATAACGATGTCAGTTGCATAATTGTGACTTTTATTAGGTGATTAGACAACACTGCTTGATATCTGATCTACGGGCAATCACCAGGAGTCGTTAGTGGCATTCACAATCGATTCTCTCAATTACTGTGTCATAAAGATAACACTCCATTCTCTTTAAGCAATAAATAACAACTAATACATCTAGTTGTGACCAATTTTTTCTTTGTTATACAACTTTAGGTCGCAATCAAAAAGATCTAGGTTATTGTATTTAGCTATATTCTGAACTCCAGCGTTACGCAAATCAGCGATGCCAAAAGCACGGCCTGCGGGTCATATCCAGCCCGTGATGTTGTGCTATTCTACCCCTGAAAGCTACAGTTCGTAGCTCATAGCCACAGAAGTTAAATTACATAGGAATTAATTATTTTTTTTTTTATTTTATCAGGGCCGGATTTAAGGGATAGCAGGCGGGGCTACTTTACCTTGGAATCCACAAGAGTGTGGCCTCCATAAAATAGGTATAAAAAAATATCCCGACGGGTCAGAAACTTATTAACATTTATTTTGGCGCCATTGTCTTTTTTCGCATTTTAATGACAGTACTTTAAATCTTACGGTTGGCAACACATACGTGGTTAAGAAGTGTCCGCTTGTTGTGTGCTCGTAATATATAAATGCAGCCAAGGATTTAAACTCTAAAAATTCAAAAATATACATTTTCTTTACAAAAATATGCATAGAAGAAAAATTATTTCAATTTACAAGTACTCTTTCTTTCTTTAAAATATGGCATGTTTTTAGGTAGTTGTATTATTATTAATACTTGGATTTGTATTAAAGGTCTCGCAAAACAGTTGGGTACTCCACAAAAGTTCTGCCCCGGAGCCTCCAAATACTTAAATCCGGCCCTGGAGCTATGACACGCGTAAATGTAGCCTTCAACCAAACAAAAAAAAATTAGAAAAACCAAGTTGGGTTCCCCTGACCTAAAAAAAAAAAAACAAGACAAGACTCACATAGTCATGGAAATGTCAGCCAACGGAAAGTACGGTACGGCATTTACATAGTGGGAGGATTGATACGGCTTACTTATTACCGAGAGATAAGCTAACTACCGAGAGATAAGCTAATATCTTTGTATCTGCTCCAGGCCTTGCAGTGGCGTAAACAGTTCAGCTAAGTATTCATTGTTTTTAGAATAGATTAGCTGAACTGCTACTAATTTTGTAAAAAACAAATGCGATGGCCCAGTTCATTATTTCACAAAAAATGTATGTCTCTTATCTTATTAATTATCGATATTCACCTTCAAAAAGAGAAGGTACTTACGTCATAAGCGTATACATGTGGCATGTAGCCTTGTATGTTACTTAGAGACATTACACTCTGCTAAGTTATCGGTTTGTCTGGTTTATTCAGGTGCATTCTCTAGTGGCACTAGGGATGAAGAAGTACTTGTATGAATTTTTCCTAGCTTTTTGAGTAAGAAATGTACCTTTACCTTCGTATCTCTTGCTGAGTCTTTTATTAGTTTTTTTTTTATTATTATTAGGGGCCTGTTATCATTTGTAAAGAAAAATTCATTTAATAAACTTTTATGTTTTGTTTGATTTTTAAAATAAGTTCGTCAGTATGGGGGATTCCATCTCAAAATGTAGGGTAGCCTGACTCCGTGTGTGTATCTATGGTGATGATGAGACGTTTGCGATTGGTTGGTGGCTTGGAAGTGTGAACGATGCAATATAAGCGTCATTATCGTTAGCTGTCTTGGGTAGGCTAGACGAGTCCAGAATGCCAGAGTGAATTAGTGAATTAGTGAGTTAGATTTTATTTAAAATACCATATATATATATATATATATATATATATATATATATATATATATATATACATGTATATATATATATATAATATATATACATGTATATATATATATACATGTATATATATATATATATATATATATATATATATATATATATATATATACATGTATATATATATATATATATACATGTATATATATATATATATATATACATCTATATATATATATATATATATATATATATATATATAATATTACTAAAGTCTACTACATTTATTCCTCTTAATTTGAGTTAGTCCATATTGTAATTAAAGATATTTAGTTTTGTTCATAAAGAAGTTATTCAAGTTATTTTTTAAGTTTTTTAAGTTAGAATGTAATTCGCCTACAGTGGTTTAGTTGTCTACCAGCAGTTTGGTGCTACAAGTCAACGACCGTCAACAACTGTACTCAAAATTTAAAAGAAAATGCCTTTAAATGTGATAATTTAGATGTAGACAAGTTTAGCATAAAATATTCAAATTTTGGCTAATACAGATTTAGTAATTTAGAATGTGTCCCTTTCGTTAATAAAAACAAAAAAAAAAAACAAAAAAAAAGTTTTTGTTTTCGGTTTATGTAATTCGTCTGAAGACCTGTCAAATTTGGGTCACATTAACTAAGAGAGTCCCCCCCCCCGGATCTAGATCTCGATATAAAGACACCTGAAGACTGTGAGGAGATCAGATCACGGTCGAGTCGCTCTACACCTTCGGGCGGTGAGACTTGAAGCTTTGCGCTACCTCTCAATGTGACTTGGATAATACCATGGTCTGTACTTCAGTTTGTTGACACTTTATTATGTGAATACGGAACATTGTGTGGGTTGTTGTTGTTTTTTATTTAATTTCGTGTCTTTTTCTATTTGCAAAGGCTGTGGTGTTTTTTTTTTAAAACTTTGTTTTGACTGAGACTCTGAATGGTGCACACGTACATAAACAGAAAGATGTTTTAGAGTGAATTAGATTCGTTAGACACAAGATTTTCTGTAGGATTTGGATAGAAATGTTGGTTCTATTTGGATTGAAAACTAGATCTATAATTTGACTTTTAAGTTTTGAAAGTTCAACAGCGGCAATGAAATTAAGATGTCTTTTAAATAGAGGTGTGTTTTATTCTAGTTTTTTTTAAGGGTGCAAGTTTTGAAATAATTATTTAAGGAATTTCTTCATGTAAAGCTATTACTAAGGTATTCAAGCTATGAATATACGTGTAAATAGAACTCCACGAGCTGAGGTAAAATCCTGTCTGGTTATTCAAGCTACATATATTATATAATTACAGATTAGTTTGTTTTTTTTTAAGAAAATTTCTTCCTATGCATAAGTTTCAATCCAGTCATACATCTTAATCAATGACTTAAACTCAGCTTAGTCGTTGGTTTTCCTGGCTGATTCAGGCAACCCATTCCATTCTCTAATGGCACTAAGGAAGAAGGAGTATTTGTACGAATTTGTTTTTGTTTGTGTGACATATTTCGGATGTTCCTTCAGAGTTGAAGATAATTTACTTTTAGTCTTTCAATGCGTTCTACTAACAGTTAATACACATTTCTAACATAAAAAAACGAGCAACCGCAACACAAGAACTATTAACGGTTTGAGGACCGAACTTCCTAGCCCTAGTCTCCTGCAGGACGACGCGGGATGGTGCGGGAATATCGATAAGTCCGAACGACAGGCCAGCGCGCTAACCGCACGACCAGGCAGCCTTCTAGCGTATGGAATAAGAAATATGCCTCTATGTGTCTGTTATTTCTTATACCTATGTTGTTGTATGACTTTGTGTGTGTGTGTGTTATTTCTTAATGTCAATGTTGTTGTATGACTGTGTGTGTGTGTGTTATTTCATTATACCTATGTTGCGTGACTAGGTGTGTGTGTGTGTGTGCTCCCTGTAAATGACGTTGGCTGTGTGATACACCTACTCTGTAGCTTGGGAAGTTGTCTGCGCTTAAACCATTCTCAAGTCTGCAGTTTTTTAGACGGACACGCTTCGTCCGAATTGCGGGCTTTCCCTGAGTGATAAGGACTCTTTTATGTCTACAACCGGGACTATCTTGAATCAAAGGGGAAAGAGTAATACATTGAGAGATGTTCATAACTGCCAGAATATTGACTTTCTGAACAAGGAAGTCGGAAGTTCTATAACCCCACTTGCCTTCTTTGGCCCACACTTTAAGCAAGTAGTGCTACTTGGGAAAGGATGTGTATTGCAATAGTTGATTCTAGGCGTGTAGCTAATGGATAGCAGCATTAAACTTAATGGTCCATTTCACAGTATTTTACATCGACAGGTATGATATTCTTTTTTCCTAGACAATGGTCACTTTGTACAAAGCTTGTCTTTACTTACTCCGTCTGTATGGTACACATTTTGTACACGTTTGATCTCCCGCTTCCCATTCTCGGATCAAGTTGAAACTTTGCGCAATTATTCGTAGTCGATGACAATACATGAATTAATAAAAAAAAAATTAACAATTAATTTATTTACATAGATAGAGTTAAACCTTGCAGTATTGAGATGTCTGTAATTGAGCGGTTCTTCCCTTTTTGTTTTTGTGCATTTTTTTTTGTTGAGTTTTTCTTCAACTAAAATTCAAATACACCATTGGAATATATAATGTGAGAAAGTAAAGAATCGATGCCTCGACATTTGGTATCACATCTGTTGATGATTGTAAAGGTTCTCACGCTTTGCCTGTATAGCCTTTTGTTCAGGTTGAGACGTGCCTTTTTGGTTGATATTCTTTGTCTTGTAAGAAGTTAGGAAATGATTTTATGATGTCCTATCATGGTCACTGCAAGGCGAGATCTCGTCCAATCTCGTGGAGTAGAACATCAGGAGACACTTAAGTTACTTATCTTATCTTATCTTATATGATACAGACGTTACTTCAAAAAAGAAGATGATTACGTCCTACGCGTCATGCATTTAGTCATGCATATTAACCAATGACTTAAATTCAGCCAAGTCACTGGTTTTCCTGGCTAGCTCAGGGCAACCCATTCCATGCTCTAATAGCACTAGGGAAGAAGGAGTGTTTGTACAAATTTGTCCTAGCATATGGGACGAGGAATGTGCCTTTATCTTTGTGTCTTTCAGAGTATTTTATTAAATTTTGTTTTTGTATTTGAAGATTATGGTTCAGTGTTTTATGTATGATTGCTACTTTACTTTTGAGCCTTCTGTCCTGGATAAGCTCATAAATGTATCAGTACCTAATACTGGATATTCTCCTGAATGAATCGCTTTCCCAACGCTGGAATTCTGCTTCTGGGTACTGATTCTCTTCATATTACAATCGAATACTGGAGAACGCCACAAAGTGCACACCAACCTAAAGGCTACGTTGATGTGGCGCGCAAGGGTGCACTCGTTCAAGAGAATAAAGTATTCTTCTCGCACAAAGTGCGCACCAACCTAAAGGTTATGTTGATGTGGCGCGCAAGGGTGCACTCGTTCAAGAGAATAAAGTATTCTTCTCCGCCTTCTTGCTAATGGCATTTGTTTGCTTATGGTTGACCTAGATCTTATTTGACAGAGTATCTTTGAGTAAAAATAACCAAAAGACATTCTCCGGGTAAATGTCCTATCAGCAATCGTTTCAGTTTGAAATTCTGAGTGGTCAGTAGAGTGGAGGGTTTCGTTCACCGAAGACGAGAGTGACCTGTCAAAGGGGAATTTAAGGATCGCCTTGGTCAAAACATACATCCACGGCTCTAGTCCGATCATATAGGCTACATTACTTAACTTACGTAACACATTCTGCGTGGAGCCATAAATGTCTCTTTTTTCTCTCTCTGTTCTGAGTAGACAAGTGATAGGTCAAAGTTAAACCTTTGCATTTAGAAAACAAAAAATCGTATATAAAACAAGAAATTATAGTTGGTATTATTGATCCTAGCTCATACATCGTCATCGTCTTTTCTTTTTTGCGTGTAAAAAATAAATCAATTAACACCTTTTTACGTACTGAATATGATCAGACAGATAATAAAAAAGAAAGTGTAGTTGTTTTAAACGAGAGACGAAAAAAAAAATATTTAAAAAGGGCCAATCAATTACCACGTCTGAAGTTGAAGCGAATGACGTCAGAAAATCTCGCCTGAACTCAGGTGCTTGTGTGTGTGTGTGTTTGCGTATTTATTTTCTGTTTCGTAATCTTTTAATTTAAGGATGCAGTGTCAAATGATAGTTAGGACAGAAAAAGCATCCTACTTTGGTTATCGATAATTGTGGTCTGAATCTTTGGCCAAAAGTAAGACAGCTCATTCATTAATAATTGCAGAGTAGGATCCATTTTTTTTTTTCATTTCAATACACTTCTATCTTTATATAATCTGATCCTTTGATTATTTTGAAAAAAAAATAGCTCTTTGACGGGGAAAGCAAGGGATAGGCCGCCCCCACAATTCTTGGTGTGTTTTCTCACGTGAGTTCAGACCCTTGACGTCATATGACTGGTGGTCAATAAACTTGTATTCACAAGAAGTGAGCTTTTTGTTCTGATGCAGCGGACATTTTGTGCTGATCTTCTCCAGCGTAGAGCGGATCCGGTCTCTGGGTGTTGAAGCGTCCTGGCTTCTGTTCAATGTATTTCTGTGTTTATGTGTTCCCAACTACCGTTCACTCGTCCAAAGCTTCTGTGTACTTAGTTATTTACCTGGCCACTTTGTTGGCCCAAATGGCCTCTCATTACACTCACAAAAATAATTATTTATGTTCGTTTCGTAATAAAAGAATGATGGCCGTTTTTCGTTTTTACTCTGTAAATATTTTATCTGCAGTGTTGAAGTAAGTTTAGTTGGGTTTTGATAAAAATTAACATCTAGTTTTATTTTGATTTGTGTAGAAATAACAACTTCGTTGTTTCCCTTCGTAACAATTCCGATTCGGTTTTAAGATAAAGGAAAAATTTATCTCAGTAAGAAATAAGTCTGTAGTTCTTTATAAATCTAATCTGGTGTCAAATAGGCTAATGGTTTGTTAGAGCGAGATTTCGAATTATTCTTTCGCAAGGTTCTTATCATATTTATTCTGTCCTATTGTAATTAGTCTAGATCTAGACTAAATTCGATCTAGGTCTAGGCCCCTGCCCCTGGGCTCTGATTTAATTTTGTATTTTATCGCCATTTTAAAGTGCCACATTTAAAGCGCGCTAAAAGTTTAATTCTGGCTTTCCATACTGAATGATACTGATAAGAGATTCGATTAGCCGCCTCAATATTTGAAACCTTGGACATACGATTGGTTGCTTATACAACAAAATACCTTAATTGTATTGTGTTAGATCAAGATTCTAGATCATAGAAGGCTTAAGAAAATGATTATTAGAACAGAGATCTCCTAAAACATTTTTTTTTCTCGAAGCGGACCAAAGTTTGACGTGTGAATATTTTGGAGAGATCATGGCTGATACTTCAATCAAACCAGGCCTTTGTACTAGACCTGTTGAATTCATTGTTCATGAGACTAAACAAACACCAAAAGTGGTATTCAGTGTTGACATACTCCCTGCTAGATCTAGTGTAGTGTGTGTGTGTGCTCTTTGAATGACAGGCTGCGTTCTGATATCTCTAACATTTAACTAACAAGACTTTTCTTTGTTTTGTCTATGTCCAGCATTGGGAAGGCACCTACTATACAAGGCGGAAGAGTGGCGATACTTTACCTTTCCATTGTAAAGTTACACCGATCTTAGGACCCACTGGGTAAGTAATTTTACCCCATTTGAGTTATCTTTTTTTTGCATCAGGTCCCTCCATCAAATTATTTCCTTGCAGGCTCATCTCTCATCCCTAAAATTGTCAATCCTTTAACAGGCACAACTCTTATCCCTTGCAGGTCCATCTTTCATCCATTAAATTATAGCAGGTCCATCTATATCCCTTTATAGCAGGTCCATCTCTCAATCTCATCCCTTAAATTGTATCAGGTTCATCTCCATCCCTTATATTATAGCAGGTCCATCTCCATGGCTTAAATTTATTGTGTCCTTCATTTATCTTTTTCTTATGAGGTTTATTCCATAGCAATTTATCTTTCATCCCTCTTAAATTGTCACTCCCTCCCAGGTCAGTTTCAGATCTAATGAATTCCCAATCAGGTTTATCTGTCATCCCTTTACTTTCCCTCTCAGGTCCATCTCTCATCCCTTTAATTGTATCTTCATTCCCTTGCAGGTCCATCTCTCATCCCTGTAATTGTATCTTCATTCCCTTGCAGGTCCATCTCTCATCCCTTTAATTGTATCTTCATGCCCTTGCAGGTCCATCTCTCATCCCTTTAATTGTATCTTCATGCCCTTGCAGGTCCATCTCTCATCCCTTTAATTGTATCTTCATTCCCTCTCAGGTCCATCTCTCATCCCTTTAATTGTATCTTCATTCCCTCTCAGGTCCATCTCTCATCCCTTTAATTGTATTTTCATTCCCTTGCAGGTCCATCTCTCATCCCTTTAATTGTATTTTCATTCCCTTGCAGGTCCATCTCCCTTTGATTATTTATCATCCCTGAAATATGTTATTTTACCAAGTAGGTTCATCTGTCGTCCCTTTAATTGCATGGTCATTCCCTAGCAGGTCCACCTTTCTTCCCTTTAATTATCATTCCCTTGCAGGTCTGTCTTCCAATAATTTGTTATTAATTGTCACTGTTTTTCTTATTGGATGCATCATCAAGAACATTATAGTCTGATCAGTTGCACCTTGTTATTGTTATTAGACAAGTGAATTCATTTTAAAGTAGTTTTTGTGTCTTTTTTTATAATGAGAAACTGCAATACATTTTTGTGTATTCTCAGTGGTAATCTAAGCTTAGTTTTGCTTATCTTTCAGCACTTAAACTGTTCTTGTTTCTTTCAATCAGGTCCATCTCTCATTATGTTTCTGTAAAAAGTAGCTCAACTGATATTTACAATCAGATGGTGAATGGTAAGTTTGATTTCGACATAAAACTGTATATTCTAGATTTTTCTATGTTTTTCCTTTATATTAACATTTGAATCTTGTAAATAAGAAAGATAAAACAGTAGATTTTATAAAGTATGTACAATGTTTATTTAACATTTTAATCTTGTAAATAAGAAAGATAAAAAAGGAGATTTGTATAAAGTATGTACAATATGTTTATTAACTTAATAGAAGCAAACTCTTTATTAGCCATCAGCCAATAGGACCAGAAATTGCTAAACATTATAAAATCTGAAAAAGAAATGAATTTTTATGAATTTTTAAAATCTTCCTGGCAGTTTTTTTCTTCTTGCTCTCTTGGGAAAGAGTTCTTGTTTTGCAAAAATTTCTTACCATACTCTATTTTAAAGTTGTCATCTTTCTGTTAACAATGTCAGGTAATATGATGTCATTTCCCCGAAGAAGAGAATCTGTTGTCAGAACTCATTCAATGACGATTGAAGCTCCAATAACTAAGGTAAGAGTTTGAAGACCTCTTTGCTTGTAGCTGCGTCAACTCTACTAAACTGCCACACATCTCTCTACATTCCTGTTTCTTGAAGAGTGTGACACTGACAAGCAATCACATAGAACAGTGTTTCCCAATTTTTCGACCTATTTGTACCCCTTTATAATTTTTGTGATGATGAGTACCCCCTCCCCCCCCCCCCCCATCACACTTTAATTAACAGAACATAATAGATGGGTATTGGTATTTTTAAAAATCAGCATAGTCAATAAGTTGCAATGCGTACATCCTCCAGACTCTTCTCATACCCCACTTTGGGAAACACTGACATAGAAAAACAAAAAGCTCATCTTGTAGAGAATAATAAAGAAAAGCTCACTGGCACTGTTAAGAGCTGAAAATAATCTGGACCCAGTGAAAAAAGGAACTATTACTTTGATTGGAAATAATAACTAAAAACAGCAAATTTAAAACAATTTTCAGAAAAATGGCAAAACAAAAAGTTGCCTCAGAAAAATGGCAAAACAAAAAAGTTGCCAGAAAATTTTTCAGTGTCACATTTCTTGAAAATGTCATCACATTTTGTTTTCTTGGTTTGGCTACAAACTTTGTGTGTGTGTTTTGTTGTTGTTGTTGTTTTTTTGGTACTTTATGACATTGAAAACATTTTTTTCATTCATTTTTTAGTTTTATGTTTTAGAATCTTAAGCTAAGAAACCTGCTATGCAGAAATCATCTTTTAAATTTTATATTTAGTCAAAGTAACTGATAAAATAACATTGTTCAGTGAATCATTAATTGAGGTCATGTGTCATCAAAAACATTTTAAATTTCAATAAAAAAAAAATAGTTCAGAGAATGTCATGCTGATATTTACATTTTCAAAAATCAAAAACAATTTGATTTCATTTAAAATGTAAAGGTGATTTTTTGGATTTTTGAAGTTCAAATTATTTTTTTTCACATGACATTTAGACTTTTTTTTTTTGACTGCATATTTAATGTATACATTTTGTTTTGTAAATGGCTCAATTTAATATTTATTTTTATTTATAATAAGTTAGATATTTTTAGTCAAAGATTGTTAGTTTGTGTTGATGTGAGCTTGCCTTTTGATGTGTTTTTATTTAATAGATGTGACTTTTGCATTCTCCTGTCCAAGCAGAGGTTTCAAACACTTTCCCCCCATTGTCTTGTCATGACGTTATTCTTTGGTCACATCTTCAGGTCATAAACATAATCAATGCTGCCCAGGAGAATTCTCCATTAACAGTGGCTCAGGCTCTTGACAAAGTCCTGGAGATCCTTCAGACCAGTGAACTGTACTCACCCTTCCAGCACCAGGAGATGGGAGCCAACGATGACCCTATGGCCTCTGACCTTGTTGAGGGGCTTATGACTGTACGTAGCAAACTTAGATCCTCCACATAGCCTCGCTCACTAACTTGCACAGTTGCATATTTTCTTGCATTGCTGTCAATACTAAATAGACTAACAAGATGAATGTATTAGATCTATATGTATTTCCTCTTCTTACATCCTCTCCCTTGCATAAACTTTTGTTTAATACATTGCCTAAGGCAATTTTTGCTATATTTATAGATGAAAATGTAGATATTGGGTCACTTTAGCCTGACCCATTTCAAAAAGGTCAGGGTTATAAATTTGTCTGTTAGAGGATTGTGGGTCTAATTAGTGCTAATCGTATACACTATAAAAGAAAGTAGAATTCCCCTTTCAGACCTTGCGATCTATAGGGCAGATCTGTTTCTGTGGCCCATGGTTAACAGGGGGTCATGTGGCCAGCACAACCACCAACTGCCTTTACTTTTAACCAACCATGTCAGGTATCCATTAGAGGTGTGTGGACTCAGAGGCCCCCCAAAGATCCCAAAATTAAAAATCTGTCAGGATTCAAACCCAGGAACCCTGTTCAGAAGCCAATCACCTTACTGGTCAGCCACAGCGCCTTCATACATGCACTATAATAACCCATGAAATGCTGGAAGTTTCAGTTTTGTGAGATTTAGATTCCACCAAAGGGAACTTGTTTAAAGATGACCTTGTCAACCATTTTAGATCTTTCACTGAAATTTCATACATTTTTCTCTGTATAAAATTCCAGCCAGCGGAGCTTGATTTCATCTTTTTTTTTCCAAGGGGAAGGAGGGAGAGATAGATAATGTATACAGAACCATTTTAATTTTAGAAAAGATAAAATGTTCAAAATTGTTTCGTCTTTAAAAAAAAAACGTTCCTGTTACAGAACCTTCTGTGTATTTAAGCTTGGGTAATATAAAATGTTTTATAGATATGGAAACCGGTTATAACCATCCACTGGAATTAACGGAAATTCTTTACCCTTTTTTTTTTATTCTGTATCTCTGACAAGAGAAGAGAAAGAAGCCATTGTAATTCTAATCTTTTAATTAATTTTTACATTCAATTTTTTTTTTTGTGATAATAAAAAAAAAATGTTAGGAAGAAAAAAAAATAATTCATTAAAATATTTTTTTTTTATTTTCTGCTGAAATTTTTGAAAGAAAAAAAAATCTAATGAACTTTTTTTTTTTTTTTTTTTTGTGCAGCAAAATGTGAAAAGAAAGTTATCCGGCCATGATATACAGAGACAAGGTAAGCAACACAATGAAATTGTTTCTTGAGTCGGTAAACCAATCTTGTTGTCTAGGTATAATTTGGGGCTATGAATAAAGTAAAATGGCTTCTTATTGTAGAAAGTTAGCAAACCAAATGTTGATGTCTAGCTATGATTCTAAAGATCATTATAGTACAGATATCATTGGAATGTCTATGTCCTTTCATTAACTTCGACTTAATTTGAAATAGTGAATAGCTTCCAATTGTCTCACGAAGAATTGTAGTTTTGTACCTTGTGAATGTGTTTGACTTGAAATTGATTACATTGTCAGTCTCTCATTAACAGGCAGAAGTTTGTAAATCTTTTTAGTTTTTTTTAAGCTAAAATAATGAAACTTCTGAAAATTAGCTTCACAAATATTTATGTTTCTCATACAAATATTTCATTCTGCTACTTAAAAGTGCATAAAGATTATCATTTTATTACACAATTGTATGGTGTTTTTTTTCCCTCTGTGTTGTTGTCACTAATTAGTTGGTTCAACCATTTGCATCTCTCAACTCAATATGGTATTAGAGTGTTCAAACATATTGCATTCTCTTGGCATTTAAGAAAGGCATTTAGGCTAAATTCCCGTTCCTCCCCTGGCTGACAAACTTGCTAGCATAATTCAAAGATTAGCTTTTTTTTTTTAAATTAAATTGCATTTTTCCATTTGGGTTTGAGTGAGAGTGTTTGGGATGAATAGTGCAGATAATTGGGTTTGAGTGAGAGTGTTTGGGATGAATAGTGCAGATATTTGGGTTTGAGTGAGAGTGTTTGGGATGAATAGTGCAGATATTTGGGTTTGAGGGTTCGGGATGAATAGTGCAGATATTTGGGTTTTCTGTTTCTACTGAATCAATGTATACAGTTATTCCTTGTAGACATTAGTCATTGTTTCCAGGTTTGACTCAAACATCTTCACAATTCACTCTACTGACTCATATGTAAACATCTTTTACAAGTTACTCTACTGATTCATATGTAAACATCTATCACAACTTACTCAACTGGCTGCTATGTAAACATCTTTCACAACTTACTCTACTGACTCCTATGTAAACATCTTTCACAACTTACTCTATTGACTCCTATGTAAACATCTTTCACAAGTTACTTTCCTGACTCCTATGTAAATATCTTTCACAACTTACTCTACTGACCCCTATGTAAACATCTTTCACAAGTTACTTTCTTGACTCCTATGTAAACATCTTTCACAACTTACTCTACTGACTCCTGTGTAAACATCTTTCACAACTTACTCTACTGACTCCTATGTAAACATCTTTCACAACTTACTCTACTGACTCCTATGTAAACATCTTTCACAACTTACTCTACTGACTCCTATGTAAGAATCTTTCACAACTTACTCTACTGACTCCTATGTTATGTGTGTTACATTGCTCTCTAGGCTTGCCATTTGTTTATTGACCTAGTTTCTTTTTTGGTCAAAACAATTTACTTTTAGTTACATTCCCAAATCAATACTCTTTGTATGGCCTTCAACTTTTGACTTGGAAAGCAAGTAGTTTCTTTATAATTAACTTGGTTAAAGTAAAAAAAAAAGTCCTTAATTTACAAACCTCCATATTTCTTCAATACATTTAAATAAAACATTGTTCAAGCAGTTTTGAACTGTTGTGATGAATGCCTGAAGCAGCTTTTAAAGGTCTACTCTATAGTCTGTGTATTGAGTGCTATTCTAGTCACACTGTTGTATTTGTTTTTTTTTAAGTCTTCACCTTTGACCTGACCTGGAGTCATGACATTTATCCCAGTTTATTTCTTCTTCCACTTGTCTGCCTGGTGACTTGTTTACAAGTGTCTGGAACTGTTGTGAACCTGCTGTGTTGCTGCACTTGCTGTAGCATGACCTTGACAGGATAATCCTTATCTCTATCACACAGCTTTAAATGTTGGTCATCCTTCAAGTGAGGTGGCTTTGTAAGAATTGTTTTTCAACAAGGTCATTTCAGCTTTGTAACTGGAATGTATTAACATTGCTAGGTCACACATCTTAAGCACTATAACATTACTAGGTCATTACATTACTAGCAGTAATTGAAAAGGCTCATGCTGCATTCTTTTTTTTTTAACCATTGATTCCTCCCTGGATAAAAGTTTATCATTTCCTCCCTTGTCATTAAAGAGCGCAATCTCATTTTCAGTTTATTTAGAAAAATGGCTTTGCAGTCCAATCTTCACATAAAAACAGTTCATTACATTCTGGTCATAAGCAGGTTTAGTCTAATACAGTTTGGATTACATTAGGTCTGTTGATTTTTTTTTTTTTTTTGCTGATTGCTTGCCTCACAATAAGCAGTTCTCTTCTGAACCAAAACATCTTTTCAATTACATACCAAATGAGGATTATACCAATGAGTGTGACAGAGGTCCTAAGTTGAATCTCACCAATTATCAACATAGAGATTTTGTTGTCTGTTTGTTTGCAAAGTCTCTTGGACTTGTTATACTGCTAGGTGGAAACTCATCTAAGCTCATTGCCAAATGTTGTTCCTATTTTTTTATTGTCTTGATGTTTGATTTTTAGTTGATTTGATAGAATGATTACAAGAGAATACAATATAGTTTTAAACACTTCTAGTTGTACACATGCCTATAACTGTCAGGCCCTCTATATAAAGGCTTCCAATACATTACTTCAAATGGCATGAAATTTTTAAGATGATTAGTATGTTAAAGATAAATTTTTCCCCTATATTGGACTTGAACAGAATGTAGCCATGCCACAATGGGTTCTATAGTGTTATTTATTGTCTGTCTGTTCTGATTTCAGCTCACCAAGTGAGTCATGGTTACCAGCACATTCCGTCCACCCCTACCTGCTCACTTGCTCAGATCCCAGAGAACATAATGAGTGTCCTCAACACAGATACCTCATGGGACTTTGACATCATTCAGTTAGAGAAAATTACAAACAAAAGGTGAGACAACTCCATCTGTTCTATCCATCTTGGTCTTATTGTCTTGGTCATAATGGCCCCCACTGCTTTGATCTTAACACCTTGGTCCCACTGCTTTGGTCATAACACTTTGGTCCCACTGCTTTGATCTTAACACCTTGGTCCCACTGCTTTGGTCATGACATCTTGGCCCCAATGCTTTGGTCATAACACTTTGGTCCCACTGCTTTGATCTTAACACTTTGGTCCCACTGCTTTGGTCATAACATCTTGGCCCCACTGCTTTGGTCATAACACTTTGGTCACACTGCTTTGGTCATAACACTTTGGTCCCACTGCTTTGATCTTAACACTTTGGTCCCACTGCTTTGGTCATAACACCTTTGTCCCACTGCTTTGGTCATAACACTTTGGTCCCACTGCTTTGATCTTAACACTTTGGTCCCACTGCTTTGGTCATAACACCTTGGTCCCACTGCTTTGGTCATAACACCTTGGTCCTACTGCTTTGGTCATAACACCTTGGTCCCACTGCTTTGGTCATAACATCTTGGTCCCACTGCTTTGGTCATAACACCTTGGTCCCACTGCTTTGGTCATAACATCTTGGTTCTACTGCTTTGGTCATAATTTCTTGGTCCCACTGCTTTGGTCATAACACCTTTATCCCACTGCTTTGGTCATAAGACTTTGGTCATAACACCTTGGTCCCACTGCTTTGGTCATAACACCTTGGTCCTACCACTTTGGTCATAACACCTTGGTCCCACTGCTTTGATCTTAACACTCTGCTTCTAGACTCACTCTTTTTCCCTTAAATCTCTCCACTATGATCTTTCTACCTAACTCTTCTAAAAATGTAACTCTGTCTTGCTTCAAACTTTTAATCAATTACTTGCCGTAAATGTTGAACATAATCAAGATACGAATGTAAATACAATGCATCAAATAATCTTCTTAAATTGACCAAAGAATTAACTCTTTCTCTCCGTAATTAGTTAACACATTCTGGTGGAATCAACGCTGGTATCGTCAGTTAGGAGAGAAAGAGTTAAGACAATCTATGTCAAGAGTTAGAGCAAGATATTACTTCCCCTTACATTTTGACCCACTAACTGCACACCTTGCTGAAAGTTGATGTGTTTTTTATTATTTTCAGGCCCCTTCTCCATCTTGGTCTAACAATATTTGCACGTTTTGGTGTGTGTGAGTTTTTGAATATCAGTGAGACCTGCCTGGTGAACTGGCTACAGATGATTGAGAGCAACTACCATGCCAAAAATCATTACCACAATTCCACCCATGCTGCTGATGTGCTGCATGCTACAGCATACTTCCTAGACAAAGAGAGGTCAAAGGTTAGTTATGTTGATATGTTATGTTGTGGGATGCGTGGCCGAGAGGCCAAGTGCGCTTGAACTTGGCTTGACTTGGCTACATAGAAGGGGGCTCGAAGTTCGACACCCGACTCGGGCAGATTTGTGTTTACTGAGCGCCTAAAGGCAGCACGGAAAACAAACTCCTAGATACCCCCTCCCCCCCACTGGTCCACAAATGAGATTGGACCAAAAGCGCTCTGAGCATGCTATAAGCATGAAATTAGCGCTATATAAAAGCTATAATAATAATAAAAAAAAATATACTCTTAATTACAAAAAGAAATAGATAAACAACAAGGCCAATTTACAAAACAATACATACAATTTCAACCATATTAGATTATTGACAAAAACACACACTTCCGCTAAGGGAACTAACTCTCACCACATTTTATCACTTATCAACTTCCTTCTTTCTCTACAAAAATAAATGTATACATCTGAGCACATATTTTATAAAATTAACGGCATTAACAAGTTAGTCAATTGTTTAAATATGTATTATATGCCAACATCATCTTAGTCTGTTATGTAAGATATAATACTACCTCCAAAATAAAAATGTGCCAAGTTTGTTTGTTTTTTTACATAGATCAATTATTTTAAAGATAATGCACTAATCGTGACATGAATTTAGGACTACCAATTCAAAGATAGGCTGTATCATACTTACCATGGAAAATCACCCCCCCATTCCCCTACCCCCCCCCTCCTCCATGTAACATTTATTTAAATGTTGACACATTCAATTATTCAACATTTTATATACCATGAAAACAACTGTGTGTAACCTATTGTATTCATACATTGATTGTCCTTGCCAGGAGATCTTGGACCAGCTGGACCAAGTGAGTAGCCTGATAGCTGCAGTTGTCCATGATGTTGACCATCCAGCTAGGACCAATGCTTTTTTAATCAATGAGAAACATCATCTAGCCATTCTATACAACGACCAGTGAGTTATACTTACAAAACTTGTTTGCAGTATGTCAAGATGTTATGCTTTTTAATTTCTTTCTTCTATTTATGACTTTTGTTGTAATGCTCATAACATCCATAAATTTACAATTGAAACTAAAAAAATTCTTCAGTAGCTAATTATAAAATAATGAGAAATATTTTCTTTCGTCTGTTACCCACACAATTGGAGTGGTCTTCCTGAATGAATAATTCATTTGTAAATAAAGTTGCTAATTTCACTTTCCCAAATATTATTCATTAATTAGAGTATATTAAGTGAACAAAATCAACATGTGTTAGTGAAAATGTATGCTTCTATCTTATTACTAATAAGTTCTGAGCATGTGTGTTTGCATTTCTCCAGAGCTGTTTTGGAAAACCATCATGCAAGCATGTGTTTTAGATTAACACACAAAGATCCAACTGCTGATATTTTCAAGAACCTAAGAAGGTAGTTATGTTTTGACTTCTTAAGCTTTCAGGGGAAATAAATATCTTCATCAGAATGCTTGATGTGGTTCGTGGTATTGTTTAGTTATTAGACAGATAACATTTGTTCTTTCTTCTTGACTCTGCACTTATAAATAATGGCTCACTTTGTCTGTCTAGTGATGAGTACAAAACCATGCGTCAGTCAATTATTGATCAAGTTCTGGCCACAGACATGAAGCAGCACTTTGAACATCTGTCCAAGTTCACCACCTCAATCACCAAACATTTGCAGAAGTTGGAGGGAGACAGTGTTGATGTAAGTGGGTGTCCTTATGTTATAACAATCAATTAAGGATGGCTGCCTGGTCGTGCGGTTTGCGCGTTGGACTGTCGTTCAGATTTATCGATGGTCGAGGGCTCAAACCCTGCCCGCTCCCATCCCCCCGTCGTCCTGCGGGAGGTTTGGACTAGGAAGTAATTATCTTCAACTCTGAAAGAACATCCGAAACATGTAAAACAAACATTTTACAATTTTTTGTTCTTGGGTATAATCTGAACAAATGTGCTTGTTAGCCTTTAGGTTGATTAGTTTCAGTTAGGGTATTTAAAATAAAACTTGTAAAATGGTATAATTTTCATGTGTATATAAAGGTAAGACAACAATATAACTTTCAAATCAAATTCAACTATAAACTAAAGGCAGAAGAGGAATTACATGTATTGCCATTGGAAGCATATATTTGCATACTAGGCTCAATTGGTTGTTTTTGTTTTGCTTTTAAATCAAGACCCAATGATGCCATATTGCACAAATGAACTCGATACTTTATTTCTTGTGTAGATTGAGTCCCATGATGCTGATATGAACTCAATACTTTATTTGTTGTGTAGATTGAGTCCCATGATGCTGATATGAACTCAATACTTTATTTCTTGTGTAGATTGAGTCCCATGATGCTGATATGAACTCAGTACTTTATTTCTTGTGTAGATTGAGTCCCATGATGCTGATATGAACTCAATACTTTATTTCTTGTGTAGATTGAGTCCCATGATGCTGATATGAACTCAATACTTTATTTCTTGTGTAGATTGAGTCCCATGATGCTGATATGAACTCGATACTTTATTTCTTGTGTAGATTGAGTCCCATGATGCTGATATGAATACAATACTCTCTGACCTGGCTCTTCATGAGAACCGTGTTTTAATCAAACGCATGATGATCAAGTGTGCGGATGTGAGCAACCCTCTCAGACCTCTGGCCCTGTGCAAGCAATGGGCTTACAGGATTGCAGAGGAGTACTGCCAACAGGTAAGAGAGAGATTTGATTAGAAAAATTAGATTTTGGTTTTTGTAATTGTTTTGTAAGTTTTCACCAATCCTTTAGAAAGAAGAATCTTCCTTCTTAGCCTAAATCTCATACTGGCCACAGAAGATACAAGCAAACCTGTTTGTTTCAGAGCCACCTTTGTCTACCACTTTGCTCCACTTGTGCGTTTGGTTACAAAAGTGTTGTATGTTGTATACTAAAAAAAAATGTCACTGTCTCAAAAAGTGTTTTGTTTAGTAAATAAGATGAAAGAGTTTAGAAAATGGTGGCAAGATTTCCAATTTTAACTCTTTCTCTCCGTAATTATTTACCACATTCTGGTGGAATCAATGCTGGTATGTATCGTTAGTTAGGAGAGAAAGAGTTAATAGGTCTATAATGTCATTTAGAATATGCTATGTTTTTGTACTAGATTTATAGGTTTTTATAAATTAGCCTTAATATTACATTATTGATTTTTTTTTTGTATGTAGGCTATTCAGTATGATAATTTAAAGTTAACTTGATTCTAAATTTAGGACTAGGCCTGTATGAATGAATAAGCATTAATACAAAATTTTACAGTGTTTGAAACAAAGACCAAATTTCTTGTTTGACATTGAAATGTATGAACTTGTGTCTTCCCAGACTGATGAAGAAAAGAGCCGAGGGTTGCCGGTGGTGATGGCTCAGTTTGATAGAAAAACTCTCAACATCCCAAAGTGTCAACTTGCATTCATTAATCTCTTTATCACCACCATGTTTGATGCATGGGATGGTAAGTGACTTGAAGATCTTTCTAGAGCAATTGGGTTCAAGTTACTCTCCTAGCTGCAAACCTAAAACATTTTCTTTTTACTTGTATCTATATTTTGATTTTATGTCTAGTACATCTACAAACTATATTAATATCTCCAGAATTTTAAGGGAAAGGCATTTGAGAGCGAGCTTCTACAATTTGAACATAGTACCTTAAGCTTTTTATCTCAGCTACTATATCACTCTAGAGATCATATTGTATCTAAGCTACTATATCACTCTAGATATATTGTATCTAGATATCATATTGTCCTGGCCTTTAGTTTTTCTTCTGCAATTAAATTTGCCCATAATTATGTGTCTTTATGGCATAAGGTTTCTTGTTAGAGGGCTAAAAGTGGCCCCAAGAGGAAGTAGAGTTTTAAATTGAGAAATGCTTGATTTTGTAAGTCTTGGTGCTCCACTGCAGATCCTGTTTTGCTTTATTCCCTGCTTCTGCATTAAACAAGCTGAAAACATTTGACCCAGCTCATAATTATTTAATTCTGGTGACTTGCTGTGCTTGTATGCTCAATGTATTTCTCTTTTGTTTGATTTCAGTCTATTGTGATATCCCTGAACTGATGCACCATTTGCAGTTAAATTATGATTATTGGAAAGAACAAGAACAAGCTTCGACTCACACTATAGCCAACAGTTAGTGACTCACACTGATTGGACACTTTGGTTGTGTAATAAAAGCCTGCCTGAAGCTGGCGACTCTAGCCTCTATATGGAGGACCCATTGCGTAAGAAGAGAGGATCTTTGCTCAATTTAGTCCACTGTATTTCATCGTTTAGGTCTTGTGATTGAAATCCTTGAGGAAACTTATCTTCATGTTAGATCTTAGTATTGGATAACTTCCAGAGCACTGGGAAGTACTTCAACAAAACTCCAGCCATTTCACACTGGCTTGAAGTGAATCAAAAACTTGTCTAATCAGATGTGCAGTAATGTGAGCCTGAGTGATTCACAATGTATTGGATCTCAAAAAGTTAACTTGTCATTGCAGTTGTTGTTAATTTCATTTTACAAACAGTGATACAAATATTAAGAACAATGTTAATGCAGAAATTCACTATGGATTGTAATTAGAGTCATTCACCATGTCGGCTACTTTACTAAAAAATAAAAACTCTAAAGGCATCAAATAAACCAGGATTGGACACTATGATTTCTACCAGTGGAATAACTTGTGTGGTTTCTTTGACTTTGTGTTTCTCTGAGACTGTGGTACATATAGTTTCAGTTTTTTGGAAGCCACCACTCAAAGCACAATATTTTAAAGCCTGTGTGATTCTCTTATTTATAATTAACCGTAGCAGTGTTTCTGTGAAAACCTTTGGACTACCTTGGGATTTTTACTATTTTATTTGGGTTGTTTTGTTTGTTTGTTTTCTTAGTGGCTAAATATTTTATATTTGTATTAATGCCTATCCAGTCATGCATCACTTGATTGTTTTTTAATTTCTGAAGTTAAATTTTAAAGTCAAACCATTCAGTTGCAAGAGCAGTAGTTGTAGCTTTATGACTATGTTTGTGAACTGACCATACGGGTATCTCAATATTGACTTGGTCAATCAGTGGTATAGAATAGGACCTACAATGCTAGTTCTGTAATAAAAGTGGAAAAGTCTGGTGATCTCATTTATTTATAAGACTTACTATAGGAAACAAATTAACAGATGTCCCTGGACAGGTAATGGTAAGCCATTTACCTTTCAGTTTCTATTCTATTGGTCAATGATCATCTTGCTGGTGGAGGACTACATGAGCGACAGTCAAATTATAAAGTTCACTCACAATTTGAAAGTGGCTATCAAATGATAAATTCTCTAGTTGACAATATTTTAACAATGGAATGACACTGGAGTGTTTCTGATTGAAGTCATTCTCAAGACATGCATGACTGGACAGTGCTGATTCTACGGTGATAAAAGGCTAGTCTTATAAACACCACAAAGAAAAATAACAAAAATCTATTTCATGATATTTCTTTGATTTATATACATTGTTTATTTAATGTTCGAATGTCAACATACAATACTTCTACAACAGTCTCAACAGTTAAAAAAAAAAAAAAGCAACTGGATCACTAGGTCCACATTAAATGTCTATAGGTTCTTTGGCTACCTTAATTTGCTTAATAAATTAAAATGTTTAATAAATTAAAATGTATCTTAAATGAAAAAGTCTTTTACAGAATGTAATAGAAAAATTGACTATTTTGTTGACTCAAAAGATATTAGCCACCAATAGTTCTAAACAAAAATGTTTCTAAAATCTGTCTCCTTTGAATCAAACTATTGGACATAGCAGTAGTCATGACACAGACCTTAAAGGTTTGAAATCTTGTAAATATTGGGTAAGAAATGGGCCATAGCTGTTGGATGGTGAGAGTTAATGTTGTTTTTAACCCATCGTGGAATGCATTGGACATTCATAGTGGAAGTTTGGTTCTGTCTTCAAATGAGGTATAATTTAGCCTCATGGCTGAGAGGGTGGAAGCCAGAGTGAATGGGTTAAATGTCATTTTCTAATCCTGTGTCTCATCGTCATGTCATTATTTATTTTGTACATTTTTTGGAATTGTTGGGTGTCAAATCTTCCTGTTCTGGAATCTCCCTTCCCCCCCCCACCCCGCCACTCCCAGTTGGTGGGTTTATATGTAGGCCTACACTCGAACTGCAACTGCTGTCGCAAAGTGGCGCAACTGCTGTCACAGTGACACCATGGGATGTCACATATATTTGTACCTGCTGTCACTTTGTTCTAAACCTGTAACTTCTGGTATCAGCTGTGCTGACCGCCCCCCATGTGTACATGACTGCATAATCCTCTCTTTTGTTTTGCTGTGTGTTTTTTATTGTTTCAAAAATGGCAAGACTCTTTTCTTATACTGTGATCATGTCCTAAATTACAAAGTTGGACTGTGAAATTTGTAGACCTTTTTTTTTTTTTTTTTGTTGTTGTAACTTTCAGGTGGTCAAATATACATGACAACTATAGACCTACCACTTTTATAATGCAGGAATAATAGAAATAAATAATTTAGTCTGACTGAATTTGTTCTATTATTTTGTATCCACTTTCAGTATCTGTACCTTACCCTTTTTTTTTACTTCTAAATCAACACATAGGGTAAAATATTTTTCAATTTTACACGATATAATAGACTAGAATAGTTAAGACTTGTTTTTTTAAGAGGTAAAGTGAATGATTTGACAACAAAGTAATACAAATGTGTTACCTAACAACATTTGTGTAATTTTACTTAAAGTCTCTGTCTTCCATAAACTAGTTTGATTGTCCTGGTTCCTTAGTTTAAACATATATACAACAGACAATTTGAGCAGACACAAACTGTTTACGCCGCTTGGATCCCTCTGTCCACACCATTTGTACATTTCTCTTGCATCAGAGACAATAAGTTATCATTTGGTGTTTGTATTAAGCTACTAGTGACCTGGAAATAAACTCACTTTTCTGACTTGGATTATTCTTAAACCAATGCAAAAGAAAAAAAAAATGTATATATTTTTAGATAAAATGTTTAAGTTGAAGAGGTTAAACATTGGCTGCTGCCCCAAGGGTTTGAATCAGTGGTGACGCAAATGTTGACCCTAATTTGAGGTCCTGTCAGAATCCACCCAGCTTTCATTAAAAAATCTCCTATAATTATTAGTCTCATTTGACAATACAAAAAAGCATCTTTATTCCTTAAAAAAGGTCACTACTAGAGACAATGGCTCCTCTTCAATAATAGAATATAATAAGAATTAATGGTATAAACAAAAGAAGGGGTCACTGTATGTAAAAGAATTTGTCATCATTGTCAAGTTTTGCATTAGCAACATATGCTGTCGCAGGGCTGAGCTTCTCCTGCAGATCAGATGTTAGGGGGAAAAACATAGAAATCAAGTATCCATTGTGAGTGAGTACTTCAGAGGCTCAACTCCTACCTTCCAAAAGCCCTGTGGTAGGGAAATGAATCATCAAACTCAATGAAATGGTTTGAAAGACTCAAAATCTTCTTTCCTAAAACTCTGCCATAGGGCCTTGAATCAGCAGTCAAACCTTTACCAACACTTAGCCACCTCGCTATGGTCGCTGGGTTGTATTCATCACTAATCCCTACATGCATCTCGTCATTTATTATTAGAAGTCTTGAAAGGAGAGTCTGTACATTTGGATGTGGCTAGAATACATTTATTTAATGAACTGTATTTGTTTTACAAATCAATTTTGACCATTTTTTTAAAACATATTTATATGAAATGTACTGGCATATTATCATCTAATGAATAGATCAAAATTGTTTTTCCCACTCTGTTTGAATGTTGTCTGAGTGATTTTTAAATTTAATACCAAGATCTCATTCACTTTATGTTTAATGAACAATTTTATTCCCTCCCTTGGTTTTTCCTTATCTAGTTTTGTGTTTAATAGTTCAAGAACATTTGTTCAAATCATTCCTTCATTGTTATTGACATTTCAACTTGAAACTATGGACTAGACTCATGTCCAGGTGTAGTTTAAGGTGAATGTTTCTTCCACTATCATTGATTGTGTTTCAACACAAATCACAAACAGCCCATGATGCATAAACATATATACTTGTAATTCTTCCAAACCCCATCTACTTCCGACTCAGAGCTCAGGGGGGGAAAATTAATTCACTTGTTTCACCAGGATGTAATTGACAAAAATGTAATGTCATAAGTTCTCTTGGGAAGAAATTTCGCATGTTCTATTTATTTTGTAGAAAGACTGAATGACACTTGAATTGTATGTTTTATAGTCATTGACAAATGTATGGTTTTACTGCTCAGGACTGATACATTGATCTGAAGTTTTCAATTACTTGTCATAGATCACTTCCATTAGTTTCACATTTTCATTAGCGCCCTCATACTATTTATCCAACTTGTAAGTAGATCTAGGTAACATTGAAAATAAAACTTTAAATAGGGTCTTAATAAAATTAGAATAGAATAGCTAATACCTAGTGACATTACACTTCAGATCCTTTCCAATTAACTAGGAGTTAAACTAAAGGTTAAGCAATAGCATTGTAATGGTTTCAGGGACTCTGTGTGTGATCAGAGAAAGTTAAGATAGTTATTTTTAATAGTGCAAAAATATTGAATTAAATCATTCATGAAGAAACCAAACCAGATGATTAATACACTACTCCCATTTAATACATCATTTTAACGGATGGCGGTAATCAAAATTATTTTGTTGTTACTATTTCAAAATCTTTTAAATTACACTTTTACTTATTCATTAAAAGATTTAGTAACATATTTTTTCACTAGGACTGCCCATGTAGCATTGAATGGTTGAAAATATGAGTTTAAACCAAATCATAATTAAAATAATAATATTAAGGCTTGTCTTCAAGTCCGAAGATTGAGGAATGCAGTATTTCCCATGGCTACGCAGCCCCAGCTGTGACCTACATATGGAGCTCATAAACACTTGATCAATTAAGTCAGTGTAAATTAACATTAATGGTGTAATTACATGAATTATTTACATTTGGTATGTCATCATATTTCCTTGTGATATTTTTAATGCTGAGCTCCTATTGCAGTATGTGATATTACTCAGTCAAATGAATGCTGTAGATAAAGAAAATGTTTTATAAAGAGATTTCTATTTTTGATCTTCTCTCATGACCTTTGCATTATAAGAGTAATCCATTACATTTTATCTCATTCTTCAAATTACAAGCTGACTACCGGCTAGAATATTATATTAAATTAGTTTTAAAAAAACTCTTCTTTTATTTCAACAAATAATTTTTTTTTATTTCTGAAAAAAAAAAAAAATTTGGGGAGTTAATTCTCTTATTTTTTAAAAGCTAAATGTCCTAATTTGATGTTATGACTCACCGTTGAAACGTTTTTTTTTTTTTTAATATATCATTTTATTGCTAGCTTTTCAAAGCCAAAAAAACCTTGTGATAACTAGTATTTGTTGGTTGTTGTTTTTCTCCCTTTGGTTTAGTCTACTGGACAGCTTAACTACTGACACTACATACATTTTGTCCTTTCAATAAAAGAGTTGTTTCAATACTTGGAACTCCAATGGTTTTGTTTTTCTTTGACATTGCTTGCAATTAGACTGTTAGGCCATATCCTGAGCTGTATTATCAGAAACATTGAACTACTAGTGTTGTACAAATGCAAAATGGAGTTTACTTGCAGTTTCGAAAGGATGAAGTCAGTGTGAAAGTTGACTTTGAAAAAGTAGGAACTCGAGATCATTCTATTACTATCAAGCAATGCTACGTCTAGTCTAAAGAGACCCAAGAAAAAAAAATTCAACATACAAAGTGTTTTATTCAATGAGTCGATTAAAAAAACAACATAAAATACAACAAATAGACAAAAATGTTTTCTTAAAAAAAAAAAAAAAAAACATGATATCAATGCTTCATTGATACAATAACTGACAAATGTAATCATCATGATTCTGACAATAGCAAAACCAATCACTACAAACCTCTGATGATATACTTTATCAATATCTAAATAAATGAGCTCGATCAAGAAAACAAACAAACAGTATCGCTAGATATTATATTATACTCTCTTAGGCTGCAATGGTTCCCTCAGTAACAATTTGAAGGTTACAATAATGTCTCCTATGTTCATCATAGTACTTCAATAAGACATTTAATTATATAAAAATTAACAAACAAAACATTTGGCTAACGAAAACCAACATTCTTTTAGCAGCCACTAAAGCAGAGAATTTGATACTGGAGTACCCTTAAACTATCAGTGACATGAAATGTGGTCTGAATATGATGAGTACTCTTGTTACCTATAACATCATGCAGTAACAATTTCAAGGTACTGGAAGTCTTTATGTCAACAAATTCTTGCCGTTAGAAAGAGTTGAAAGGAAACTATTTATGAATAATTACAAAACAAAAAAAAAAAAAGTAATTGACATTAACATACAAAAACAAAATTCTGTATGAGTCATGAAAGTCACTAACAAAATTCAAATGTTAAATGTCTGTGGAGTTCGAATCAAAAACAAACATTCCACACATTTTTTCACTTACAAATGTACAGATTTTTTTAGTCTTTTAAAATTTTGGTCAAAGTAAAAAAAAAAAACCAGAAGAAACAAACCATGAACACAGATTCAGTTAGCTGATCCATCTCCCCCTTCAGCCTGCCCTTCATAGGTCCCACCTTCAGTTATTGCTCGGTAAGTGCCTCCCTCTGGCCCCTCTTGATAGGTGCCTTCTTCAGTTACCGCTCGATAGGTGCCTTCTTCAGTCCCCTCTTGATAGGTGCCCTCTTCAGATACCGCTCGATAGGTGCCTTCTTCAGTTCCTGCTTGAACGGTGCCTCCTTCAGCAGTCTCCGCCTGATAGGTGCTACCTTCTTCCACTTCCTGATCACGTCTGGCCTTGAGCTCTTCATCCTGGCGTTCTTTTGCTGCCTCCCGATCCAATCGCAGCTTCTCTCGCTGGTGGAGCTCGGACTTGAGCCTAACATCATCATCTGTTGTTGCAACAAACGTGACACCATCTGGGACTGAGAGACCAAGCACATTTTCCATTTGATCAAGTCTCAGCCACAGACTGTCGTAGTTGTCATGACACAAGTACTGGCAAGTTTTGTTGGTGAACAACACACCGCCGACCTGAGAGCAAACACAGAAACAATATCTTCATCACAAGCTAACAAAACAAACAAAACAGAAATAATAATAATCATCTGTGAAACCAAAATAAGGTTTAAAATTGCTATACAATTATTTGTATCAGTTTCATTTCTGAGACAAATTGAAAGCATATATTAGGAATATGGTTTCTATAGAATAATAGAAGGGAAAATAAAGCACAAATTAGATTGGCTTCAGGATAAAAAGAAATTTCACACTTTGTACCAATAGAACTGAACTGATTGCAATCTTAAGATTGAAATAAAGGACACAATCAAACCATTTAAAACATTCTGTGCTGCAACTAATGTCAGGTACCCTTTAGAGCTGGGTGGACTCAGAGGCGCCCAAAGATCCCAAAATTAAAAATCCCAGTCTTCACCAGGATTCGAACCTGAAAACCCTGGTTTCGAAAGCCAATCGCTTCGCCACTCCGATCTAAATGTATACGGTATTTTGAGTTTTCAGTTTGACAGCCTTAACTAATAGTTGTTTTAAAAATTACTTAAATCTATAAGCACATTAAGTCTAATATCTTAGAGATCTCAATCTACATTATAGAAGATATAGATCTAGTAAAATTAAATCTAGATCTAGAAAAATCTTAAATTTTAGAATCCTCTATAGATAGACAGAATATAATAGAATCTAAATTTAAAGGCAAAAGACAGAAAGGAATAGAGAAGGACAGTCAACAGATCTTGTGTGATGCCCCAATAGTCCAACAGACTAAAGTATAGGTAAAGGTGAAGATCCTTGTCTTTATTAAATTGTAACATTCTCATAGAAACCAGTGTGTAGAAACATTGTCGGGACAAGTTTTGGCATGGAATAAATGAGGCTGGATAGATCAGCTGTGAAGAGAGAACTGCTGTGTGGGAGACATTGTTCGAATCACAGCTAATGTCCAGACATTCATCTCATTTCTATGAGACGATCCATAGTCGCTTTGTGACTGAAGGAGGCCATATTAGCTGAACCAAGCTAAGCTCCACAGGGAGGAAAGTTAAACAAAATAAATTAATTTTGATTTTCAATATTTTCATTTGGCATTATTAAAAAATAATATTAAAAAATAACATCGACTTTTTTTTTTGGTCAGAATTTGGACTAGGCGGAACATGCAAACTTTCTTTGATAATTTTGCCAGATGGTTCCGCAAAATGCTGAATGGTAGGTATATCTGCTAATAACCTAGACAACTGACCTGCTTGCCAAAGTTCTTCAATGCTGACTCCAAACTGTTGGCTGTGTATGGAATCTTTTGTAACAGTTCAATGGCATGCTAAAATAAAAACACAAACAAGTGAAGAATCAGCTCCTAAGAATCTTACAGTCTTGCTAAAACACAATTAAATCCAACTGAAAGGACCCCAATGGTACATATGACTAGCCTTCTAGACAACCTACTTTAAGTTGTATCTAGAAACTTGGATATCAAGTAGAGGAAACAACACTTCCTCTGTATGCACTCAAATGGTTATTTAATAAAAAAAACAAAAAAAAAAAACAGGCAGCATGTGTTTGTTTGTCACATTGGTAAACCAAAGCAAAATGAGTGCAGTGTTTCTAATTTTCAATTTTTTTAAATTTTTCTATTTCTTCATTCTCATATTACATGTCTGAGGGTTCAGATTAGTAATCCTATATCTGAGATGAACCGTGCAGTGGTTTCCAGATAAGGCAGTTCTACATATAGTTTTTGTTCTATAGGAAGGTTTTGGGGCCAGAGTCTTGTTCAGGCCTCTTGATATAGTATGTAGCTTTGAAGGACATGGTCAGGATTCTCTAGTGATCTTATCTTATATAATACAGACGTTACTTCAAAAAAGAAGATGATTACGTCCTACGCGTCATGCAAATTAACCAATGACTTAAATTCTGCCAAGTCACTGGTTTTCCTGGCTAGCTCAGGCAACCCATTCCATGCTCTAATAGCACTAGGGAAGAAGGAGTATTTGTACAAATTTGTCCTAGCATATGGGACGAGGAATGTGCCTTTATCTTTGTGTCTTTCAGAGTATTTTATTAAATTTTGTTTTTGTATTTGAAGATTATGGTTCAGTGTTTTATGTATTATTGCTACTTTACTTTTGAGCCTTCTGTCCTGAAGGCTTTCTAAATTTAGTGATTTAACTAAGGGTGTTACTCTAGTCAAATGTGAATATTCATTTGTCATGAATCTCACATCTCTATTTTGTGTATGTTCCAGTTTCTTAATGTTTTTTTGAGTTGAGGGGTCCACAAGGGCAGGTTTCGCTCGTCCCGACTTTAAAGGGAAACTCCGATAGTTTTTCAAATTTTAGTTATTGACATATTTAAATTCTGCGTAAAAAGTTGTAATAGTAAACATTATATCATTTTTTATTTAAATGCTCGGAAAATTTTATATTTAATAAATTAGACAGAAAATTCTCCACGCCCCCAAAAAAACGGGGTTCTGCGAGATGTTTTTAGTTTTTAAAAACGTGACGTCACGAAGGTGCTGGCTAAATATAGATCTAGACCTATATAACCGATAAACTCTCTAGTCTAGATCTAGACCTATCGGATCGCATTTATTGTTACGCTTCACAGCTAGATCTAGTCTCCACGTTGATTTATAATCGGTCATTGTTTATAAACCTCTATTTCTACTTGAAGAAAATTAAATATTGTTCTTCAGCTTGTTGCAGTAGTTCCAATCACAAAGATAAAATCAGCAAGTATGCTGATACAGAAATTAGTGTCTCTTTTCATTTGTTTCCAAGAGATGAAGTTTTAAAGGGAAAATGGGGAAAATTTATTCGCCTGAAGAGCAAATATTTTACAAAGGCATTAGCTAATTCCTGTTTATGCTCAAACCATTTTGAGAGAAGCTGTTTCAGCAACTTCACTGCTGTGGAAATGGGATTTAAAAAAAAAATTGAAGTGAATACCAGGTGCAGTACCAACAATACATTGGATTTCCAGGCCAAAGAATTCAATTAATGATACTACTGAGACATTTTAAACAACTGAAGTTCATAAATATAAATGAAATCAGATTTGTGAGCTAGAAATTTACTATGAATACTAGATCTACTATTAAATTTCTTATTTAATAAGTAGATCTATCGTCTACGAAACTCAATTCCAACTTTTTAACTTTTGACCTTGGGGGTGTGTCTCGCCGGCTGAGCCAGCGTCAAGCTCTCTCATCACTTTTTCCATGTCAACCAATGTTAGGTCGAAACAGCACAAAAAAATCATAATTTTCTTACGGTCAAACATACAGTCATAATTTATACACCATTAGAAATTTCTTTTAAAGTATTTTAATGATGTAATAACGAAAAATTTTTTTTATCAAAGATAATTTCTTTTTCGCCTCCCTATCAATGAGTATCAATAGGATTTGAGTGCACCGTCGTGACGTCACACAGAAATTCAGTGAAAATCTGACTGTTTTGGATGCGCAGAAAAATTATGTCACAAAAACATCAATTACTAAGTTATTCTTGCAAATAAAAAAAAAAGAATAATATATTCATTATCTATAAATCAAAACACATATTATATCAAAAATTGTCAAAACCATCGGAGTTACCCTTTAAGCTTCCGTAACATATGTTGTCTCATTCTTTTGTGTCCGGTTCTGAGCCAAAAAATTATGCCATAGTTATGTCGAGATAGCTTATAATAGGCATCCTTTTTTTCTTGTAATTGGAATGTGATCTGTTCCGATTCTCATTTATTCTACACTCTATTATTTTCATTATTTCTTCTGGGTAGAGAGGGATTTTCATTTGTGTTCATTCTTCTATATTTGGCCAGTATGTCTGCTTTTTCACTGCCTTCTAATTCAATGAGTGCTGGAATCCATTGATCTAGATCTATATGACTAAATACATGGCGTGTAGGATGTAATCATCTTCTTTTTTGAAGTAACGTCTGTATTATATAAGATATCTAGATCTGGACTCAAAAGAAAGTTACGGATCCAGAAGAGCCGCTAAAATCGAAGGCCTACACCAAACTTTTTTTTTACATTCGACTTTTTTTTAAAGCACCAACATAATTAATTTCTGCTAATGAACTTACAACAGGACGGCTTAGCATGACCTCCGTGACCACTCGTAAGCTAGTCAAGAGAGGGGGGGGAAAAATATACCAAAAGCGTAACGTGACGGGTTAAATTCGTATTTTCGTACTGACGGTTAATTTTGGGAGATTTTACGTAACAAATACGCATTTTGCGTAATGGTAGGAAGGTCTGTAACCTGTCTAAAAATATGACAAGATAAATCTATTAGCTGTATGTACTGTAACTCACAAAGCAAACACCTTCAGATTATGTAGTACAGTGTAACCTAACAACCATGATATTTCCCTTAAAGATTTCTGTCCATTATAATATTTTTTCTGTCCACTTATATTTTTTCAATGGTTGTTAACAAAAAAAAATTATATTTTTTGGAAAAGTTACATTTCATTTGTAAGCCCATTTATATACAATGAATCGAGGTGGTGAAAGAATTAAGAAAAAAAAAAGAATGTTTCTTCTATGTTTCACTTTGGTTTACAAATGCCAGTAACAGTCTCAGCAGACACATTAGAGAAATGTTACCTGGTTTCTTTCTGACACCACTGTTGGATTTTTCAGCTCTGAATATTTGTCTTGTAAGAAGAAGTATCTGAATTCTGCCTGGAAAAGTAAAAAAATACATTTGTTACATCTTTTAGTTGCTTTCCATTAAAAACAAGTGTCAAATTTTTGTTGACTTAATGAGTGTGTCCTAGCAAGACTGTAAGGTTTTAAGGAACCGATGTGACTGAGTGTTCGAATGGTAAACACACTTGAAGACATTGATGAGGTAGAATCCTAGTACATCAATGTGTTTTATTATCTTCAACCAGCCCAATTTATTATCTTCTACCAGCCCTTGGGTGTTTTACTATCTTCTACCAGCCCCGGGGTGTTTTTTTATCTTCTACCAGCCCCGGGGTGTTTTTTTATCTTCTACCAGCCCCGGGGTGTTTTATTATCTTCTACCAGCCCAATCTTTTAACGTTCATATTTTATTTCATCTAACAGCCCCCCCCCCCCCCCCAATAGCCAGCAGTTCTTTCACATTCATTTCTTTTGCCAAATGAAAGAAATGTTGTATGCAGGTAGCAGCGTTGTATTCTGTGGTTTGTGACTTGCTTCAAAGACAATGATGAGCTACTTCAGGCAGTACTGTGTTGACACAAGAAATTTCATGTTGCAAAATGCAATGTTATATTAACATGTTAGTGTTGAGTTACAGTAAGCAAGTGTTAAAGTTGCTGAAGAGAAAAAGAAAAAAAGGTCCAAAGGTTACAGGACTAGGGTGATGATGGATTATGGAAAACATCAGAATACTAAAGAATAGTTGTAAGAATGTAGCTGTACAGGTCAAGAAATTTGTATTTATGCTGTTCAGTAAGAGGATACAGGTCAAGAAATTTGTATTTATGCTGTTCAGTAAGAGGATACAAGTCAAGAAATTTGTATTTATGCTGTTCAGTAAGAGGATACAGGTCAAGAAATTTGTATTTATGCTGTTCAGTAAGAGGATACAGGTCAAGAAATTTGTATTTATGCTGTTCAGTAAGAGGATACAGGTCAAGAAATTTGTATTTATGCTATTCAGTAAGAGGATATTCTCCTAGACTTATAATGGCATAAAATAAACAATAGATGAAAAAGAAAAATGTATTGATCTAAAAAGCGCTAAAACGTTTCAACATGGAAAGATTTAAAAGTTTTTCTTTTGCTTTAATGGATTTCACAAAATGTTTTAATTTCTCCCTATTTTTCCCTAAAAGGTGGAAGGTCGCCCGATGCCATACATTGAAGAAACGGCAGAGGGAGTTTCACAACGGTCATACCTCTTAATTCCCTTTTTTTTCAAGATGTTTTATGGTTACATCTGCAAATATTGCATGTCAGCATACAAGCATGACAAAAAACTTAAACACTAAAGACTACTGCAGGTAAACTAATGGATGTTGTAATCACAGAAAAACAATTAAGAACATATCATGACTTAACACAGCAAGATGCATATAAAAAGAGAGGTGTTACATGTGTCCAAACATGCATCTGCAGCATACGTTGTCAATGTGTCTGCACCTCACCAGATTACTGGGAGTGTCTGATTAAAAATTGTATCTATCAAGGGACAACTGTATTGTGTAACATAATACAAGTATTTAGTAGTACAAAAGTTTTTGCTTTGTCAAGAGTTACTCTCTCAGTTAGGTGAAGGGACATGAAAGAGATTGGACACATCATTGATGAGAGAATGTCCAGAAAAGCCTTTTACCTCGGTTTCATAATATGGGTAATGCTTCCAGTGTAGCATGTCCAGAACAAAAAATGTCTTTAGTTCAGGATTGTAGATAGTATCAAGGATGGTCAGATCTGAAAATAATTGCAATGTTTAGGAGATAACGATGAATTAGATTGTCACAGAAAACATTTATGATTTTGTATCTAAGAAATATTAATAAAATATGCGCTTTTATTTTTTGTCCGTTACTTGTACCTTATATCTGCTTCACTATGAGTATATTTGTGTTTAACCAGAAACAGTTTTTCCTCCCAAAACCCCCCTCCAGCACCACACAAAGGAAACACCCTAATTATTATCATTTTTTTGCTGTGCACTTCAATGGAAGAATCAGCATTGTCTTGGTCATCATTCCATTTTCCTAGATCTAGATCTTTGCCTTGATAACATTCCTTTTTACACTTAGATAACCTAATTCACATACAGACATCTATACATACAGATATTTCACATTTTGAAATTTAAGTATTGATATTGTTTCTTTTGTCTGTTTTTACCACACAAGTTTAAAAAAAGGAAATAGACATTGATTTTCCACTCTTAAGAGTTTTCAAAAAGAAACAAAAACATTTAAGCATCATTTTGTGCTATTAAATTATGTATCTAACCTTTCAAAGGTATTGGGGCGAATTAATGAAAAAAAACAATAACTCCTATTTGGGAAATGTGCCTTTATTTTTGTGTCTTTCTGAGTATTTTATTAGATTTTGTTTTTGTATTTGAAGATTATGGTTCAGTGTTTTATTTATAATTGCGACTTTACTTTTGAGTCTTATATCCTGAAGGGTTTCTAAATTTAGTGATTTTACTAAAGGTGTTACTCTAGTCAAATAAGATAAGAGAGATAATTTTTTTTTGTCCAATCAAATGAAATAACTATGAAAAGAGCTTATTTGTTCAAAGAACATGGTAAGAAATAAGTGTTTAAAATTTTATGATAATGATTCAGGAAAGGAATTGGGTTAAATATAGAGAGAAACTGTCACTAACCATCATATTTGTAATTAGCAATAAACTCAGGTCCTCCATTTGGTAAACAGGAAACAAATTTCAGGTCTGGCTTGCCTTCGTTATCATAAGATTGAGAAACGTCCTATTGGAAATATTAAACCCAAGGGATGAAGCTATATTAAGTGAATCATCAAGTGAATGAAAAAGACTTGGAACTGGGATTAATAGTTGCTTAGATTATTTCATATATATAAAGATTAAACATAAATAAAAGAATTATATACTGATACATTACAGAGTTTTAAAAAACATTTTCAGTAATTATTAAAATATTTTAATTTTCTAATAAAGCAACTACTAATTAAACTTGGAGTAAATTTAATTAACTTTCTTATTCAAGTTCCCTGAAACAAGATTAGAGCAAAGAAAAATTTTGACTAGATTTAAATCTGTTCTAACAATCAATCAATTTTATCTTATATATAATACAGACGTTAATTCAAAAAAGAAGATGATTACGTCCTATGCGTCATGCATTCAGTCATGCATATTAACCAGTGAACTAAATTATGCCAAGTCACTGGTTTTCCTGGCTAGCTCAGGCAACTCATTCCATGCTCTAATAGCACTATGGAAGAAGGAGTATATTTACAAATATGTCCTAGCATATAGGACGAGGAATGTGCCTTTATCTTTGTGTCTTTCTGAGTATTTTATTAAATTTTGTTTTGTTTTGTCAATACAATAACAGCGTAATCATTTCTGTCACAAATTTAAATGACCCTTTAAATTAAAGAGCAAATGAATGCTTTAGTTTTAGACGAGTATGAGTTAGCATGTTGATATAAACAATTCAAAAGTAAATTTTGATGTTCAATATTTAAAAAAAAATGGAATAAAGAAACATGGCATAAAATTCTCATCTGTCATAAAAAGAACTTTTATATACATGGAAGTAAAAAAAAAAACAGGTCAACAGAGGAGTTGTAATGATTAAAGCTACTCACATTTGCTGCCACCAAAAGCCTTCTGTTGCCAGTGGGACAAACAACAAATAGCCAATCCTGGTTCAAGCCTTCCACAGCATTGTCCATAAAGACTGATTGCATCATCTATAAACAAATTAAGCTAGTGTAAACAGCAACAGGGTGGAGTTGAATCACAATATGGCAATAGAATTACTCTTACTTTTGCTTTGAAATGTAAAATAATTAGAATAAAACAAAAAATGTCACTCCTGACTCCCCCCCCCCATTCAACTTGTTCAAAAAGCTCCTAACTGTTTTCAGACTGATATTACAAGTAGGTCATGAAAGATGCAGGGCCAGAGAGAAGCACACACAATGAAATCAATTACTCTAGGGCCTGCGTCCACTTGGGGCCTCCATAGGGTAGCAATTTATGAACTGTATTTTAATTAATTGTAAAAATTTAAAAGGGCCCTGTTTTCAATCTAAAATAGTGTAAAATTAAATGATATGTAATGAAAAAACAAACAACATGACTCAAGAAAAAAACACATTAAAACCACTATCTAACACTGCCCACACTGCTGTACATTTCATTGCTGATATTAATTTGTGATCAAACTAGGTTAACTAGCTAACTTATCTAAATAAAACGTTGAAACTTAAGCTGCTATAATTCTAAATTCCACAGCTCAAGCCGTCAAAATGATCTCAAAATTAATTTTAGAATCATTTACAGATAGCTCATATGACCTCTTGTCATGTCAAAAAAATAAATAAATAAATAAACATTTTATTAGCTTTATCCTTACCGGGTGTTTTTCAAGCCAATTGTCTTCAATAACTTCAATTTCCCTTCTCTTTTTATCATTACCACGATCGCTGCCATCAAACTTTCGCTTAAATCCTCCACCACCCCCTCTCCCACCTCTAAAGTTTCCCCCTCTGCCCCTGCCTCTTTGCTGGTAACCACCATCTCTTCCTCCATCCCTACCACCACTGCGGCCGTCCCGACTATCTCGACTGTCTCTGTATCCACTCCGACTGTCCCGGCTGTCCCTGTATCCACCATGGCGATCGTAATCACTACTGCCGTATCTGTTGGAGCTGTATGAGCCACCTCCTCCACCACCGTGACCATAGTGTCCTTCTGATCTGTATGAGCCTCCTCCACCTCCGTAGCCTTGATCTCTGTTGTAAGAGTCACCTCTGTAGCCACCACCTCCTCCCCCTGAGCCACCATACCCATACCCATCATAATATGACATGATACTTTAGCTTCCTGAAAATAAAAAAAAATATATATATATATAAACGTATGAGTAAAAGACTATATTATATATATTTTTAACAAGCAAATCAACAATTGCTTCTAAAATCTAAATTAAATTTATTACAAGCCAAAAGAAATTGAGTGTACATAAAATTGTCAACAAATTGACTGCATGGTTGTATGGTAAGCACTTCAGGTACGGACGCCATCATGATGGTTACGGGTATTTTTTCTGCCTATAGCCATCCTGCAGGAGGTTTGGCCTAGGACGTACAAATCTTTATTTATGAATGAAATATTGAAAATGTATATATAACAAAAGTTTGAACCTGTTGTCAACTTCTAGTAGTTCTAATTTGCCCACAACAATCACGTTTGGGCATAAAATCCTTGGTTACTTATTCACCAAAGGCAATTATAATATATAAAGTAGATACATGTTCTCATTTTTGATAGTCAACTAGGCTAATTTGGTATTTAATAAATTATAAAATTCATCATTTATGGCACCACACTGTAAGAACTGATGAAAAATAGCTGACAACAATAAAACAGAATGAAGTGGACAATTTTTTTTCTTGTAATTAATTTTGTTTCTCTACATTAGTGTTTCCCAAACTTTTAACAGAACACTTCACACATTCTGAGTTTTTAACACAACACATTATATTGCTTAATTTGTTTAGGGAGAATAATTCATGTGGTGGTCTATTACTTTATTATTCCAGTAGTTCTGGAACACCTATTAGATTCAAATTTTTTTTGAAGATATTTTCATGTAGCCATCAGTCCAAGTTTGAATATTAGTAAAAAGGCATTAGTACCAATGATTTTTTAATACTAAAATATTTTAAATAAGAGGTGATGTTTTATCTTCTAATATTGACCTTATTGTACTAGCATTTTTGTGAGAGGCATCTGCAACAATATTAAATAAAAACTTTTTTTCCTCTCCGCTTAATGTCATTCTTCTTCTTCTATTGTTCCTTATCTTTATCTGATCTCTACTAGACTAGATTCTATTCTTAGTTCTAGAATGACTAGAAGCGAACCAGGGACCAGTGATCTGACAGTGCCAGTGATTATCAATGATCAAGCCATTCAAGCATCACTTTTTTATCTGACAAAATTTATAATTTATCAACATTCAATGATGAATGAATCAAGATTTGTAGCATTGATCATTGACTATTCTATTAAAAATTATTATTTCTAAATTCTATTTCTATTCATTATTCATTAACAGATTGAAATAGATCTATAATATTCGTCATATCTATATATATATATAATTCTCTTCATGGCTCAACAGTTTGGACAAGAGATAAAGGAAAGATCACATCACTCTTTAATTTCTGGAAGTCGGTCTAGACCAGTCTTTGGGGGGGGGGGGGGGGGGGGGTATTCACCCGTCAATAAATAGCAGGGCCAGAATAAACCATTGTGACCAAGAAGTCATGGAAAGATCGCTCTTTTATTTATTTCTACCCCACATAACTTTAGCAGCGAAAAAAAGAGGGGGGAGAGAACAAGTAATCTATTCTGTATTCACCCGTCACTAAATAGCAGGGCCGACTCAACCCTTGTGGGGCAGATGCGAAACGGGTCAAGTGGGGCCAAGTTCGAGTAGGGATACAGATAATAAGTAAAAATTAAGAGTTTGTATTAGATAATAAATTCATCTTTGCATTTTAATCATTCTTTACTATGACAGAATTACTTTACAAGCCTTGCATGTAGCGAAGTCATGTATACTACATACATCATACAGTATCTATCTACAGTATTATGAGTATATCATACAAATTCTATTTCCTACATAGATCATGCTCAATAGCAAGAATTACCAAATGTTTCAATCTATATACGAGAATTTTCAGGACTTTTTCGTATATTTTGCAATGTTAAAAGATTTCCAGGAGCTGCTGGTAAATCAGGAGGCCACGAGAAATCTGTTATAATATAATATAAATAAGTTATAAAATGGTTTAATGTAATAATTTACATCTAGAATTAGCACGGGTCCTATGAAAATGAAAGTGCTGGACCCGCTGTGGTCGCATAGGTTGCAGTGGCCTAACTCTAAACTTTACTTTAAGTCTAAGCCAGTAATAAGCAGTATAACTAGTTACTAGTATAAGGCTAAGGCCGGCCCTTCAAAATAGCGGCGTGTATGCTACCGCCTACACCGTGGGTCGACTAGGTAGGTCACTAGTGTAGGTCTAGTTCATTACTACAGTAACTTACGTTTATCGAACAAGTTAAGCTCATTCGCCGACATTTTTTATGTTTGAATTTGTGTATCTCCGTAAAAATTAGACCTAGAAAAAAACTGATTATATCTATGAACTCCTCATCCATTTTTCTTAAAAAGTAGACATGTTTTATTCTATTAATACTCATAGTTAAACTTATATTTGATGTTAAAGTGAGTCAGGTCGATGATTTCAAAAGCTTAAATTATCGAACACTTTTTTACCTTTATCTTATCTTATTGAACATATTAAGAACTTATCGAACACATGAGAAGTATGGTGTTTTAAAAGTTTTATGATTATAAAATTTTGTGAAAAGTATGGTGTTTCAAAAGTGTTATAATCTATATTTTTTTTGTTTATATCATTTTCTTTTTACGCCATGTCAAGACAGACAGATTTTAGTCATTTTCACATGGTCCACATCGAAGGAATCTATAATCTATCACTGATCAGCTCTGCTTAGAAACTGACGGTGCTAAGCCCAGTAACGCACTACCGTAGTACTTATTTAGGTCTAAGCTATTTTGAGACATAAGGACATTAATAAATTAAATCCATTTGAGGGAGAGCCTAATAAGCTTTGGTAGTCAATAGATAATCCTCCCCAAGTCATTGCAGGACACAACAGTTTACTTGGTTGACCTAAAAACAAAACATACGGTACGCGGCCCTACGTAACTAGCCGCCGATCTAGCATGCTCAGTGTATGTAACAGCCCAAAAGTCAGTGCTAGATATTTTTCGATCTGGGCGGGGAAGGGGTGCTGAAAAGCTATGGTAGCTTGCGAGCTGTGTTACCTATAGATGTAGATAGATCCGCCCTCCCTAAACCACCTGGTTGACCAAAAAAAAAACACTGTATTTTAGAGCACACTTAGTATTTGTCACACACACACAAACAACATATCTATATATCTATCACGCCTAGTGTTTGTGACCTAATTAACGGCTTGACCTTAGGTACTCGAATGATGGCTCCTCCCCCTTTCCCCTCAACATTGTTCTTACTACAACTTGAACAATGTTTTGGGGCTGCGTTGGTGGCCTGGTTTACACCTGTGTGTTGGGCTGTCACTGACCATTTTTTTTGTGTTGTGTTTTAGTCTGGCTCTGCGTTTGGATTGAGTCTTGAAATTTACGTTGTTACTTTGCACTGAAAAAGTGTGAATGTTGGAGAGTGGAATTGCGTAAGAAGAAAGCGCGGGTAAGGGGGTGTAGGCAGAATAAGAGAGTGGTTAAATGTGTTATTGTTATTATTTTGAGTATTTGTGATGTTTCAAAGGAGTGTCTTTGTAGCGCATTATGAGCTTTATCATACTTTATGGTATATGGTACTTTATATATAATTTTTTTAGACCCTGCGCCACACGTCTAGATCGAGAAGCACAACTGACTATGTATTTGAGGCTGACGTCACATTTTAATGGTCGATCAATTATTGATGATCTCTTGATACAGTGTCTGGACTGTTTCTCTCCCCCCCCTTTTTTTTTACCTACCAAAGACATTTTTATTTCAAAATACCATATCTACATTCTATACCTCCCATTTAGCCCTTTCGTTTTATTAATATCTCTTCACATCAAGCACATGCGCTAGGTATTGGTTTATAAAACATAATTCAGAAGTTAATAGAATGGGACATCTGAAAAAAAAAACACAACTGGATATATTCTAAATTCGTTGTTCCTGTGTTATATTCTATATTCCTTGCATATATATTGGCACAACAATGATAATAGCATCAAACTATATGTGTCATAAAATCAGCTTTTAAAATGGGTACAATTAGTGCATATCGATGTAAATCTATTTACTTAGAAAAATATAGCACATTTACGGTAAACCACAAATAGCCGATACAAATTGTAACACATGGGTAATTTATATATGTACTTTGCATTACATTATTTTTAAAAATAATAAAAAAATATATAATTTAAATATTTTGTGTTCTTTGGGTTATATCCCTTTGATGTTTATTTTTAACATTAAAATGGCGTTCGATATCTTATGAAGCTGAGATTGCTTATATAAAAACTGCTATTATCGAACACCCCCTTTTTAAACCTCAATTTTCATGTTTAGCCTAGGTAGTAAAGAACACTTTAAAGAAAATTGTTGCAAATATTTCTCAGCCTAATTAGAAGCGTATTATATAGGTTTTGTTGAGCTGAACATCATTGGCATTAAAAAATACCCTTAAGCCGAGACTCACTTCACTCTTCCCAAGAGGTCAAAAAAAGTGAAATTTTTTATACCAATATTACCAATGCACTTTGAATATAAGTAAAAAAATTATCCTTGGGTGAAAATGAAACTAAATATAACTAAACTATAAAGAAATGGACGATGCACAATAGGAATGGACTAGTTTCGTCATAATCATCGAAATAAAGGAGAATGGAGTGTTCGATAAGTACCTTAAAACGAAGGTGTTCGATAGATCATCATCATAATAGATGTAAGTATTTTTTTGTAAGTTACTCTAGTTGTCATTATCATAATCATGATCATCATTATCTTATGATCATAATCATGATAATCATAATGATAACCATAGATCTAGAATGATAATATTTATTGATAAAAATCATAAGATTCAGATCTCATCTGATCATCATCATGAATGACAATATCATCAATCATCATGATCCATGACAATAATAATAATGACATGAAATGAATGATCATCATGCTTGCATGGTCCAGCGTGTCGGCAGTCGAAGCGCATACCCACATCCATTTAAGTTAAGTGTTTAAGGTGCTAGATTAATTCATTTAAACCTAATTATCAATTCGTATAGAATTAGTGTAGATAAAGTTCAAATTCTACCTAATAATAGAAGTAGAGTTGTATTTCAAGACAACAATGTCCACCATAAAATTTTGGTAGAAAGTGCGGCTTCCTGTTGAATTTTTATTCCAATCACCTCCCTTTGATTTAATTTAAACATCACTGACATACATAAAAATATTTAGGCTAAGTCTGTGTTTCTAAAAAAAAAAAAACAATCCCCCTCCCTCCTTTTTGAAGCCTATTAGGCACTTACATATATAGGCCTAATACCAATTACCATGTAAGCACTTAACATGACATTTTTAGTGTCGAAATACCTTTCAGTTTCGGTAAAGACAGCATCTAAAACAAGTACGGTCCAATCAGCACCCAGAAAGTTTGACAATGACGATAACCTATAAAACTCTTTTCACCAATAGACTAATGTGAATATAGGCCTACCTCGGGTGGCTGTGTAAAAACCCCAGCTTCAGTATATTAAAAAAAAAACAAACGCGGATGTATTTTTTTTCATTAGAAAGTCGGAACTGTGAATGTCAATGGACCACTGTAGCTCCTATAGTACACTTTGTTCTTATACCAAATAGCAACTAAATTTAAGACAGTATTTTCTTTTCCTTCGGCACGATAGCTATTATACTGGGGGCCAATTAGCACAAAAGCTGCTGCGACTGGAAACATCTTGGTAATAGAATCCAACAGCACGGGGTTTCTGTAAATCACGTGACAATGTTTGTAAAATGTTTTAAATGCTTCTGGTGTACCTTTAAGAGTTGAAGATAATTTACTTCCTATAGTCCAAATCTCCAGAAGGACTAAGGGGGGGGGGGGGGGAGTGGCAGCGAGCAGGGAATGAACCTGGGATCATCGAGACTACTGAACAACAGTCTAGCGTGCATGCCGCAGGCCAGGCAGCCATCCATAGGCTACTTATAAGTAGCTAGGCTATGTGTCAGCGTTAGAATGTCCAACGGTAGCGCAACGGATAACTTAAAATGCTAGAATACATTAGAAAAGAAAAACTACATTGACGCGCATTCTTAGCAAAAATGATAGCGATTGTTCAGTACCTCCAATATGCGCCAAAACGTCAAACAATTGTCAGTTTTAGGCTTAGTTGAAATGCTTGACAAATTCGACCCAAACAAGCAAGAACATCTTCGACGAAGTAAAAACTCCGAGGCTCACGACCAGAACCTCGGATATAGGATTTAAAATGAGCACATGGACCTGATGGCATATATCTTCCCGTTATTCTTGATTGCACGCTTAAATTGATGTTACCACAAAGAACAGATAATATATCTTTTTTATCCAGAAGTTAAGATGAACACTTTGAGTTTATGTAGCTAAAAGGATCAATAGTACAGTAGGCCTAGTACTTACGTAAGGTACGTACGACGTTGTATGTTTGGTAACAAAAAATTAGGCCTTCAACGTTAGAGGCGGACGATCCCGTCAGCGGAAAGTGGTACGATATAAATATTGGCCTATATATCTATAGTCTACCCTTACGGCTTAGGGTCCGCATATGACATTCGCCCAGCACCCCGCTAACTGATGAGGCCGCTTCTGCATACTTCATTATAGGCCTAAATCCTTTCTATATTTTTTGATTATGTGTAGGCATATCTTATTCAAGAAAATCTGACTGGACAATGTAAACGAAACGTGGTCGATAGGCTAAGTACGCTTGAACTTGGGTTGGCTTGGCTACCTATGAAGGGGGTTCGACACCCGACTCGGGCAGAGTTGTGTTTACTGAGCGCCTAAAGGCAGCACGGAAAACCTTTTCCCAGATAAACCCTTCCCCCCCCCCCCAACTGGTCCACAAATGAGATTGGACCAAAGCGCTCTAAGCATGAAAGTAGCGTTATATAAAAGCTATAGTTTATATATTTTAATGGACCGGCCTGTCTCTTGATATCCTACAAAGAACAGCTGCTGACCAGGAAAAATGGCAACATGTGGTTACGCGAGCTACTATGAAAGTTGGGGGACAGAGGAGACCTTATCCCAGAATAAATAGCGCAATAATATACTTGTTTTACATGCTTCACCAATTCACTTCAGCATATCTTATCATCTAGGGCAGGGGTGGGCAATCCTTTTCTATAAAGGGCCGCATTAAAAAAAAATGTAATGGGGGTCCGCATACATACAATACTTTAGCTGTGTATAATGTACTATACATTTAAATTTCATTTTTTTTTACGCTCCCAATTGAGGAATTACAACAAAAGTTAGCAAATTCTTAAACTAGTTTTACGAATATTTCATAAACATTTTGACTTTGTTATTGTCTATTTTGCATCACAACATTACACCACAAATGTTTAGTTTTACTGAATGTGAAGTAATTCGCTATATACACTCGTGCTTGATGTTTCAGAACTGTGGAACTAGCTTACTAATTAGTATTCTTGTGACTGCTGTCAAATTACAGTCAGTCAGCATCGACCTGTTCTTACACTTGTTTATTTTCAAACAAAACACAATTCAAACACAGTGAATGTGGACCCCAATATTGGGAAATTTTACCAGCAAAGTTTTTTTATTTGTTAAAGTGTGGAATTACATTATATATAGCTTCGGCACTCATAAAACTCCCGCGGAAAATCTTCTCTTTCATGTCACAATTTTCTTTGAAGTATGCCCTCTCGAGCTGAAGAAGCCTCGAGCACTAAATGGTGACACGAGTCTTGAAAACTGGTTCCAATCTCTTGACGTCTTAAAAAAGCTTTCCAATTTCACAATTAAGGAGTTAAAATAAGCCTTGTACTTTTCAACCATTTCTTCAACCATTTCACTAGAAATGGTTTCACTTTTCAGCAAAGAAAAATGACAAAAGCTGTTTTCTCTTGCTTGTCTTGAGAAATGGGAAAGCTTTGTTTGAAAAGATTTAACATGCTCAAACACGTGAAAATAACCCATTAAAATAATGCCGATGAAAACCACGAAGTCTGTCTTCCAATCTTCATTAGAAATATTAGTTACAAGGTCACAGTTAACTCACATATTTCATGATCCTTTACCAACCAATGTCACCAATTCTCAAAAAATGGTGTGACCCCTCCGAGGGTCAAAACGGTGTAATAATTTAGGTCCAATAATCTTCTCAATACCTTACTCATGCTAAGCCAGCAGATTCTACTGTGATATCGAACATCGGAATGTTTTGTTTCCAAATCTTCAAGTAGGGTCCGACTTTCGGAACTGCCTAGCTCTGAGATAATTGTGGAAGGATCTAAAAAATCAGTGCTATGTATACCTTGATAAGGCAGGAATATTTAAGCTCCCTTTTTTCTACACTAAACAAAATTAATTAACTACCACTAATTTATTAACTAATTGGTTAGGGTTGATTCATGTACTATCATCAACTTCAAATAGTGATGTGAAATTTGAACTTTGATCCGAGAATGGGAAGTGGGCGAAAAATAAAGTGTACAAAATGTAATAAGGGAAACAACTTCAATATATAAAACCACATCACTCAATAAGTATCATTTCTTTCCCTTTACCATACCAAACAAACTGATTAATGTTTAAATCGAATTCATGTTTTGTTAGGTACAACAAATACTTGTGTAAAGTTTCAACTTGATCTGAGAATGGGTGTGGGAGAAATAACATGTACAGAAATGTACCAGACAGACACAGTTGATATACACTTTGTAATAATATAAACTTTTAGTTTCCTAAAGTGTTAATTTTTGTAATTTACAAAATACAATCACATTTTCGTAAATTGTAAATTCGTAAACTTTTGATTTTAAAAAGGAGATGAATTTGAATTGTACCTGAGATTTAAACAATATCATGAACACACTTTAATTTGTAGGAGCAAAATATTTTCAGACAGAATTTACTTATAATAATGCCAATAAAATGATTGTATACACTGTACTTCACGTATTTCTCTTAGCTACTCAGCTGTAATTACAGTACATAGCCTATATATATTCGAATGCAGACACAGCTGATGTTTGCTGAGGTCTATTGGTAAGGTCTTTTTCCACTTTACAAATTTCCTTTCCAACTTTGGTTTGTGATATCTGGCCACCAAATGAGTACAAATATGGTTTAGCTTGCTTTACATCACAGTGAAAATAAGTCTACTTAGAGCACCTAACCCATAAGTCTTTATGTTAATGAGCAGTAATAAAAGTGGGTGTTCATTATGCCAATTTTTTTCTGATGATTTGGTGAGAACTTGCTTGGCTCTAGAACAAATATAATTATACGAGGAAAAAAAAAGTCAAAATGTTTTCAAATTTATATCTTACAAGCTTAAATAGTAACTAATATATTGGTGTAGTAAAGTCATCGATCTAAAGCAGTGTTTCTCAAACTTTTACTGGTGACACCCCCTTAACCAGCTGGGGACTTGCACAAGAGCAGGATGTAGGATCCAACAGTAGAGTTAAGGAGGGTCTTCTTCTTTTTCTTCTAGCCAGCTTTATTGCTGCTGAGCTGTCAGCTCTTTTGCAGACTGTGCCAAGGAAAAATAGTGTGCAGTTTTCTTCAGTTGTTCAGCACTGCCGTACAGGTTATGTTGGGCTGGAGTAGTAGTAGGGTCTGTCTAAGGTGGATTAGGGATTAATGAAAAGGAAAAGAATATTTACATTTTTAGAACACAATTTTCCAGTTTTAGAAACTTGCAAAAAATCACCTAAGCAAAGACGTTTTGAAATGTTTGTTTTTTTCAAAAAGTCAATATTATATAGTTTTAGATGCTTCTCACAAAAACGTATATATTTGAAAAGATCGTTATTAGAAGAGGAACCAACGTCTCTTACTAAAAATATTATTATACTTTACTAAAACATGGATTAATAATTACTATAAAAATAAATATATTTTTTTCCCTTTTGGAAACAAATTGACCTGCATTGCATTTATCCCTTTGTCAGGCCGTCACAACCCACAGTTTGAGAAACACTAATCTAAAGCAATCTAAAGTAAGAACAAATTGGGAAATAAATTAAAAGTAAATAATCTCTTGGAAAAAAATATATTTCAATTTATGTAGTAAATAGATATATACACATTCAACAGATACAAAAAAAAAAATGCCTCTCTAAAAAGAAATATAAATGGCTTTGTCACTACTAGTTAAAAACAATAACTACATAGTACACAATAAAAACATATTTAAAATAACAAACATCCGATCTTCCTTCTTTACATTGTGATAACATTCACAGGACTGATTTCAACAAAGAAGACAATAAAAAGTAATATGTTTTAGTCTGCCCTGTAGACGTTCTCTGAGAACACTCAGGTAGAAGATAATTATCAAATAAATACAATGCATAGTGTACACATTTCGAATGAACGTTTGGGTTAAAAATATTAGTAACCATATTCGAAAATATTTCTGGTTGGTACATCGCTGGTGACTGCCAAGGTTAATTTATGGTTGGAAACTGGAATTAAAGTTTTATTCAAGATTTTTAGAATGCTCTCAACTGTACCCGAGATTTAAACAATCATGAACACACTTTAAGTTGCACGAGCAAAATATTTTCAGATAGAATTCACTTATAATAATGCCAATAAAATGACTGTATACACTGTACTTCTCGTATTTCTCTTAGTTACTCAAACTCAGCTGTAATAGGCTTATGCAGACACAGCTGATGTTTGCTGAGGCCTATTTGTAAGGTCTCTTTTCACTTTACAAATTTCCTTTCCAACTTTGGTTTGTGATATATGGCCACCAAATGAGTACAAATATGGCTTAACTTGCTTGTGGAGGAAAGTTCATATCTTCTACTGGACGTTTGATACCCATGCTAATCAAGGGCAGTAATGGCCACGTTTATTTCCCTTGCCTTCTGAAACACTACAAGTATGAAAGGGTCCTCTAGCCCTTACACAATGCAACGATAAGATTTGTATCGGCATTCTTTCAACTAATCTATTTCGTTTTACATTTTGGAAAATTTCCTTTTTGATTTGGTTGTGTTGCTGATACAATTTACAACTTATAGACCTATTACTGCTGTCCGTAAAATGTCTTTTTTAGTCTTTTGCATGACATGCCCGACTCCGATTGAACATAATTCGCAGCCAATAAAACAAAAGAACTACTGACACCACACAAGTAAAAACACTAATGCCATTTTATAACAAACTCTAGGTCAACATATTTAAATATTTACATTAAGTATAATGATGTAACAAGTTAAATAAAAAAAATACTTTAAAAAAAAAACAAAGCTTATAATGAGTGAAATTGCATCAATTATTTTGAATCAATTATGTAAGCCTTAGCTTTTTTTATAAACAGATCTTTATTAACAATAATAAATTTGTGCGATTGGAAATATTTTTATAAATTATTTTTAATTTAGCCTAACTTTTATAGCGTTCTCAGTGCGCTATGGTCCAATTACCATTGTGGACCAGTTGGGTAATGGGGAGTGGGGTATCAGAGAGGTTTCTATGCTGCCTTTATAAAAGCAATTTAAACAAAAAAAGCTGCTCTAGTCTGAATTCGAGCTAAGCCTCTAAGATGGAAGGACATGTTTTACCTATTCATTAATAGGCAACCTAATTCTCTACCTTAGTCTTGACAATTTAAGAGACTATATAAACCAAAGTGAATTAATTATGACTAATTCATTAACTAATTGGTTCATTGTTAAATTGATTCATGTGTTGCCATCAACCATGAATACTGGGCAAAGTTTCAACTTGATCCAAGAATGGGAATTGGGAGTAATAATGTGTAAAAGATTTTGACCAGGCAGACAGACAGAGTTGATATAAGATTGGTAAGAAAAATAACATCTTTTCTCTAAATGTTTCTCATTTTAGTGAAACATTAATGGCATTATAAAAATGGAATGCTTTTGAAGATCAGAAAGTTCTGAAACAATTTTGGAATGTCTCTTGGCACTGTGTGTCCAAATACTTAATCAAATTCTTGAAAGAAAAGACCTAAAAAAAAATAAATAAAACAAATGAGTGAGAAATGAAAATAATTTATTTTAAATATTTTACTCTTTAAGAGTTTATTGTAAAGGATAGCGATTTATGTATCCATTTTCTTGAATACAAAATTCACCATTAAAAAATTTGTATTGGAAAATTATAAAATGTAAACAAAAAAAAAACAACTCATTAGATAAGGGATCCAATGAATTTTCTTGGTTGCCTTGACAGATGCATAGCCCTAAACTGAACTCCGCCAAATAATTCTTTAATCTATTTAACTTCATTGCTACTTTAAATAAAATGATGTTTTGGTCAACACAACTTACCTGCAATGCAGGCAGTAAAAAAACAAGCAATATTGCCAGCTATCATGGCTCTGAAGATAATCCTAGCCATTGTTTTTCTTCGTGAAGGCGCCATAGCTGACAAGCTGCCTAGCAAGATACCCATTGAGCCAATGTTGGAAAAGCCACAGAGAGCATATGTAGCAATAATCTCAGACCTATGCTGTAAAGAAATAGATATTTTTGTTTTTCACTCTTATTTCAAAATCTAAATTTTAAAAATTAAATGACTTTAAAGATGATTATTCTGTTACAAAATGAAACAGTGTCTTCGAGTTACTCACCGACATGATACCTTTAACCAATCGAGTGTTGTTCCAGTTGTTAAGAATCAGATCATCACCACTGAAGTGATAGGTCATGTTGGAGCCAAACTGGCCTATATATCTTAAATACTCTTTACGATTCTTGATCAAAACAGAAAGTTTTCTGTAATGAAATTCATTGGAATAATTTAGCTATTATAGAAAAAGTTAGGTCACCGCATGTAAACATTGTTTTACAAAATCAACATTTTAAAGTCTAGTTTCTGAAAACAACATTACACAACAGACAAAGATAGTTTATAAATACAACATGTAACATAAGTATTTGTTTTTTAAAAAATATTAATTAGATTTAAACAAAACCAATTTAAATTTAATTAACTCTTCCATATTGAAAAAGGAATTATTTCGAATAGTCTAGTTGCATTTAATTCAGGTCACCTAGCCTGATCTTTAATGAGCAAGGTCATCATACCCCAAGGAATTTTCTGCAGGTTTGATGTACTACACTGTACAGTCAAGATAGAATTTCTATGCTTGGTACAAGCATGCATCTTTTATATGAAAATTCTAAACTGACTATTTTTTAATCTAACCATAGCCTTAGCTAAACTAGGCAATTAATTTTTTTTTTAAAGGAGAAAGTAAAAGCTATACAAGAAATTAAAAATAAGCAGTGTTAGAAAAAAAAATGTATATGTAAAAAAAATTGCACTCACTGGTAAGCTATAAATTCGTTGGTAAATGTTTTAACACCAACAAGCTCTGCCACCTGGCGACAGTCATCAGGTTCAGTTCCCATGAATATAGCCACAGGATACAATATGTATGAACATATAAGCTGAAAGGCCAAGGAGGAAAAGAAATTATTAATATTTCTTAAGTGAAACAAACGTAGCAAACAAACTCCATTCTGGCAACTTTTTGAGAGTAACATTCATAAGAAGGCTAGAAAGATTTTAAAAATAAAAAAAACACCCAGTTGGGCAAGGACTTTAAGATGTCACCATTACAATGGAGATACAAGATACTGTTTACAAAAAAACAGACTCAATCAAACCATTGAATAGAACTGCTCTATCTGATGTAAACATTTCAAATGTTACGTTAAGTGAAACTAAAGTGTGAATGTATATTTTGTTTCTATAGTTATAATGTATTTTTTTTAAATTTACAAATTGTAAGGCTAATTTCCTCATGGCTTCTTTGTTCTCGTTGATAATAAAGATTATTATTATTTTTAATCATTGCAGGCCATCAAACATTAGTAGGCGAAATTAAGTCGAAATAAAAGTAATAATGAAACAAATTAACAGTTTAAAAAACATCAATAAGAACATTTTGGTAATAAAAAAACTTTAACTTCTTTAACAAAACAAAAACGTAAGTTGAATGTTTCTGCTAAAATGGGATGATGAGAATCAGAGATTTGAAAACAAGACATTGACACTGTCAAATACCTCAAATGTGAAATCCTTGATACCGACTCTGTCTCCAAACCATGTCAGCGTGGCGTTGACAAACTTGAGGAGGGAGAGAAATGCCATCACATTGACCACAACACAGGCAATGATCTTGGCTGAAAGGACAGCACCGTTACATGCTGCTTCTATTACATTACCCTCATTGCTGTCAAATAATACAAGAGTATCAGTCAATAAGCCAGGACTGTACTAGGACTATACTAGGAACCCATGGATTGTTAGAATTTGTAAAACATCATGTTTAATGCCTATTACAACACCACAGAGTGAACCAACGTATGAATTTCGGGGTTTGGTAATGGCAATATCAATTTGAAATGCACACTATGTAGAGTTTAAGATTAATGGAAATAAGGAGGTGTAATAATAATAGGCAAGAAAACTAAGGTTTGTTTGTAAGCCTGATTTTGTGGCATATATGTTTCCAATTGAATAAAATGTTTACAGTGTACAACAATTAGCTGAGAAAAATAAATCTTCAAAATAACTTGATGGCTGCCTGGTCGTGCGGTTTGCGCGCTGGACTGTCGTTCAGATTTATCGATGGTCCAGGGTTCAAACCCTGCCCGCTCCCATCCCCCCGTTGTCCTGCGGGAGGTTTGGACTAGGAAGTAATTATCTTCAACTCTGAAGGAACATCCGAAACATGTAAAACATTAAACAAACATTTTTTACAACTTGTCTATTTTACTGTAAAACTAAACAAAACCTCCCTAACATAAAAGAATGAGACAAAAAGGAAATAAAAGGAAATTTGGTTTTGGGGAAATATTCAATGAATTTCCTGACTAAAAAGACCCTTTCAGAGTGTGGTGAATATCTCTGTGTGCATTTTACTGACAACATTAGATCATGAGTAGTCTGATATCAAATCTATGGATTGTTCACAAAAGTCGAGGACTTGGTTCTGTGACCCTAGTCTAAGAAAAAAAAAACACTCTCATCCCACCACCAGATTACCTGGTTGTATTTTCTGTCTCATTGACTCCCAAGCCAAAATGACTCCTGCATTGTGAATAGGACATAACTGATGGGGCTTTATTTAATTGGATATCCAATAGATTTAGCATTGGTAAAACAGAATAATGACTCTCTGTACAGGAGAGTAAATGGCAGTAAATAAGTAAGTGTTGACCCCAAAGAAGCAGTCAAATAAGTGCCTACATTACCACTGACCCATACAAAGAAACAAACGTACCTTTTCTCAATCCTGTTGAAGTTTTGGGACTTTACAATCGGTATCTCTACCTCAGGGTATGTCAGTTTGGAGATGGCCAAAGCTGCAGGGGCAGACATGACAGAGGCTGACAACAAGTGATCAGCAGGGACCTACAAGGATGAAAAACAAAGTCATTATTTCCATCTTACACTATACAGAGTAAGATGCACTAAAAATATTATATGTATTTAAATGTTTGGATAAACACCAACTCAATCCTTTTAAGTCAAAATCTGCTTCAAATGAACAGTTATTATCATTTGCCATCTGATGATGAATAAAAAATCCAATAAAAGAGAAGAATTATAAGGGCTTTTTTTTTTTTTTACTATAAAGTACCAGTTGCAGTCCTATGGTAAAAAAGTTAGAACTCTAGGGTCTAGAGTAGGACTTTCACAAATAACTGATATTTTATTTAAGAATTTCAACTGACATAAGTTGGCGTATTCAATGTGGTTGGTCATTGCAATGCCACAGAAAAGATAGGCTTCAATAAAGAATGCTAGGCCTTGGAAAGAAATTTTGACTTTTTCTTTACCCTATTTGTCAAGTCCGAATGTCAATATGTGCAGTATTTCACATTGAAAACCACCTATTATGCCATAGGCATATAATATGATCTGACACAGAGCCACTGTCAGCTAAAGGTCTAAGTTCTTTTTTTTTTCATCTACGACTCTTTTAGACGGAAACATTTGTATGCATCTGAATGAAATGTGAAAACGTGGAAATGTCATGGTAAATAGACTTCTAAATACTGTAACGTTTCTCACTAATCAGGCTCTCTGGAAACTGATGCCACCAACTTATAGAACTTGACAACTGAGGGCTCCAAAATAAGGTAATAATTTAATGTCCAAATGAATCACAGCCAATACTGTACGATTGGCAACAACGTAACACCGAAAAAAAGCTTCACTTTCTGACGTATCAAATCTGTAACGCTGTATCAACTCTCCGCCTCTTCCTAGACTTGTACTCGATTCTCTGTTCCGGACCAACTTCACACTAGACTTATTCTTGACTCTGACTCGTACTTGTAAAGTTGCAAGGTAACGTGAAGGGACTTGACTCTGACACATTCACTCTTATATAGGGTCCCTGTGGCCTTCTAGAACCAGACGGAACATCCCTCAACCCTTTTGGTTAATCACATGACCACATCCCACGTACCTGGCCTGAGTAGTATTTACTCTAGATGTTTCTTCAAACTTTGCCAGTCAACGCAGTTGGCAGTATCGGCTTGTCACGGTTGACAGCTCGTCTAGCTCTGGTCTGGGGCGATTTGTGTCGGCTGTCTACACACACACACACCACTACCTTCATCTAAGTCACCACCAGATTTATAACAATACTTACAGTACCATTATTTTTTTACTTTGCGAAAATGTGGGGTTCTACATTCAACTTACTCCAAAACCAATGTAAGCCCCAAGAACACCTCCGGCGATGGTTGCGAAACCACCAACCATAACAGCATGCAGTTCTGAGGCTGTCATTGTGGCCAAAAATGGGCGGATCATCAGAGGTGATTCCGTCTGCAAGGCAGTGTAAAGTAAACATTAATTTTTTTTTTTAAATTAATGAAATTTTTAAAAGTATAACTAAGGACAAATTATCTTTTAAAAAAATGATAAATAAAAGAATAAATACCATGGAAACAAATATATTGGCAGCAGCGTTTAAAGACTCTGTAGGTGTCGTGCCTAGGCAAAAAGAAAGGAAGTGACCTATAACCTTTATGATGGCCTGCATGATTCCAAGATAATACAAAATGGAAATCACGGTGCTAAAAAATGTGATGATAGGCATGATCTGAAAAACAAAAATTGAACAAAATTATTATATATGATGAACATAAAGTGAAATAAATATTAAATAACAGAATCAGGAATAATACTTAGATCTAATATATATAATTGAATGTTAGGTATATGTATGTTTAATGTCCTGCATAGAAATCAATTGTTTGACAAATCTTGATAAAACTTGGCATAAATGTTCCTTAGATCATGGCGTGATTGCAGTGTATGTTTAATGTCCCTAAAAAAGTATTTTTAACGAATCGGGGTAAACCTGTTTTCTCAATATCAATATGTTGTCTAAACGGCTAAACCCATTTCACACTACTTTCATTTTCGTGGCAAAATTTATTAAAAATGTAAAGGGAACATTCGCCATGTTTGACATAGAACTAAATCAAATTCACAACATCAGTAATACCCAAACTAAGGCCACATGCTGCAGGTCCTATCCAGCTAGTATAAAATATTCACCACATAATAAACATTTTTCAAAGTTCACATAAATAAATAGATATTTTGTGTCCACTCAAGACAACAGTTTTATCAAATAAGCAGATCACAATATCAAATGAATTAGTATGGTCATGTGAAGTGCTGCACTCATCCTTAATCTTTGAAATCAAAGATAGCCTACTACTTATAGAAATAAATGTTAACGGCCTTATATCAGCAATATAAGAATTAATATATGTAGTAATTATTAATGGCTGCCTGGTTGTGCAGTTTACGCGCTGGACTATTGTTTGGATTTATAGATGGTCCCGGGTTCAAACCCTTCCCGCTCCCATCCCCGTCGTTCTGTGGGAGGTTTGGACTTGGAAGTAAACCATCTTCAACTCTGAAGGAACATCCGAAACATGTAAAACATTTTACAAACATTTTAATAATAAAACCCTGCTAAAAATTAAAGCCTCTTTTAAATTTCATGATCAGTTATAGGCCTATTCATTGATTGCATTGATTGGGTGCATAGCTTTAATTATATATTATATAATAGGCCTATCATTGACTAACAAAATTAATTTACACAATGACATGGTCCTATACTAACCGCAAAAGCAAAATAGTGCAAAGTGTAAATTCCTGTGAATTCAATAGGTGGCCCATTAAATGGCGTAATCTTGGCATAGTCACCAAAGACAAAAGCCGCACCAGCATTACTGTAGGCCAAGAATTCTGTAATCCGGTCACCAAGCCAGTTAAACGTTTCATAGCCCCACCTTGTCTTCAGGATAATAATAGCAAAATAGAATTGAACAGAAAAGCCCCAAAATACCGGGTGCCAGTTGACCTGCAAAAAGAAAAAAATTAACTTAAGTCATGATTTACTAATCATGATTTAGATACATCTACTAGGTACTAGAGTTAAATTATGAAGTCTACATTTATTAAATTTAGATAAATTAGTCTAGATATTAGCTTTAAGATATCTATATTTAGGCTAGATCTAGAAATAGATCTATTTATCTAAATCTAGAGATGTAAGTCTATTTCAATTTTTAAAATGCTACAACATTATTATTATAGCTTTTATATAGCGCTACTTTCATGCTTATAGCATGCTCAGAGCGCTTTTGGTCCAATCTCATTTGTGGACCGGTGGGGGGGAGGGGGTATCTAGGAGTTGGTTTTCCGTGCTGCCTTTAGGCGCTCAGTAAACACAACTCTGCCCGAGTCGGGTGTCGAACCTCGAGCCCCCTTCTAGGTAGCCAAGCCAAGTTCAAGCGCACTTGGCCTCTCGACCACGCTTCCCACATGATTTTTATCGTCGAATGTTTGGATTGCATTTGTTTAATTTGTTCAGCAGTTCGTGGTGCTTAAATCCTTAAAAGTTAATTAGCCATTCACTGATTGATTCACTGATTCAGATTCTAATCAAGTGTTTGTATTGATTGTTGGATAGATTGTTTTTGAGGGATTCTTCTTCTTCTAGCCAGCTTTATTGCTGCTGAGATGTTAGCTCTTTTGCAGACTGTGCCAAGAAAAAAAAGTGTGCTGTTTTCTTCAGTTGTTCAGCACTGCCGTACAGGGTGTTGGTTATGTTGGGCTGTAGTGGAAGTAGGGTCTGCCTAAGGTGGATTAGGGAGGGGCATTCAAAGAGGATATGGTTTACGGTTTCAAAGGGGTGGGTGCAGTGTCTGCAAAGGGGGAGTTGTGTGGAGTTTATTTTGTTCGGGTGGTAATTTAGTAGTGGTGTGTGTCCTGTTCTTAGTTGGAAAATTGTAGATTGTTCTTTGCGGGGGAGGAAGTTAATACTGTCCAGTTTGTTAGGCGTAGTCATTTCTTTGTACATGGCTCTGCCTGTGTTTCCTGACGCCCATTGGTTGAGCCACTACTCTTTGTGATTGATGACTAACATTGACCTTAGGGTGAGGTAGTTAACAGGTCTATCTGGTTGTTCCATAGATGAACCTGCCTTTGATAGCTTATCTGCCTTTTCATTTCCCATGATGCCAATGTGTCCAGGGATCCACTGTAGTGTGATATTGATATTTTATTTTGATATCATCTGATGGATTATCACAATTAGTGCTGTCAACTCTCTTGGGCTGTTTGAGGTGCTGCTGTTAAGTGCTTGCAGAGTAGATTGGGAGTCTGTAAAGACAACAATATCTGATGGTGGTTGCACTCCTTCATATAATTTTTTTCCACTGTCTGTAGTGCTATGGTAATTGCCTCAATTTCGGCTTGGAAGTTTGAGCAGTAATCACCACAGGGTGGGCTTATCTCAAAGAGTTTATTTTTAGGGAAGACCAGGAAGGCACCAAGACCAGCATTGATGGTGGCTTTGAAAGCCGATCCGTCTGTATATATATATAGATAGCTGTTTTTTGATAGCTTTCAATAGTTTCAAGCGTGTCTACTTTGAGCTCCAGTGGATTTGATTCTTTTGTTAAGGTGTTATTTAGTAAATGTGTTTTGATGGTTGGTTGTTTGTAGTTTAGTCCGGGCGTAATGTTTGAAAATCTGGTAATTTTTTCTCTGTTATTGGGTAGGTGGTGTTTTAGGGCTAGTTCGACAGTAAGTTGGATCAGAGTCCTTTGCTTTTTTTGGTTGTTTTTCCTATTTCTCTGTGTTAGTATTTTATTAGGATGATCGTCCTCCAACCTTCTGTATCTCTCAATAGCTTCTAATGCTGCTCGGTTGCGCCTTAACTTAAGAGGTTCAATAATGGGAGTCTATTTCACAGGCTGCTGTTGGAGTAGTTCTCATACCTCCACTAATTAGCCGCAAGGCTTGGTTTTGGATTGTGTCTAATGATGATTGATAGGTTTTGTTGGCAGCTACTTGTATGGAGGGACAGTTATCCATTACAGATCTGACGTATCCAGTGTATAACTGTCTTAAGGTTATCTTTTCAGCTCCACAGGATGTTCCTGCTAGGTGTTTTATTATGTTTAATTTTTGTGATGCCTTTTCTTTTAAATCTGCCATAAAGTGTTTTAGAGACAGCCTTTGGTCTAGTTTTACACCAAGATATGTAAGAATGCCCTGATCCAGCTGTACATTTTTTTCATATTCAAAAATAGAACTTTTCTCCACACTCTATCATAGGCTTGTTGCAAATCTATAAATACTGCTGTAGTGTGCTTGTTTTCATGAAACCCTTATACTGTGTCCTGGATAAAATGAAAGAGGTGGTCTTCTGTTCTACTTGCTTTCCTGAAGCCAGCTTGTGCATTGTGGAGTGAGCAAGTACTTTCTAGCCACCAATAAAGTCGGTTATTGATAATTTTTTCTGCCATTTTGCCAATGTTGGATGTTAGAGATATTGGTCTATAACTTTTTGGGTCTTCAGGTGGTTTATTTTTCTTTAAAATGGGTATTATGTTTGCGGTTCTCCATTCCTGTGGCATGTCTCCAGTTTTCCAAGTATGGTTGATAAAGTTAAGTATACAGTTTTGGGCCTGTGGTCCTAGTCCCCGGATCATTTCATTTGTTATTTTATCGGGTCCAGGGGATTTTCTTGACTTGAGACTTTTTAGGGCAGTATTGAGCTCATGTAGGGTGAAGGGAGTGTCAAAGATCTGACAGTTGACTGTTCAAGCTTTTTCTTCTTTCTTTAAGATATTACTAAAGGCCTGGTCCAGTTGTTTTCTTGGCTTTGACTTGTTAATGCTGGCAAAATATTTATTGAATGTTTCAGCCTTTTTAAGGTTTTCTGTTATTATGTCGTCAGTGCCTTTTATAGGTTGGGGGTTTGTTATTTGTTTCTGCTAGCCGGTGAGGGATTCAGGTATTTTATCTTATCTTATATAATACAGATCTTATATATTATATAATACAGGCGTTACTTCAAAAATGAAGATGATTAAGTCCTACGCATCATGCATCTAGTCTTGCATGTTAACCAATCACCTAAATTCTGCTAAGTCACTGGTTTTCCTAGCTGGCTCAGGCAACCCATTCCATGCTCTAGTAGCACTAGGGAAGAATGAGTATTTGTACAAATTTGTCCTAGCATATGGAACGAGGAATGTGCCTCAATCTTTGTGTCTTTCTGAGTATTTTATTAAATTTTGTTTTTGTATTTGAAGATTATGGTTCAGTGTTTTATGTAGGCTACATTGCTATATACTTTACTTCTGAGTCTAATCTCCTAAAGGCTTTCTAATTTATATTGATTTTACTAAAGGTGTTACTCTAGTCAAACCTGAATATTCGTTTGTTATAAATCTCACTGCTCTATTTTGTGTCTGTTCCAGTTTCTTAATGTTGAGTTGAGGGGTCCCAAACAGAGGATGCATATATTCTATTAAAATAATTATTGACCTAACCAAGGTTAAATAACATTTTAGTTTTATGTTCTTATTTGATTTGTAATAATTTCTTTTAATAAATCCTAATGGGGCACGACATGGCCTAAATTGTGCCAATGTATCAAAAACTCAAAATACAAATAAACCCTAATGAAGGCTAATGCTTTGTTTGATTTTTTGATAGTTTCATCATTGATATCATATATAAATCTAGATCTATGATTAGTATGATAATGATGGTCTACTATATCATCTTCATCTATGTCTATTATTAGTAAATTATTACTATTAGATCTAGACTATGTAGTATTATCATTATGTGCCTTCCGTGACATTTTTTTTTTCATTTATTAGAGTCTATAACACCAAGTGTGACCAAGGTCGCCAAGGATGGCTGCCTGGGCGTGCGATTTGCACGCTTGACTGTCGTTTGGATTTATTGATGGTTCTGGGTTCAAACCCTGCCCCCTCCTGTAGTCCTGTGGGAGGTTTGGACTACGAAGTAACCTATCTTCAAATCTTGAAAATAATCTTCAGTGACTTTAGTCTTTAGTTCAACTTCAACTCTGAAGGAACATTCGAAAGATGTAGACTCTAGTCACTCTAGAGATCTAAAACATTTTACAAGTATTTCGCGTTTTTAGTCTGTGTTACTGATTACCATGAATAAGATAGGTGGATTTTTTTGTTTGTTACTCTTACTATTGATCTAGTTCTTAGTCTTCATAACTGACATTTTCCTGGCCCTGGGTGGAAAGACATGCTCAGTGTCTGGAACAGGTGCTGGAACTTCGGTGTAGGACTCTTTTCAAATAAAACCAAAATAAAAAAAAATTCATCCATGGTTGACCTCTTCAAGTTTGTAATGTAAATCGATCTTCAAAAAACACAGACCTATATATGTTTCAAAATTATTGTCAGTAACTTAGATCTATAGGCCTAATGCCTATAGACAAAATCTATAATTGCTAGACTCTAGACCTAAACTCAAGGCGTCTAGATTTAAGACTAGATTTTGATAACTTAATTTGAAATAAAGCTAGATCTGGATCTTTTTAATTTAGTTGTCTCGCAATTGAGGTTAGAAAAGGAGAAGGGTGGGAACATTGGGTTTTCTCTGAACAAGTAAATCTCACTAGTCTCAAATCTACATTTTAGTTTAAACCATTGCTCTACGGGTCCCTCCTAGAGCCGGATTCAGAGTCTATAGAATGCTGGAGTGCAGTGGCACTCCTTTAGTTCTATTAGGGCGGTATAAAGCGTTTGGTTTCGGAACCGGGGTCCCGGGTTCGAATCCTGGTGAAGTCTGGGATTTTCAATTTCGGGATGTTTGGGCGCCTCTGAGTTCTCCCAGGGAATATTCGTTGTGTTGGACACATGACACCCTCGTAAACCGTAGGCCACGGAAACAGATGCCTTTGCATCATCTGCCCTATAGACCACAAGGTCTGAAAGGGGAACTTTACTATAATATTAGAGAAATCATGAACATGGAATGGTTGCCTAAGTTTAAGTCATTGATTAACATGCATCACTAGATTAATCAAAAGGCACGCGTAAGACGTAATCAACTTCTTTTTGAAGTTAAGTCTGTATTTTATAAGATAAGCGTCACAGGTAGCACCGCCTTCCAATATGACTGAGACGAATAGAATCGAGTATTTAAGGTTTCATTGTCCATAACTTCGATGAGTCGGATAGCACTGCGCCACGAGCAGTAGGCCCTTCCGATACAAGCCAGACATCTTCTGCAACCTTTTGCTGTTTTTTTTTTTTTTTTTAGGGCTTTTAGGGTTAAATCATGATTACCAAAAGTCTTATTCTAGAGCTCACGTAGACCTTAATGTAAAAGTTGAGCTAGAATTTATTATACAAAATTGGAGTTATGGTGTAGAAATGAAGCTTCTAGAATTTTGTTTTGTTTTTCGACTATACATATAAACCAATGGGTGATCAGCTCATATTGAGTTCTATTTCAATATCACACTTACCATGGCGGGACTGTGTGACGTCAGAAAGCAGATCAACAGGAAAGCTGCTAAGCCTGCCAATGAGAGGAGGTTTCTTGGCTCGTCAATGGCAACAAATATGATGATTAGTGTTACCATAGCAACTGTACTCATCAAGTACAAAACCCTAAAAGAAAAAGAAAAATACAATATGTCGGGAAAATAAAATGAGATCAATATATGGAGGTATCAATATCACCGATTTATCGACAGCTGTTAGTTTAATTGTTCTCAGCATGGGAACCAGTTCCGTTTGGGTATTGCCGGAAGTGGTAATGGATAAAAGTCCCAAAAAGACTTAAAAGTAAAGTGGCTATTATACATAAAACGCTGAACCATAATCATCAAATACAAAAACAAAACCATAGACTAGTTATAAATAGACTGCCAGCTTTGCGCAATGAGCCTACATATTATATATAGTCTATGAACAAAACCTAATAAAATACTCAGAAAGACACAAAGATAAAGACACATTCCTCGTTCCATATGCTAGTACAAATTTGCACAAATGCTCCCTCTTCTCTAGTGCTATTAGAGCATGGAATGGGTTGCCTGAGTCAGCCAGGAAAACAAGCGACGTGGCAGAATTTAGGTCATTGGTTAACATTGCATGACTAAATGCATGACGCGTAGGACGTAATCATCTTCTTTTTTTTTTGAAGCAACGTCAGTATTTTTATAAGACATGTTGAATATATTGTGGGGCTATTTGATTTAGAAACTTCCTCTTACCAGCGTATGATTCTTCTTATTTTCGCCTTGTCGCTACCTGTGGTGAACTTGTTGATGTGTTCCTTCACGAAGCCGATGCGCTTGGAGACGACCATGTTGTAGACGAGGAGGAGGACGCCGATGATGGTGCACACCAGCAGACGAATGGAACCTTCGTCTCCGAACCTGTAGTACATCGCGTAGGCAAAGTAGGCCACATAGAGCATCAGACAGATGATGCCGAAGACCGCCATAATAATACGCTGTAATAAAGAAGCGTAATTGGATCATTACAAAGCGTATATCAACTTTGTCTGGTAAAAAGTTTAAACATGTTTTTGTCTTCTATTTCCAATTCTTTGATCAAGTTAAAACATTTTATAATTATTCATTGAGCCTGACAAGACACGAACCAATCAAAAAATTAAACAATTAGTCAATTTATTGTTGGTGATTAATTATTTTGTTTGATTTCGAATTAAGGAGAATAAATGCTACTTAATGAGAGATGTATATATATATATATATATATATATATATATATATATATATATATATATATATATATATATATATATATATATATATATGGCCTAGGGCCAATAGCGCTTTTGGACGCCTTCAGGCGAGAGTTTGGCGGAATAAATCGCTCCGCCTGCATACAAAAATCGATGTCTACCAGGCGGTGGTTCTCTCAACCCTTCTATATGGATCTGAGACATGGACACTATACATGAAAAGCAACTGGGACTACTTGAGCCCTTTCACCAAAGATGCTTGCGGTCCATCATGGACATACGGTGGCAAGACCGCACTACAAACAACGATGTCCTTGATGGGCAGTATAGAGCAGGGGTTCTCAACCTGTGGATCGCGACCCCCTTGGGGGTCGATTGACGATAAGACCATCGAAAATATGGATGGTTATTGTCTATTCTTCTTTTGCTGTATGTGTGTGTGGGGGGGGGGGGGTCGCGGCAGAGTGGGGGATTTCAAAAAGGGGTCACCGAGCATAATAGGTTGAGAACCGCTGGTATAGAGGGACTTCAAATGGTCCGACAGCTACTCTGGGCAGGACACGTATCCCGTATGGAATATATATTATATTATATATATATACAACGACATTTTTTTATTGTTATTTTCGCCCCACGTAAATACAAAGCTTAAGTATTTTTCGTTTTCTAAAAAATAATTAGGCCTTATTTTTAAAAAAATCGTTTCCTTTGTGCTGACAAGACCTTGTTTGAAATCCCATACCGTCATCCGCTTTCTTTTTTTTTTTTTAGCTAGGCAATGTACGATTTGTCAACGTTAAGGCCAGGTAGACTTACACAGAACTGAGTTTACCTGCATCAGTTGAAGACTAGACAGGGAGCCTTGTGAAATCGGGATGATTTTGTCCTTATATAATCTTTAGTTTGCTTACGATAGCGTTAGCAGGGAGCTAGTGGCGTGCCAGGCGCCTGGAAACAAAAATTATCGGGGCGCCCTCCCCCCATCTCCCAATAGTGTGCGTTGTCCATAAATGATATGATCAGTCACCAGTAAAAGGCATGAAAGTAGCGCTATATGAAAGCTATATTTACTTATTATTTAATTAGAGACACGTATGTGGTGTTTTGATACCATTTTTGTCGACCCTCTCCCCTCCCATTCCCAATAATTGTTTAACGTGGTATGGTAGGGATAGAATTAAAGCCTACCTCGCATCATTGTCTATAGCTCTATACTGAGTCTATACCAATGTTTGTTTAGCATGGTCTGGTTGGGATAGAGTTAAAGCCTACCTCGGATCATAGTCTATAGCTCTATACTGAGTCTATACCAATGTTTATTTAGCATGGTCTGGTTGGGAAAGAGTTAAAACCTACCTCGCATCATAGTCTATAGCTCTATACTGAGTCTATACTAATGTTTGTTTAGCATGGTCTGGTTGGGATAGAGTTAAAGCCTACCTCGGATCATTGTGTATTGCTCTATACTGAGTTTATACCAATATTTGTTTAGCATGGTCTGGTTGGGATAGAGTTAAAGCCTACCTCGCATCATAGTCTATAGCTCTATACTGAGTCTTTACCAATGTTTATTTAGCATGGTCTGGTTGGGATAGAGTTAAAGCCTACCTCGGATCATAGTCTATAGCTCTATACTGAGTCTATACCAGTGTTTGTTTAGCATGGTCTGGTTGGGATAGAGTTAAAGCCTACCTCGGAACATTGTCTATAGTTCTATACTGAGTTTATATCAACATTGTTTAGCATGGTCTGGTTGGGATAGAGTTAAAGCCTACCTCGGATCATAGTCTATAGCTCTATACTGAGTCTATACCAGTGTTTGTTTAGCATGGTCTGGTTGGGATAGAGTTAAAGCCTACCTCGGATCATAGTCTATAGCTCTATACTGAGTCTAAACCAATGTTTATTTAGCATGGTCTGGTTGGGATAGAGTTAAAGCCTACCTCGGAACATTGTCTATAGTTCTATACTGAATTTATATCAACATTGTTTAGCATGGTCTGGTTGGGATAGAGTTAAAGCCTACCTCGGATCATAGTCTATAGCTCTATACTGAGTCTATACCAGTGTTTGTTTAGCATGGTCTGGTTGGGATAGAGTTAAAGCCTACCTCGGATCATAGTCTATAGCTCTATACTGAGTCTAAACCAATGTTTATTTAGCATGGTCTGGTTGGGATAGAGTTAAAGCCTACCTCGGAACATTGTCTATAGTTCTATACTGAGTTTATATCAACATTGTTTAGCATGGTCTGGTTGGGATAGAGTTAAAGCCTACCTCGCATCATTGTCTATAGCTCTATACTGAGTCTAGGCCAATGTTTGTTTAGCATGGTCTAGTTGGGATAGAGTTAAAGCCTACCTCGCATCATTGTCTATAGCTCTATACTGAGTCTATACCAATGTTTGTTTAGCATGGTCAGGTTGGGATAGAGTTAAAGCCTACCTCGCGTCATTGTCTATAGTTCTATACTGAGTCTATACCAATGTTTGTTTAGCATGGTCTGGTTGGGATAGAGTTAAAGCCTACCTCAGATCATTGTCTATTGCTCTATACTGAGTCTATACCAATGTTTGTTTAGCATGGTCTGGTTGGGATAGAGTTAAAGCCCACCTCGGATCATTGTCTATAGCTCTATTAGCTCTATACTGAGTCTATACCAATGTTTGTTTTGCATGGTCTGGTTGGGATAGAGTTAAAGCCTACCTCGCATCTCTCTTTACCAATGTTTGTATAACATGGTCTGGTAGGGAAAGAGTTAAAGTCTACCTCGCACCATTGTCTAAACAAATGTTTGTTTAACATGGTCTGGTAGGGAAAGAGTTAAAGTCTACCTCGCACCATTGTCTAAACCAGTGGTCTTCAACGGGGGCGATATCGCCCCCTAGGGGGCGTTTTCGAGATTTTGGGGGGCGCTGAGAGCCAAAGGGGCGGTAGGGGGGCGCTGGGCACAAAATGGGGCGGTAAGGGGGCGCTGGGCATAAAGAAGAAACTAAAGGTGCTCTGAAACAAAACCAATTTTAAAATTGTTCAACATTAAAGCTGGGAAACTAAATATGGACAAATTATATAGTTAACTTGCTTCTAATTTAAGAACAGAAACAGCGTTAGAAATTGAGTTCGGGTATCCCATTTTCTATTTTTAAATTCTTACTCTTTTGCTGTGATCGGAGAGTATTTATTGTCCTTGGATCTCGCGCGTATAAACGTTTAAGATTTGATCAACAAAGTAGGTAATAGGCCTTTTAGATTATAGTTTACTTTATCTACATATGTTAGTATATTGATATGTAAATGTTAATTGCAAAAAACATTAAAGGTAACATTTCAAAGAATATTTTAACTTTTTAAAAACAAAAAAACATTGCTAAAATGTTGTTACGAAAACTCACTGGTATGTCATGTAATATTTCCTTGCTATTTAGTGAATTGCCACTAGAAAAAAAGTAAGTTCTAATTTGATGGCATTTTAAGATGAGGTTATGAAACCAAGTCCGCTTCACGAACATATAGCGATTTCCAAAAATAATTTAAGAATATTCATGAACAATTATAAAAATCTACAATTAAAACAATATTAAAAACAAAAAAAAACGGCAAAGCAGGATATGTTTTAATGGCTTCTTAGAAAAATGCATAGCTTTTTTTTAAAATACTTGTGATATCGTTGAAAAATTAATTAAAATTAAATTCGTTTTAAAACATATGTAACACAAAAAGACTTTTTTTTCTGTTAGAGATGAAATATTATTTCAAAATTGTCTAGTTATGTAGCTTATGAGGACATATAGGAAACCACCAGTGGTTGGGCGCTACAATGACTTCATAAGTAATATAGAATAAAGAACAAATCTATTCACTATTCACCTTGTGAGTTATGATGCACAAGAAAAGTTTAGCCCGCAATTTCATTTATATTTGAATCTAATTATAAAACTGTAAATAAAATGCAAGCCCATGCCGAAAATAAGCGCATCTTTCAACAGTTTATGAAACAAATGATGAAAAAGGTGTTAGACTCTTGTTGTAAACTGAAGTTCGCTGGATTTCGAAAGGGGTTTGTTATTTGTTATGGCTCGTTTTTTTTTAACTCTTAAAGAATTTTTGCTTTTGAGAAACGGGAAGATTCAACGATTGGCGATGACTTAAAGCAGGCTAAAAAAATGTTTTACAAGGAAGGCATCTAACACAAATGAATGAAACGAACCTCCGACTGCTAGGAAAGAGATTGACTTTTATTGATAATATCATTTTCTCTTTTATCGAGATATTAAATCTATTTTACAGAGTTTAACAATCTCACATAACCTGTTTGTTGACAATGAATTACTGCCCAAGGACACCGATATCTATGCAATTCACATAACAATGCTCTATGAAGAAATTAAGATTCGCTTCTAAAATTTTAAAATATGTACTTAATATGTATTTAAAAATGACAATTATTAAACATCTGTTACTGATGTTTAAATTGAGTTGCATGAAAAAATAGATTCACAAAACTACGTCTTCAGTAAAAAGAATGTAAACATAGGAGGCACACAGTGGCGTAGCTAGGGTGGGGGGAGGGGGGATTTGAAAATCCCCCGGGTCCTCATTCAAGGGTGGGGGGAGGGGGGAAAATTTTAAATCCCCCGGGTCCCCATTCAAAGGGGGGGGCAAATTAGTGCTTTTTTAATTAATTGAATTAAATATTACGCAAAATGCAGCGGCCCCCAGAGATGTCAAGCCCCCTAGCCCCCAAACGATGGATATTCCTAGCTACGCCCCTGGAGGCACAACAGAGATGTGGCTGCATTGAAATGTTTCAGTAAAATTCCAAAACTGTGGTCGAAATTAGAATTATGTTTTAGCTTTTCAGTAAACTTACATGGTTAACATAGATTCAGTGCTTAACAAACTTAATGAATAAGCAAAGAAATAGACTGGATGTAACCACTAGAGGAGACCTTCGCCTTGTTTTGGCTAATTTAAAGCTTGAAATTTCTAATATTGTCAGACTGCATGGGGCACAAGGTTCCCATTAGCTTAATTTCTTTTTGTAGTGAATTCATCAATTAAAATATATTTATATTAAAAAATAAAACTAAATTTACAATTAAACCAAAAAACAGTAGGCCCTAATATTCAAAAATTTAAACGGAGACTATTCTTAGGATTTGAAAGAAAGTCTTTAAAATTAATTTTTGTGTGTAATCACTGAAAATTATTTGACATATTTTTTTGTATAATGATAATATTGGCTGTTTTTGCCTTTAATTCCAAAGATTACGGCTGAGTCCAGTGTTTCACATAACTACGCAAACCCAACTGCGACCTACATATTTTCCCGAATTTTATGTAGACAAAGCCGTTGTATGCTGGTGTTCTATTTTTCTTTCCGTCTTTTGCGCCTGTCTTCAATAATGGCTTTTCTTTGAGTATCAAACGTTTGTCCCGTAGTTTTTGTAAGAGCTCTCGAACTGTTTCTCTCAGAGGCTATCTGCTGCCAGAGAATGCTGCCAGATACTTTTCTCTATGCCAGTGAGAGCGAAATGGCGCCTGAATAAATCTTTATAACTGTTTTTCTTAGAGGGGGGCGCTGGCGGATTTTTTTAAAGAAAAAAATCGAAAAGGGGGCGGTAGGCCAAAATAGGTTGAAGACCACTGGTCTAAACAAATGTTTGTTTAACATGATCTTTTAGGTAAAGAGTTAAAGCCGTCTATACCAATACCAATTTCCATTTTTTTTCACATGTCTGGTAGGTAAAGAGTTAAAGAATCTAGAATCTAGAAAATATTGACCTTGTTGTTGTTCCATAAGTACGCTAATCCCTCCTGCGCCACCATGACTCCGCGGGAGCACAGGTTGGCGCTCTTGGGATCAAACTCCTTCTTCTTGAGAAGGAACTCGCCGCTTTCATCGTAGGAGCCGTCCACGTCCACGACATGTCCATTCGCTTGACCATTGGCTGGGTCGATGTGGTGGTCGTAGTGTGCGACGTCAGACTGGTCAATCTGTGGAGCAGTGTATATACACTATAAGATCTATGTGTGCGCTTCTATCTGAGTGTTTGTGTGTGTGCCTGTTATGGTGTTGATATATGAGAATTAGTTGAGAAAACAGACACACACACACAGGCCTACACACACACAGGCCTACACACACACAGGCCTACACACACAGGCCTACACACGCACAGGCCTACACACACAGACCTACACACACACACAGGCATACACACACAAGCCTACACACACAGACCTACACACAAACAGGCCTACACACACACAGGCATACACACACAGGCCTACACACACAGGCCTACACACACGCAGGCCTACACACACACAGGCCTACACACAGGCCTACACACACAGGCCTACACACAGGCCTACACACACACAGGCCTACACACACGCAGGCATACACACACACGCAGGCCTACACACACGTATGTATACATGCACATGGCTATTTAAGCTTATTTGTAAAAGTATTATTGTAGATCATTTGCACAGTACTGGTCATTAATAATCAAAGATTGCATATTGAAGAGGAAAAAATGCTTAAAGACCAATAGTAGAAAGAAACATGCAAAATGCTTTTTAAAAAAAAACTTATGTAAGGGAAAGAAATGTACATTTATAGCCATATCTTTCAATATTGTAAGAATTATTTCTCTTAATCCATATCAAACTTAATTAATTTACAAAGTTGTTAACATTTTTATTGATTTTTTTTGTTAGGGATAATTATGTACATCATATTCTATATCCCTAAATGGGAAGTGGAAGAAGTTATATGAATTAAAATTGTGACAGAGGGTGTTGGTATAAGTATTGTAAAAATCGTTTACAGGTAACTGGTTGTGAAACCATTAACTTTTCTTCAATTGAGTGGCTCAAGAAATCCAAAATGTTTTTTAATACCATTAATTTACGCTTTTTTTTTTTTTTTGGGTTGATCAAAATATTAAAATTACGATAAAACGAAAAAATATGAAACTTTTACCATTTGTGTTTAAATGTTATCTCCCTACCCTAACGCTACCTCACCCTTATGAAACCGTAAACCATATCCTCTTTGAATGCCCCTTCCTAATCCACCTTAGGCAGACCCTACTACCACTCCAGCCCAACATAACCAACACCCTGTACGGCAGTGCTGAACAACTGAAGAGAACAGCACACTATTTTTCCTTGGCACAGTCTGCAAAAGAGCTGACAGCTCAGCAGCAAAAGAAGAGTATAAGTATAAAAAAAAAGTGGCCCACGGTTAAAAAGGGTGTCATGTGACCAGCACAACGACCAACCGCCTTTGCTTTCCCCAACTAATGTCAGATACTCATTAGAGCTGGGTGGGATCAAAGACGCGCCAACAATCCCGAAATAATAAATCCCAGTCTTCACTAGGATTCGAACCAGGGACCCCTCGGTTCAAAAGCCAAGCGCTTTAACACTCAAACACCGCGCCATCGATCAGGAGTCCGGTAAATACAAAGCTATACCAGTTAAGATTTAGGTATTAAAATCGCTTAAAATGGCAAGATAAAATACCAGATACAGAAGTCCTTCGAAGAGCGTGTCTGCAAAGCATCCACACAATCCTGATGCAGTCCCAGCTGCGATTGGCAGGTCACGTCTACAGAATGGAAGACCACCGCATCCCTAAACGACTCTTGTATGGACAACTAAGCGAAGGAAAGCGCTCGCAAGGTGGGCAATGAAAGCGCTTCAGGGACACCCTCAGCATAGACCCTGGCACCTGGGAGACAGAGGCACATGACAGAGCATCATGGCGTCGCGCTGTGAAAACTGGCGCACAGGTTGCTGAGGAAAAAAGAACAACGCAGGCAGAAGAAAAACGCCAGAGAAGAAAAACAAGACGATTGACACTAGCTCCAGCTGGAATAACCTGCCCAGTGTGCGGCAGAACATTCCAGGCTCACATAGGTCTCACCAGCCACATGAGGAGGCATAAAACCCCAGTGCAAAGCCCTCAGCCCCTTGGATGACAAAGTGGTCATCATCGAACCACGATGGACGAACTATATTAAAATCGCTTAATTTTATAGGTTGATTATTAAATACGCAAATACACATTTTTTTAGGGGGCGTCGGAAAGACGACTATCCCGAGTAGGCTTATCACTGAATATTTGTCACGTCATGCGAAGATCGTCTTGCATTATTTAAATGCCATTTGTCACTTGTAAATGTAAGACGCTTTGCTTGCATTTGCGTGTGTTATATCAAGGAAAGAAGAAGTAACAGAGACGCCCACCGCCGTAAACACAACTCAGGCGCATTTGTGAAGAGAGCTCTTGTAGAAGACAGGCGCATAAAAGAAAACTTAATACAGACCCCCGGCTGACAACAGCTTTGTCTGCATCAGATGTGGAAAAATATATAGGTCACAACTGGGTTTGTGTAGCCATGTTAAACATTGCACTCATCCGTAAAAGAAGACATTGTCATTAATTAAGCAATTAATTAATGGATCCCGGACTGGGCTTCACCTACTTAGCTCCAATCACAATGAGAAATGTATTTTTTTATTTTACATAGTTAAAGTCCTTGTGGTCTATAGAACAGACGATGGTCGCCTGTTTCTGTGGCCTACGTGTAACGAGGGTGTAATGCGGCGAGCACAAAGACCAACCGCCTTTACTTTTCCCCGACTTTTGTCAGGCAACCATTAGAGCTGGGTGGATTCAGAGGCGCCCAAGGATCCCGAAATAAAAAAAAATCCCAGTCTTCACAAGGAAGTGAACCCGGGTCACACAGTTCGGAAACCAAGCGCTCTACCTCTCAGCCACAGCGCCTCTTTTATTTGACACACTGATGTTAGAAACGATCAACTGTACCGTTGTCTATTGATACACCACAAGAATTCTGATTGTCACTTCTTTTTATTCCTTGCTACACGAATTGTTATTGCCCCTTCTCTTCATTCCTTGTTACATGAATTGTTATTGCCCCTTGTCTTAATTCCTTACTACATGAATTGTTATTGCCCCTTCTCTTAATTCCTTGCTACATGAATTGTTATTGCCCCTTATCTTAATTCCTTACTACATGAATTGTTATTGCCCCTTCTCTTCATTCCTTGTTACATGAATTGTTATTGCCCCTTGTCTTAATTCCTTACTACATGAATTGTTATTGCCCCTTCTCTTAATTCCTTGCTACATGAATTGTTATTGCCCCTTATCTTAATTCCTTACTACATGAATTGTTATTGCCCCTTCTCTTAATTCCTTGCTACATGAATTGTTATTGCCCCTTGTCTTAATTCCTTGCTACATGAATTGTTATTGCCCCTCCTCTTAATTCCTTGCTACATGAATTGTTATTGCCCCTTCTCTTAATTCCTTACTACATGAATTGTTATTGCCCCTTCTCTTAATTCCTTGTTACATGAATTGTTATTGCCCCTTCTCTTAATTCCCTGCTACACGAATTGTTATTGCCCCTTCTCCTAATTCCTTACTACATGAATTGTTATTGCTCCTTCTCTTAATTCCTTACTACACGAATTGTTATTGCTCCTTTTCTTAATTCCTTGCTACATGAATTGTTATTGCCCCTTCTCTTAATTCCTTACTACATGAATTGTTATTGCCCCTCCTCTTAATTCCTTGCTACAGGAATTGTTATTGCCCCTTCTCCTAATTCCTTACTACTTGAATTGTTATTGCTCCTTCTCCTAATTCCTTACTACTTGAATTGTTATTGCTCCTTCTCTTAATTCCTTACTACATGAATTGTTATTGCCCCTTCTCTTAATTCCTTGCTACATGAATTGTTATTGCCCCTTCTCTTAATTCCTTACTACATGAATTGTTATTGCCCCTCCTCTTAATTCCTTGCTACATGAATTGTTATTGCTCCTTCTCTTAATTCCTTACTACACGAATTGTTAATGCCCCTTCTCTTAATTCCTTACTACATGAATTGTTATTGCCCCTCCTCTTAATTCCTTGCTACATGAATTGTTATTGCCCCTTCTCTTAATTCCTTGCTAGTTTTGGGCCCGTAAATTTTCATGTTTACATAGTCGTTCCTCTCTAAAATACTTTTCTTGACATTGGTTACAAGGTCTTCGTGACCTGACTTTTCCTCGCAGTATTTCTCGAGATCCGGTCTTCAAAGTTAGATGTCCGGCACGTAACGTACTGATTAACCCTCTCACTCCTCAGAGTGCATTCTCTCATCACTATGTGTGTAAGTAGTTTTGATTTGTAAAGACCAGTGGCACATGGTGTGTTAGTAAGGCTTTCATTTTGGTAGTACTAAACTTGCAGGAACAGAACTTTGATTTGATTAGTTTAATTCTTGCCTTTATCATTGGTCAAAATCTATGCTATATAGAGAGTTAATTGAACTACCACCTCCTCTCCCTCCCTACGCTATAACATCCGCCATTCTCTTAGTAATCTTCGATTTTTTTTGTCTTATTAAAGTAAAAAAAAAACACACAAAAAAACGCCCCATTTCAGTTAATGATTTACCGCAGCTATTTTATGTTATTATATTTTTTGAAGGCATGCTAATAAAAATCGAATTTTTTAAGGTCCTTTATTGAAAATAGCAGTACATTTTTGTTAGACATTAAACTTTTATTTATTATCGAATCCTAATGACTGTAGATGCTATATTTGCATTTCCTTTACATTTCATTTCTTTCTCTTCTTTATATGTAGCCTAGACTTATGACCTATTGATATTGATGAAGTCCTTCGTTCAAAACTATATCGTATTGGTGGTACCGTTATAGATATAAAGATCTGAATGTAATTGCGATAGTTACCTGTTCAATTTTTTTTAAACAACCCTTCCTAGATGGATGATCCTACTCCTAGATCTAGATCTATATTTTATTTCTCTTTCTATCCTTACCCAGAAAAGAAGAAAGATCAGAAAATTAGATCTAGAGCTAGATAGATATACTTAACATACAAAAGAGAGCATAGCGCAGAATTAAAGTTCTTTATTGAGGGATTTCAAAAAATTCTAGGATCTCTTCTTGACTTACCTTTGTGCTTTTACAATCTTTAAGATCGTCTGCTTCTATATATCCATTGTTTACCTCCCCTGTTTTATTATCCACATTTTTGAATTGTGTAAGCGACACTTGTGACCCAATTGGGCTATTGGAACTCATAGTGACTACAAACACTGAAGCAGTTTTTTTTGCGTAATTTTCATTCAGTAATTAGATATAATGACTAATAAGTCTTGTTCTTGCTGGTCCTTTTGGTCCCTAATGCGTTAATAATTAATGAATAGGTCCACCAGGCACGTATACCAGTGTATGGGTCAACCTTTAGTAACACTGAATAAATGCTGCTTATCTAGTGATATGTAAGCAAAAAAGTCTTGATCATTTTTTCGCCCTCCTGTTAGACTGAAGCGCTCAGTGCTTATCAGAGTGTCAGAATCCTACAAGGCGATCCTATAATGTTCCTACATCATTGGGTGTCGTCTCAAAATAAAACAGTTTTTCATCTTCTGAAACCGAAATAAAAACATAAGTGAATTAATTATTATAACAAAGCAGAAACGAATCAATTTTTAGACCAACTACACTTTAAACCTTATTTTTAGATCGATATTATTTTAATAGAAAAACCACATAAAATTGACGTGAAAAATGGGATTGGCTTTCAAACACGTATCTCTGAAATCGGTCTTGATAGCCATAGAATTAACATGACCATTTATTTAATATCCGTTGACTACCATTGAATTATTCACCTCGCACCATTGTTTCACTTTTTACTATAACTTTTTGCAGTGGTTAATATGCATGACTGAATGCATGACGCGTAGGACGTAATCATCTTATTTTTTGAAGTAACGTCTGTATTATATAAGATAAGATAAGATAACTGTTATTAGCTGCCCATACATTTAATATACATGGAATTAATTAATTAATTATATCCATTGAATACAATTGGGCCATGAATTGGATATCACTGTATCCTTCATTAGAAACTTCATTCAAGTTTTACTTTTCGCCATGTGTCATAATGTGTCACTGTGTCTTTGAAGTTAGATTCAATTCTTTGCATATGCATAGACACAGATGGCCGAACATTATTGCGTTGTTTGTTTTGTTTGAACAGCATTAGATACAAATTAAAATAATGGCTGCATATAAAGTGTGTGTTAAAAGATTAATGATAAGGCTTGTCTTCGAGATTAATGAGGAATACAGTATTTCCCGTGTGCTGCGAAGCCCCAGCTGTGACCTGCAGGTTAAAAGATTACATTAATACTCAAACAACGTGGGATAACTCTGTCCTGCTCGATGTACAAGGATATTCCTAATTACAAGTCCAACATTAAGTATGCGATTGTTGTCATTTATATTTTAACTCTTTACCTCCGTAATTATTTTCCTTGTTCTGACAGAATTTTCTTTTTTTTCACATTTGTATGTTATGATCAAACTTCAATAACATCTTTGTTTGATAAGTAAATGTTACTTTTGGTATAGAATTATAGGAGAATGCATGCTCTTTTTATAAATTAAAGTTTAAAAAATAAAAAAAAAATTAATTGAATTTGATTGGGCCAAATCAACGATGGTATCGTTACTTAGGAGAGAAAGAGTTAAAATTATGATCGTTAACAAACCAGATGTTGGGTGTTTAATATCATAAGCTGATAAACGCTTGAAATGAACGCTTAGTTTAATGGCGTGTACGCGCCTTGATTCTTACCAAATGAGAGAGACCAGGAATTTGGAAATTGAGGTTGTGTAAGACCTGACGAGACGGGCGGTAATGTTGAGAAACACACGACCTGTTGAGTTGGTTTAGTCACCACAAGATGTCGCTCTGTGTGGCAGGTTGTTAAAATGGTGTCAGCCACCTATATCATGAGTGCGAAGTGTCACAAAGAAAGCGAGCTAATGAAATACAAATATTTTTGTGTTACAAAGTTTATATCAACTCTGTCTGTCTGTCTGTCTGGTAAAAGGTTTGTAAACGTTTTTTCTCCCACACCCATTCTCCGATCAAGTTGATACTTTAAACCGGGGCTTTTTTGTGACGTTACGCACCGGTACTGCATACCGGCACATTTTTTAATGTGGGGAAACTAAAGCAATCTCAAGGACGCTCAATTCAACGTCACTGCTGCCAACAAAATAGTTAAGTTTATCGACAAAATCTTCGATATTAAATTCATGCATTCAAATTACTCTCTAACACGAAATTATCAATATTTAGTTTTCTCGTTTGACCCATAACCTTTTACCTACCAACATTAGCATATAAATAATCTTTCCACTTACAAGACGAATAACATTCATAAATACAGAGTTCTGTCCCTTTACGCAAGTTTAATACAGACTGTTTATTATTCATTCCAAATCACTGCAGACTATAAGTGAGACATCTTCTATTTGAATCACTCACGGGCTACAATTTAGACAGCTCAAGCAAGCATATACAGCGATTAGCTTTCGAAATAAAGTATTAGATTTAGTTAATTTTTTTTTTAAAACGATTATTCTTAAAAATATACAGCTAATGTAAACACAAATAAAGTGTGTCTTTGTCAAAGGAATTTAAATTGGTTACCGTTGGATTTGAATTTTCCAAACTGAACAATATTTAGATGTACAGGTTAAGGGTATTTTTCCTAAATAAAGTATCCATATGATCCAGTGTATCAGATGCACAGAACACGGTCGTATTGAATAGCTTAATATCGTTTTAAAGTTCATACCATTAGTAGGCCTATTATGCTGAAGTTAATATCATTTGTGTTATCGCTGAATATATACATATATATATATATATATATATATATATATATATATATATATATATATATATTTAATGTAATTAGAATCATTTCTAAAGTTAATGTCATTGGTGTCATTGCTATGTCAGCAATATTATAGCTAAAACTACTGTCATTATTGACATAACTAAATCTTAAGACATTGGTAGGATCATTGCTAAAGCTAATACCATTCAATTCATAGTTCAAGCTAATTTAATTAATAGTGTTGCTATTGCTAATTTCATCATTTTTGCTAAATTCAATGCCAATATCACACAGAGGCGTAGCTAGGGGGGGAGGGAGTGGATAATTTAAAAATCCCCGGGCCTCCCCAAATGAGTGTTGTTGTTTTTTACATTAAATATTAAATATTACGCAGAATGCAGTGACCCCTGTTAGACACTTAGTTAGTATTATTAGTTTGTATAAAGACGCACCATAATTGACGGATTTTGAATGCGACTAGTGACGTCATGGCTTAGTTGGGTTAGAGCAGGGGTTCTCAACCTGTGGATCGCGACCCCTTTGGGGGTCGATTGACCATTTGCCAGGGGTCGCCTAAGACCATCGAAAATATGGATTGTTATTGTCTACCCTACAATTCTGTATTTGTGTATGGGGGGGGGAGTCGCGGCAGAGTGGGGGATTGTAAAAAGGGGTCGCCGAGCTTAAAAGGTTGAGAACCGCTGGGTTAGAGGCTACCTAGAGACATAACATCAGTTGGTGATAGGATTTCTTAGGGATAACACGTATGTATCGACAGAGACTCGACTGTAGCCTATTGCTGTATTAAAACCATCACCTGAATTGTTTAACAGTTTTGGACTTATTTCTTCACTTTGTAATTTTGTGTGTGCGTATATGTCTTGTTGGTTAATCGCATTGAATACACCCGCACGAGAAACCCAGACATCTCAAGAGTAATCTGTCGAAGTCAGACAGGCGTCGATAACTACAAGACAGATAGGCTCATCACAGTGGCGAGAAATCTGTCGAAGTCAGACAGGCATCAATAACTACAAGACAGATAGGCCCATCACAGTGGCGAGTAATCTGTCGAAGTTAGACAGGCATCAATAACTACAAGACAGATAGGCCCATCACAGTGGCGAGTAATCTGTCGAAGTTAGACAGGCATCAATAACTACAAGACAGGTACATTACCATCCCCCCATTCCAAAGAATCAAGACCCCCCCCCCGGCCCTCAAATGATGGCAAATTGCTAGCTACGCCACTGCTATCACTGTAGTTTATGCTAATAACATTCGTTAGTATTATTGCTAAAGTAGGTATAATTAATGTTATACCTAAAGCTACTATCGTAATTATCATTACTAATGTTAATGTCATTTACGACATTGCTACTTACACTCTGAAGCTGAAATACAACGAAACACAATTAAAAAAACAAAACAAAACAAGCGTGTTTATCTCAGAACTCAAGCGCCCTAGAAAAGTAAGCCCATAACTTCAGTTCGTGTCTCCTATGTAACAGCGAGGCTCCGAGTGAACACTTTTATACAGCGCGATGTTTTGACTCATTATCTAACGTTACCGGATATAGGGCCTATGTTTTTTTTTTAAGTTTTTTTTTTAACCGTAAGCAGACTAGAAGCAGACGTTATTGGGAGGTGTGGGACTCAAGCTTTGTCCGTGAACACAAAATTAAGTGGACCAAATACAAACGAGGAGAATACGGGTGTCACATTTTACCATCACAAGACTCATTTCCTCTTTAATATACGTAAGTGTATTACTAAATGTACCCAAGTCCTGGGCAATACCATAACGACACATACAACGACAGAATAAAGATTCAGAATGCCAATTCACAGACATATAACATGTTTATTACATAGTCTGTACTATAATACAGAATCAGTTCAGAAAATTGAAATATCCAGTATCGATTAAAAATATACCAGCTTAATATTCCATAGACTGAATAGTGACAACACAGAAAAATAATTTGAGTCTACACTTTGACTCTTATCTATATCCAAAAGTCCAACTGTCCTGGACTAGGAACAAAACCACACTGCCTTATTATGAGTTACATTATATTCAACCAAAACATCTCACCAAGTAAAACAATCCAAAACAAAAACAGTTTTGAAGTCAACAACCTGAATTGCCCCCCCCCCCCTTTTCTCCTCTACAGTAAACAGGAGACCCAGGCTGACCAGAACTCAGTCCTGACAGAGAATCTATAGTATTAGCGCAAAATTACCTCTCATTGGCACTTAGAGTTCGCATCGTATAAATGTAGATATACAAGTCACAGATCACAAACACAGAATCTTTTGTCCATGGGCTATCGAATTATTGAACAAGAAATTTTTTTTTTTTTAAACAAAGCTTATCTAAGGGGAAGAACAAATACAAATTACTGCCATATTTCTCAAGATAACAGGGTTTAGCTGCTCCCTTTCTGCTATATAAAACAAAATTAATTAATTAGCAATAGTGATTAATTGGTCAATTTTTGAATGATGTATGTATTGTAGTGAACTATGAATAATTATGCGAAATGTTAACCTGGTCCGAGAACGGGAAGTGGGAGATAAAACGTGTACACAAAATAATAAGGGAGAAAACTTCCATCTATACAGCCATATCCCGGAATAAGAAGCATTTCTTTCCCTTTTTTGCTATCAAAGAAAATAATTAATTACCAATAATTAATTAACTAATTGTTTTTTTTTTTGTTATAGATTCATGTTTTGTTAAGGAATTGTATAAAGTTTCAACTTGATACCAGATTGTAAAATTAAAGTAAAGTTCTTCATTCAGACCTTCTGGTCTATAGAGCAGATGATAAGATAAGATAAGATAATTTTTATTGATCCAATCAAATTGAAATTCAGTTTGACTACAATTGACAACCTCAGCGTAACTACTGTAACAATAACATTATAGATGCAAATACAAAACACATACACACTCATAACCAGCGCTTTAGGAGTTAGACTTCTATGAACTTCTCGATGATGACAGATGATCTTGTAACTCTCTGACCGACAGTGGGGTGAAGGAGTTTTTAAATCTTTCTGTTTTAGTCCTAATGGAAAGGAGACGACCACTTCGTTCAGATCTTATGTAATGATCTTATGTTATGATCTTCAGTTTTTGTAGCCCACGGTTAAAGATCTACCGCCTTTACTTTTCCCCAGCCATTGCCAGGTACCCAGTTAGAGCTGGGTGGGAAGAAATAAGAAGTACAAATATTGTACCAGACAGACAGAGTGAGTTGATAGTACAAATATTGTACCAGACAGACAGAGTGAGTTGATAGTACAAATATTGTACCAGACAGACAGAGTGAGTTGATAGTACAAATATTATACCAGACAGACAACGTGAGTTGATACTAATGTATAATATTTGTAATAAAATGTCAATTTCTAATGCAAACTTCTCGTGTAATTTTTTAGGGAAACTGTGGTTTGAAGTAATTTATTGTGTGCTAAATACCTGGGAAAGGAAAATCCTCAGAAAATGTATGGGTACCATAGATGAGACACCGGATGCAGGACTCGCACCAACCAAGAAATATAACCAGCTATATGAAGACCCCTCCATAGTGACCCCATTACGTTGGGGGCAGGTCACATCGAAAGAATGCCAGAGAACAGATGAGCAAATATTGTTCATTGGCATAAACCAATAGGCCGACGCCCCTAAGGCAAACCACGGGTACAGTGGCTTAATAAAGTTCAGGCAGATCTACACCAGCAAAGAGTCAGAACATGGACACGTAGAGCACAGGTTAGAAAACCCTAACCTACAATCTTAAATCCTAATTCACCTGTTGTTTGCTCCTAGAAATATGCTTCCCCCCCCCCTCATAACCACGTGAGGGATGCCCAGCTATTCCCAAGTTTTTAGCCGCTTGTTTGATTCATACGTTTGACTTAGGGATGCCCAGCTGTTCCCAAGTTTTTAACCGCTTGTTTGATCCATACTTTTGAAAACAAAATTTCATCTGCCCGATTATTTGAAACGATTGTACACAAAGATTCGAACTCGCAACCTTTTAGTTAGGACTTCATGATCTTTAACACTAGGCCATGATCGTCATTCAGTTCCGTCTTCTCCACATAAACATTTACCTGCATGTTTAAATATTTAATTCACGCCAAGAGACTATGCATTATGTCCACGTGACCTCTGGTGACTCCCACGCTCTTAGCGTGAGCCCTTGCTCTAAGTCAGCGGTTCTCAACCTTTTATGCTCGGCGACCCCTTTTTACAATCCCCCACTCTGCCGCGACCCCCCCCCCTCACACACACATATACAGCAATAGAAGAATAGACTATAACAATTCCATTTTTTTTTCGATGGTCTAAGGCGACCCCTGGCAAATCGACAATCGACCCCCAAAGGGGTCGCGACCCGCAGGCTGAGAACCCCTGCTCTAAGTAATTGCGTAGGTGACTAATGTGTGTGTGTGTGTGTGTGTGTGTGTTGGTAATGTATTAGTGGCTTTTACTTTTGTGTTGTCATCTGTGTGTTGGAGGTGAAAGGGGAGGTAAGACCATGTGTTTTTGTTTAATGGAACAGATTATGTGCCCCCCCCCCTCACTTTTAAAAATCTTAGCGTGTGTGTGTATGTGTGCGTCCACAGTAGTGTGTGCGCCGCCGCATAATTAAGAACAATTAAGCCTGCCTACGTGTTTGACAATAAATATCTCCGCAGATCTTGCGGTAGGCTCTTAGCTGACTAGGTCACTACTAAGGTCTGTGACCAACCCATGAATGCCACATTTGCCAACATGTATTAGATTAGTTCCCCTTTTAAACTCTTGTGCTTATTACCGAGCTTATATATCAAGTCCGTCAGTCTGTCTGTCTGTCTGTCACAAATCTTGTACACGTTGTTTTTCCATCTTCCCATCCTTGAATATCAAGTTAAAACGTTGCAGAATTATTCATTGTCGATGACACCAAATGAATCACTAGAAAAAAATAAATAAGTAGTTAATCAAAAAAAAAAAAAACAGTGAAGAGTTCTCATAATCATAGGAGGAGAATGCACTAAATCGGCGGAGGGAGACCCGTGACAATAATCACGCACAGTCGCACCCCGACAATCAAGTGGAGAACTATGTAATCTGCTAAACATTTTACACTATCAATATACTAATTAAAACTTAAAAAAAAAAATAAGTACTTTAAATAGCTCAATGGCAAAATAGGTCATTGAAGGTGGAGTTGAAATAGCTTTTGAAAAGGCAGTACGGAAACCTTCTAACAGATAGATAGATAGATAGATAGATAGATAGATAGATAGATAGATAGACAGACAGACAGACAGACAGATAAATAGATAGATAGATAGATAAATAGATAGATAGACAGACAGACAGACAGACAGATAGATAGATAGATAGATAGATAGATAGATAGATAGATAGATAGATAGATAGATAGATGGGGCTTGGTGGCTGAGTTGTAAAGCACTTGGCTTCAGAACCGAAGGATTACGGGTTCCAATCTTGTTAAAGGCTGGGACTTAGGATTTTGGGATTTTTAGGGCGTCCCTGAGTTCACCTGTTACTAAATAGTTAGCTAAAGTTAGATAGATAGATAGATAGATAGATAGATAGATAGATAGATAGATAGATAGATAGATAGATAGATAGATATAGATAGATAGATAGATAGATAGATAGATAGATAATAGATAGATTAGAATGTCGTTGGTTTCAAACTTACGTGCGGATAGCCGGGATATGACCAGGTGACCTCTTGAATGTACTTGTGATAGACTGGTGTTTCTAACAGTCTCTAGACGCTTTTGTTTACTTTATATTAAAAAGAGACGAAATTATAGACCTGAGGTCAGTACAATCAGTTTTTTGGTGATACCTTTGTCTTATCTTCTCTTATGAATAGCAGACGTTTTTTTCAAAAGATAATTACCTCCTACATGTATCCATATGTTAATCTATAAGTCATAGGCCTACGTGTTAATTAGAGACTTCAACTCTACTAAGTCTTTTTTTTTTCTGTCTGATTCCATGCGCTGATGGCACTAAGGAAGAAGGAGAACTTGTACGAATTTGTCCTAGCATATAGAATAAGAAATGTGCCTTTATTATTGTTTCATTCTATGTATGTTATAAGGTTATGGTTTGTGTTTGTGTTACACATTGTGCAGTAGAAGGTATTACAATCAATAAAACTCCAAGAAACTTGGATTCGTCTAGTCGAGTTCTTCAGTTGGTTGTGGATTTTTGTCTACACACAGTTATACACAAAAAGAGAAAGAGAGAGAGAGAAAATAGGCGATAGAAAGATAGAGAGAATGCGTGAAAAACAGAGACTGAGTGAGAGACACATAGATAGAGAGAGATAGACAGAGAGATAAAGATACAGAAATAGATTGACAGACTGACACAGAGGGTGTGTGTGGCAGAAAGATACGTGACACTATTGCCTGCATTGTTTCTAAACATCGGAACTGGATATTGGAATGAGACCTGTTCGTCCATTCGGTGCAAGACCTACGCACCCGTGATGACATAGTTGTGTGGGAGAGTGGGGAGTGGCGGCGGGGGTTTGTTTACACTTGGGGTCACTGATGTAGCAGTCGTGCTAGTCATTCAACTCAAGACAGTCAACAGTTTGATGTCAGACAACAGCCCCGGATTAACTGCTCCTGTTGCTTACTAGATCCTGAAAAACAGCGAACTAGTGCGCATGCGTAGTATACAACTATGATAATTTAAAGGTTAAAATGTCAGCTGAATGTGCGGTGTACATAAGTGCTTGGCTTATTTCCTTTAAAAAAAAAAAACAACTTTATTTTACCTTGTACCAAAATATGGTTGAAATAAATGTATATCTAGTTATCTATATATATTCTGTTTGACTGCCCCAGACTTGCTGATCACCGTCTCGACAGGTCTGGGAAACCAAAAATTCTCGACCTGTATGGCGACATTTATGCACTATGCAAGACAGCAGAGTTTCTGTCCAGGGCTTTTGCAAGAGAGGATTTGAGCCTCTCAAGCCCTCACTCAAATGAAGTTTGATGATGATGATGATGTTCCATTTATTCACTAGAATAACCGAAATTTTTAATATTGAAAATTTTACGTTTAATGAACATAACAAAATCTTCTTTTGTAAACTTCTCGTAACGGGATTTATTCTTATCTTATTTTTTTACAGACGTTACTTCGATAATGAAGACAGTTATGTCCTACGCATGTTAATCAATGATCTAAACTCTGCTAAGTCGTTGGTTTTCCTGGCTGATTCAGGCAGCCCATTCCGTTCTCTAATGGTACTAGCGAAGAAGGAGCACTTGTACGAATTTGTTCTAGCGTATGGAATAAGAAATGTGCCTCTATCTTTGTGTCTTTTTGATTATTTCATTAGGTTTTAGTTTTCTATTTGTAACTTCTGGTTTAGTGTTTTATGCATTATAACTACTTTGCTTTTTATTCTTCTGTCCTGAAGTGTCTCTAAGTTTAGTGATTTTACCAAAGGTGTTACTCTAATCAAATTTGAATATTCGTTTATTTAAGTTTGTTATAAATCTCACTGCTCTAGTTCGTACTTGTTCTAGATTCTTAATGCTTTCTTGAGTTGAGGGGCCTCAAACAGAGGATGCATATTCTAATATTGGCCTAACTCAAGTTAAATAACGCTCTAGTTTTATGTTCCTGTTTGATTTGTAAATATTTATTTTAATAAACCCTTATGTTTTGCTTCATGTTGTAAATAGTTTCATCAATCTGGGATTCCATGATAACCTTTCATTTATTATTACACCTAGATAGTTTGAGTTCTTAGTCTGTGACTGGTTTACCATGACTAAGGTAAATAGTTTTAGATTTGCGTTAGTTTATTTGGTACTCTTAATAACTGGCTTTTTGTTTCTGGGTGGAAAGATGCTCACATTTGAATTAGATTTTCTTCTAATTCTTTTTGTAAAATGTCTGTATCTTTTATTGCTTTAAATAGTCTGACTTTTTTTTTTCTGAACTGATGCAATTTGGTAGGCCATTCATGTATATTAGAAACAGTAGTGGGCCTTATTGGGGGTACACCTGAGTATAGGCTACTATTATTGGTGTTGATGTGGATTACATTCTTCTTCTTATAGCCAGTTTTTGCTGCTGAGCTGTGAGCTCTCTTGCAGACTGTACCAAGGAAAAAAAGTGTGCTGTTTTCTTCAGTTGTTCAGCACTGCCGTACAGGGTGTTGGTTTATGTTGGGCTGGAGTGGAACTAGGGTCTGCCTAAGGTGGATTAGGAAGGTGGCATTCAAAGAGGATATGGTTTACGGTTTCATATGGGTGGGCGCAGTGTCTACAAAGGGTGAGTTGTGTGGAATTTATTTTGTTAAGATGATAGTTTAGCAGAGGTGTGTGTCCTATATTTAGTTGGAAGATTGTCCAGTCCAGTTTGTTAGGCATGGTCATTTCTTTGTTCAGTTTCCTGACGTGATTGTTGACTAACATTGACCTACGGGTGAGGTAGTTAACAGGTCCATCTGGTTGTTCCATCGACGACCTGCGTTTGATAGTTAATCGGCCTTTTCATTTCCCATGATGCTTAATGGAATACAAACTTTTAGATACAATAAAACCATTAATTGACGCTCATTGATTTGCAGAGGCGTCAGCTGATAGTGTCACATCCTAAGTCATATCTTCTATTTTTCTTCAATTAACGGTTGTCAGCGATGAATAAGCCAAACCCTTCGCTGTCCGCCCCAATCGCAACCTTAGTGATGCCTCTGCATGATCACGCACCCTAACAGCAAAGTCACGGAAAGTAAAGTCTATTTATTGGTCTCATTATATATTTATTTCAAAAGTGGGAAGAAATTCCAGTCCTGGGCCTACTGTACTTGTATCATGAAGTTTAGGAGAGCTTATTGTTTATAAAAATTAGCAAAACAAAAGATTAGAGTAGGATTTCTTGAAACAGAAACATCAAGACGGTGTATTTTGGAATCTTCATCCGAAGCTTGTTTACTATCTAAATAATAGAAACACATGAATCCATTCCATTGTTTTTTGTTTTTTTTTTGAGGTAACGTCTGTATTTTATAAAATAAGATTGAAGTTTCTTTTGAAGAACGCTTGATAGAAAGAAATTAAAATCTAGAAATGTTAATGCTTTTTAAGAAATGCTTTTTAAAAAATTTCATAAATATTCAAGCGTGAAAAAAAAAAAAAAAAAACTAGTCCAAGTTCAAGTTTATTTTAAACCCAAATTACAGGTACTCTCTACCCCGATACTCTTAACAAGTTGAAACACATGTGTTATGGGATAGTTTGAAAGGGTTTCAACCAATAAAACCATTCACTAGCGGAGCCAGAACTTTTGAGGGGGTGGGGGGTCGATTTTTTTTTAACAAACCCTAACACTAACGCCCAGTAAAGCTTAACCTTATGTATAAACGCATATAAATATTAGTTAAGATATAAGATATTTATCAATAAGTAGCTTTTATCATATAGATATGTAAAAATTTGTTTTTAACAACCTGTGATTTCTGCACAAAAAAAAATTGACCCCGCCCCCCCCCCCCCCCAACTTGAAAGTTAAGGGTCGGATTTATGCTATAGTCCTCCCCCCCCCCCACCATACCAAACTGACCAACATACGTGATGGGGAACGACATAATATTAAGATTAGTTGTAAAATATCGATGTCTAGCTGTTATCATATAGATATGTCACTAATTTTGTTAACAGACTGAGATTTCTATTTAAAAAAACTGGATCGCCCCCCCAACTCGAAAGTTGAGGGTTGGGGGAGGGGCGGAATTAATGCAATCGCCCCCCCCCACTAAATCGGCCAACATACTAGAGGGAGGGAGCGATATAATCCAAAAACAGGTTAAAATATAATTAAGTAGTATATATTATTAACATAAGTATAGAATTCGTATATAAATTGTGTAATTTCTCTATTCAATTTGTCCGCGGGGGGGGGGGGTCGGTCGAATGGGGGGGGGCGATCGCCCCTATCGACCCCCCCCCCCACCTCTTCCCCGCTGAATCCGCCAGTGAAACCATTTTCACTTTGCTTTTACGAGCACGTTATATCAAACTGCACAAAGAAGCAACACAGACTGGAGAAAAATGTCCAAAATAAAATTCATTTAAATCGTCTACTTTCTGGGCTGGTGTTGGGGGGGGGGGGGGGGACAAGAAAAGGGCATTGCTGTCGTAAATGTTTGTTTTTTTAACTTTTTTTTTACCTGCCCGAGCGTGCTATTTTAAATGTTTTATCGCTTTTACTTGAGTGTTTGTGTGTCTGTGTATGTTTGTGTGCGCGACGAATGTGTTAGGCCCTGTTTCTTGTTGTTGCGGCCCCTCAAAAAGGGAAAAAGCACAATAAATTTTGAGTGGTCTGCCCTGTACGTCTGAACGTTTGTGTGTTACACTTACATCTCACAAACTAAATGTGCTTTTGGTTTTTCGGTGTTATAAGTATTTACTGTTTACACAAAACTGTGCATTTGTTGTTGAAATTTCTTAAAATACAAATAGTCTATACATTTTGAAAACAAGATTTAGTAGGTCGGGGCTTACAAAATTATAAAAAAAAATGTTTTTGTAAAATGTTTTACATGTTTCGGATGTTCCTTCAGAGTTGAAGATAGTTTACTTCCTAGTCCAAACCTCCCGCAGGACTACGGGGGATGGGAGCGGGCAGGATTTGAACCCTCGGCCATCGATAAATCCGAACGACAGTCCAGCGCGCAAACCGCACGACCAGGCAGCCATAACATTTTGTTTGTAATAATAGTCATGCACTCGATTGGTCCGTAATTAAATTACATTCATCAGGGAAACAAACAAAATGTAAAATTCTGTAAACAAGGTTACAAAAAGAGTTTGTGTGGAAACACAAACTCAAAATCGGCCCCCGAAGTGGTCCGCCCAAGCAGGTAAAAAAGGCAGGTTTTAATATTTTTAGAAGAATATCAGAATTAAATTCTATCTGAAAGGGGGTCCACCCAGGCAGGTAAAAAGGCAGGTTTTAATATTTTCAAAAAAATATCAAAATGAAATTCTACCAAAGGCAAATGACAGAAGAATGGAGAAAGAAGGTTGACAGATCCTGTGTGGTGCTCCAAAGGTCTAGCAGACCAAGGGATAGGTTAAAGTGAATGTGAAGTTAGATGTGAACCTGGCCTCACTGTTGTCTTATAATGAGTATCTAATTGATCTAACTGTTATGTAAAAAGTCAGTCTCTTATTCAAAGACTCATTGAAAAAATTTACGAAAAAAAAAATTCCATTGCCTATACCATGTGTTCTGCAGTTCACGCGATAATATGAAAAACTACTTATTAATTGCTGTTTAAAATTATGTCTAACTTATTTGCATAGTAAATAGATTTTTTCTCTTTAAAAAATTTTTTTTTTTTTGTAAATGTAGTATTTAGTATGACAAAACTTTTTTTTCGAAATGCTGCATTTAGAAGTCTTGTTTGCTATCGTCATAAGTTTGAACTTTTTTGCTATGTAGAACTTCATTATTCAAAAACTCTTAGTAATCCATCCGTAGTAACTAAATGTGAATAAATGTGGTGGATGGCTCAGTGAATATTCCCCATGTTAGAGCGTCAATATTTCTGTTTGCGCAAAATACGATTACAAGAGTTCTTTCTCTTGACTGCACGATTAAAGTTGGATGGCTGCTTGGTCGTGCATTAAGAGCATTGTCGTTCGGTCTTCTCGATGGTCCAGGGTTCACACCCCGTCGTTCTGCGGGAGGTTTTGGGCTAGGATGTGGATTACCTTCAACTCTTAAGGAACATCCAAATATGTAAAAAAAATAAAAAATAAATAAATATTTTACAAAACATCATGTTTCTGAAGTCTTTAAGTTACTCAGCACTCTGTTAAGTACACATTTAATAGTAATAATAATAATAATAATAATAATAATAATAATAATCATCTTTATTGTCCGTATGGAAATTTGTCTTACAATTTGTGCATTACACCAAACAAAAAACATTATAACTATAAGAAACCAAAGTGTACATTCACACCAGACTCACTCATAATTTACATGTGACAAAGTTTATACCAGATTGTTCCTATTTAATGATTTGATTGCCAGGGGAACAAAAGAGTGTTTGTGTCTGTTTGTCTTTGCCATCGGTGTCTTGTATCTCTTTTGTGATGGCAAAATCACAAAATCCTGACACGACACCAACTCTTCAGTGGATTACTAAAATACTGAACTGCCTTAGACTCGATCTCACAACTTCCAGAAACATGGCTGTTTGTGCTATGTCTTTCAAGCCGACGAGTTCGAACCCCCGGTGAAGACAGAAACTTTGAACTTTGGAATTTTAGGACTCCTTGGCGTCCACCCAACTCTAATGGGTAAATGAAATACTTTGGGGGAACTAAACGCCGTTGGTCCTTGTGCTGGCCATATGACACATAGAAATAGATAAGCTTTACAATATCTGACCTCATAGATTGCACTGTCTGAAAGAGGAACCTTTAATAACATTAATTATTAATAAATATGCACATTTAAACTATTAATTTTGAAATAAAAACAACTTTTGCAATTAGTTTAATTAAGTAATATTCAACAAAACATAATAAAATACCCAGAAAGACACAAGACAGAGGCACTATTCTTATTCCATGTGCTAGGAAAAAGTGGTCCTTCTTCTCATCTTCTAATTCCAATAGAGAATGGAACGGGTTGCCTGAATCAGCCAGAAAAACGAACGAAAGAATTTAAGTCACTGATTATCATGTTTGACTAGATGAACACATGAAATGTGTAGGATGTAATTATCTTCTATTTTTGAAGCAACGTCTATAATCTTATTAATCTATGTCATGTGCATAATGAGTTGATTCTTTGTTCTGCGTTTCTCTATCATGCATCAAAATATCATTTGCGCTGTTTCCAAAGACGCGCTCTGTGCTCTTTTGTTATGGTTTGGACGGCTGGTTCTTGTTGGAGCTTCTTTTTGTTGTTTCCCAGGGTCGGGGACTCAGGCCTGAGATTATGTGGAAGTCAAGCTTATCTGATGAAGACTGGGATTTTGAATTTCGGGATTTAAGGGCACCTCAGAGTGCACCCAGCTCTAAATGGTATCTGAAATTAGTTGGGGGGGGGGGGGGGGGGGGGGAAGGCAAAGGTGGTTGGTCGTTGTGCTGGCCACATGCCTCCCTCGTTTACCGTGGGCCACAGAAACAAATGACCTCTACATCATCTGCCCCATAGATCGAAAGTTCTGAAACGGTTACTTTAGTTAACAAGCTTATCTGAGCGTAACTGTTGTCTTTGTATGGGCCATAATTGATCATTTTGCATAGACAGTAATCGGATGTGGGCATCGTAAGCCCGGAGTGTTTGGCTGGTATTGGGACTAAGGTGTGTCTTCGTGTTATTTATGCTATATATTTGTACATAAATCAAGCTCACTGATAATAGTTTAATATAATATAAAGCCGAAAGTAAGGCTATGTTAATGTATATATGTATGTATGTATGTATGTATGTATGTATGTATGTATGTATGTATGTATGTATGTATGTATGTATGAATGTATGTATGTATGTATGTATGTATGTATGTATGTATGTATGTATGTATAAAACCGTTTGATAAATCTTGATAAAACTTGGCGAATAAAGTTTCTTGGATACTAACTAGAACAGTAACATATAGAACAGTAACATATGTAAAGTAGCCCTAAAACAAACTTGAGACCCTTAAAAAGAAGTTGCCAAACTCTATGAAACTATTACGAATTCATGGATCTAGGTCATATAGCCATGTTTTCAAGAGACAGAACCGAAAGCTTTCGCATGCGGGGAGCGAAACCTCCATCTAAATCAAATTTTAATAACTACACTATGCAAAGATAGTTTTTTACTTTGACACGTGAAAATATAAAATATAGTCCATTTATTTCATTATTTAATAAAATTAACCTTCAAATCTAAATTTGTGTTTCAAAAGCTTTTTTACATAAATTCGTTCTTTATTGATGGGAATTTAGACGGCGAAATGTACATTTCAATAGGCCTATTCATGTTATCGCGTGCTTCTTTTATTAGGCAAGTAAGTCGAGATCTAAAGCTAATTCGAAGTTGATAGATCCATTGGCGTAGCTAAGAAGGGGTGGTCCAAATTTGAAAACGCCCCCTGGCCCCCACTTGAGGAGTCCCCGAATTAGTGTCCGAAATGTGTTTTTAAATTTAATATTACACCATTATCTTATTTCATGATGTCGAATGTCAAAATGCAGGGGCCCTTAAAGAGGCCAAGCTCCCTAAATCTTTAAATCTTAAGCTACGCCACTGCACTGGCGGATCCAGGGGGGGGGGGCGGTAGGGGCGATCGCCCCCCCCCACTCGGCCGACCCCCCCCCCCTTCGGGGGGGGCGGACGAACTTTAGTATAGAAGTCACACAATTTGTATACGAATTTATTACTTATGTTAATAATATATACTAATTATTTATATTTCAAACTATTTTTAGATTATTTCGCCCCCCCCTCTAGTATGTTGGCCGATTAGGTGGGGTCGGGAGGGGGCGATAGCATCAATCCGCCCCCCCCCCCAACCATAAACTTTTGAGTGGGGGGGGCGGTACAATTTATTTGTAGAAATCACAGCTTGCCAAAAAGAATCAATTAAATATCTATATGATTAAAACTTGTTATTGTTATTTTAACCGATCTTTATATTATGTCGTTCCCCTGTTGTCCGATTGGTGTGGGGGGGGGGGGGGCGAAACCTCTACTGCCCTTCCCACCTAAACCATTTGAGTGGGGGGGGGGCGGTCCTACTTTTATGGAGAAATCGTAGTTTGTGAGCAAGATTAGTTGAATTGATATATAAATTTGATATTATGTCGCTCCCCTTCTGGTATCTTGGCCGATTCGGTGGGGTAAGGGGGGGGGCGATTGCATGTACTGCCCTCCCCGCTCTACCCCTCTGAGTGGGGAGTGGTCCTATTTTTATGGAGGAATCATAGTTTGTGAACAAAAATAGTTGAATTTCTATATAATTGATATGTGAAACCATTTGTATATTATGTCGCACTACACTCTAATCTCAAATTTTATTATTAGTAAATATAAAAGGAAAAAGGTGGGAGGGGCGATAAATGCCATCTTCTTTCCCTCATCGGACAAAGCACTAATTTTTCTTTTGTATTATAGTTAAGAAATTACAAAATGTAAAAATAAAAATCAGCCACTAATATAATTTATATATGCTATAAATTAAATTCTCATATCGAGTGGCCCCACCCTTATTCTTTAATGCCAAATGCAATCATTAGCAGAAATTATAAAAAGGAGCGAGGATAAATCGTTTTCATTCTACCGCCCCTCCCATTTCCAGACAGAGTTTATGTAATTTCACATGAATTTATCATAATTATTTTAAGAAAGACTTTGCTTTGGAAAAGTTAGAATTCAAACAAAAATTTTCAGTATGCCTATAAGAGTCAAGATTGAGATGAGTAGCCTTTTTTCCAACCTTTACTTAATCTTATATTTTTCTAGTTAAATTTGGGACTATAACTCACAATTTATGCTTGAATTTTATTGAATATTATTTATCAATTTTTCTTTCGGCAGCGACCCTCAAAGCCTTAATCTAAATATGTGGGGTATCTGATCTTTTCAAGGAACAAATCGGTTTTATTTGCAATGTATTAAGGGCGTATACATTCAAATTAGAATATTTTTCAAGTAGGCCTACAATATTATTCAAAAGGTCCTTTTTTTTAATAAGATGAATAATGAGCTTTAGGTAAGGAGAATGCGTTTCTTCAGCGAAGAATGCAAGAAAACGCTTTTAGCGTCGGGGCTTCGCCCCGAAACTCACTGATGAATAGTGAGCTGTAGATGTCAGGAGCAGGCGTTTCTGCAGTGAAAAATGCAAGAAAAACGCTTTTTGACGTCTGATTAATAATGAGCTGTAGATGTTAGGAAAATGCGTTTCTTCAGTGAAGAATGCATGAAAACGCTTTATGCGTCGGGGCTACGCCCCGAAACTCACTGATGAATATTGAGCTGTAGATGTCAGAAGCAGGCGTTTCTGCAGTGAAAAATGCAAGAAAACGCTTTTTGGCGTCGGGGTTCGCCCCGAAGTCCACTGATTAATAATGAGCTGTAGATGTCAGGAGAACGCATTTCTTCAGTGAAGAATGCATGAAAACGTTTTATGCGTCGGGGCTTCGCCCCGAAACTCACTGATGAATATTGAGCTGTAGATGACAGGAGCAGGCGTTTCCGCAGTGAAAAATGCAAGAAAACGCTTTTTGGCGTCGGGGCTTCGCCCCGTACTCCACTGATGGATAAAGAGCTGTAGATGTCAGGAGAATGCGTTTCTGCAGTGAAGATTGCATGCAAATACTGAGAAATACTGCTTATTTATTCTTATATATATATATATATATATATATATATATATATATATATATATATATATATATATATATATATATATATGTTGTACGCACGTTTATGTATAGGGTTAGGGTTTACTGGGCGTTAGGGTTAGGGTTTGGAAAAAAATCGCCCCTCCCACTCCAAAGTTCTGGATCCGCTAGTGCGCCACTGGATAGATCTACTATACACAAACATAGTGTAACAAATTAACGTGCGAAATATAGTCCATTTATTTCATATTTTAATCAAATTAACCTTCAAATGTGTATTTCTAAAGCATTTTTTACATAATGTTATAACCCCGCCATGCACACCGCCATCCAAGACAGTGCAGAAGGTGCGCACTATTAGTGACTAGACTAGGTAGGATGTTGACATTAGAGAGGAGAGAACGATTTCCGCCCAAGTCTAGAGCCGAGATGAAGATGCTGAGCTCAAAGCAGATGTCCTTTGTGTTTGTCATGTCTCCATGTAAATAAACATCTATGTGTCGTTGAGTTGCCTCCCTTCAGTTATTACAATACATTCATTCGCTATAGCTGGGACTTGCCCCATGATATCGCAGGCTTCTTACATTAGACCAGGGGATCTCAACCTGTGGTTCGCGACCCAATTGGGGGTCGATTGACGATTTGCCAGGGGTCGCCTAAGACCATCGAAAATATGGATTGTTATTTGTCTAATCTTCTATGTTGTATGTGTGTGTGTAGGGGGTGGGGTCGTGGCAGAGTGGGGGATTGTAAAAAGGGGTCGCCGAGCTTAAAAGGTTAAGAACCGCTGCATTAGACACTACCGAAATTCACGCATACGAGAATAGAAACCCTACAAGTTTTTATTTCGGATTTAGTTGGATTAGGTCAACACGAGTTCAATTGTTTAGTCATTAACTAGGTTACTATGGCATTCATATCTTGTATTTTGGTCCTTTCATCTTTCCTGATTAACGAGTGGCGGTGATATAGTCTGACCGAGTGTGGTACGAATGAGGCTTTGTATCGCTCTGTTCTTGTTTTGATTGACAGCAGTCGCCCACTTCGCGACGACCTGACATAGTTCTGATGGAGCGGGTGGCCGTTGTCTTCCATGATTTTTTCCATCTTTCTTAGACACTTTTGTTCAAAAAGTTCCTTTAAATTTGTGAGTGTAATTTTTGATGCCCTTTTTGATGCCTTTTTTATGATGTTTTCTAGACGGCGCAACAGTTTAGATGAAGCGTTGCCTTGCCGACAAGTTATTCCGTATGTTAGCAGATTTTGTATAGTCGCGCCGTAAAAGTAAGTAGGCCTATATTATATTAGTATCTAGACTCTAGATCTAGATCTAAATATAGATACAAGCAAATGCTTTGATTAAGAAATGGACCTCATTCACCAATCGTAAATAAACAACAATTAGCCACGTCATAATACTGATTTAAAAAAACGAAAAAAACTGTCACGTGATAGCCATTGTGTATAACGTTATTTTGTATAGAAGAGATAGAGAATCACGTGGCTACACGTTGTTTGTCAGTGGCGTAGAAAGGTACTCGTGGGCCCGGGTTCAAGAACATCTTGGTGGGCCCCTCTCCAGCCAATAAGACTAATTTAGTGTGTGACAAAAATGAGTAATCTAAATGTAAAAACATTCCAATGTAAAGATTGTAACTTTTTAAAAAAACATAAGGAATTCGAATGGATGGTTTTAAGGTAATACAATATGAATGTGTGGGCATTGAATGGTATTGGTTTCAAAATCAACCACTGCTAGAAAAGAAAAAACAAACAAATTTCGAATGGATGGTTTTGAGGTCATACGATGTTGTGGGCATTGCACCGTATTGATTTCAAAATCAACCACCTCTTGAATCCGCTGTCAGAATAATTTAAATCGGCACTCGCTGAACCTCCAAGAAAACATGTAACATTTATATTTCATTTGTCCTTGACAAAAATTGTTTAGTATGGGGATCGAACCCAGGACTTGCGTGTCAACAACCAGTCATTCTAATATGTGCAGCCTTTTGTTTTTTGAAATAAATGATTCAGTCTTTTACACTACCTAGATCTGCATGTGTCTAACGTGTTGGTTCTAGAATCTATTTTATTTCTTTTCTGTTCTGAAACAGATACTTTTAAATCTGAGTTAGTGCTTTTTGGAGATTTTGGAGATTATGGCCTCATGACCAATCTACCCGCTGTCTCGCTCCCCCAGCCCCCATCCCCACCCCCGAGGTGCTGTCGGTGATAACGTTTAGAAGCTTAACGTGTAGGACAAAAGGTTGGTTGCCACCTAAAGCTAACGAGTTCCTCCTGCCCGAGGGAGAAGGAAAACTCAGAATTCAAACCTCTGCTGCCTCCAGATAAATATGACTTTTAGATCAAGGCATATTTGATAGGAGATCGCGCTTTTTTTTTCTCTCGGCGCTATTTTAAAGACACCATTTTGTCAGCGCTACTTTGTTGTACGAAATGTTGGCATGTAACCCAATTTCAGTTATGTGTGCTTCTCCTTTTGATCTAATCTAATTGCTATGTATGAATTATCATCCGTGTCATGCAATCAAATCATTAAATAGGAACAATCTGATATAAACGTTGTCACATGTAAATTATGAGTGAGTCTGGTGTGAATGTACACTTTGGTTTCTTATAGTTAAAATGTTTTTTTGTTTGGTGTAATGCACAAATTGTAAGACAAATTTCCATACGGACAATAAAGATTATTATTATTATTATTATTATTATTATATCATATTATTAAACCTTCGTTATGCAATCACTCGTTGTTAACGATTACACGTTAACCTATTGATGTTAATTGTTCATTCAATTACTAAAGTAGAACAAGCACACACTTGAATATTGCACTCTCCAGAAGAAAGAATATTAATAGTAAATAGATGAGAAAATGGACAAGCTCTCATCCGAATCACAAGAAAGTCGACGCCTATTTAAAGCTATCCCGACAAGATCAACGTCTAATCTTTCGCCTCAGAACCGGAATGAAACAACATATGTTCCGGAAGCTCAAAATTGGAACCAGTGAAATCTGCCCATGTGGAATGTCACCAGAGAATGCTGACCATGTCCTTCAAAACTACTCTCTCTCTACCGAGAGGCCCGAACAAAACACTGGCCCCAAAACACCCCAATAGAAAGAAAACTATATGGAGAGCAGTTCATTTCATGTATTGGTCTAGTCATCTGAACATTCAACATAACAATGAGAACGAGGAAGAAGTTTACTTTTGTAATGTCTTAATTGATAGACTGTCGGGGTGCCCTGGCAGAAGAGCCAATGCAAAATACAACCCCAGACCCCAACAATCTATTGAAAGAATATGCTTTGGTGGAACCAGACCGCAATGATGCCCAGAGAGGGCCCTATATATGACATGTTGCACAATTTAGACTTTGGAAAAGATATTTGCAAATTATGATTCATTCATATACACGAGAAATCGATTCAATTTTTTTTTTAAAAGATCATTGGGTGCACTTGATCTAAATGTCGTCTGCTCTACCAGTTGAGCAAGATTATTGACGGCTTTCAATTTCGTCAACTCCAAAGTGCTACTTGTTTAATTACGAGTTGAAGGTTTTCACGGGTGACTAATTATGATCAGTCGTGTGTCACAGATGTGAAATGACGTGATTGTCACTGATGCCATTTTTAAGAACAGGTATCAACAGAGTGTATTTTTTTTTGGTCAAAGCATGGCTATGGATCTGATTTCTATTATTTTGTTAATATATCCTTTTGTGTGTACGGTTTTAAAGAAATTGCAAGAAAACATATTTGTTTAGGTCAGTGATTCTAAAGTTGCTTTACAGCGACTTCAAGGGTCCAGGAGTGATTAAATAATTTGGGGGTTCATGAAATGTAAAAGGGGGGTACAGTATCAGTGGCGTAGCTAGGGTGGTGGGAGGAGGGGGAGAATTCGAAAATCCCCCCGAGCCCCCACTAGAAAGGGGCCCCCAAATGTGCGTTTTTTTACATTAAAAATTAAATTAAATTAAATAATTCGCAAAATGCACGGGCCTCCAGAGAGGTCAAGTTTAGATCTATAAGTCAAAGACCAATCGACACACACATACACACACAATAAAACCGATGGTAGGACAACATAAAAGAATGGACAGTCATTGAAAGAAATTCTATCCAAGGCAAAGGCAGAGAGGAATGTAGAAAGACGGTCAACAGATCAAGATCTTGTGTTATGCCCCAACGGTCCAAGAGATTCCGGTGTATATAAACAGTGATCCTTAATTAATGTCAAGTAATGCGTTTAAATCTTACATTTTATTTTGGTTCTTCTAATTTGAATTTTATTAATGAATATTCTGTATAAAACTTAATTTTTCTTTTATTTCCTCTTCCAATTAATACAGTTAGAAAGGATTAAAAACACATTATGAATTTGCAGAAACGCAATAATAGCTAAGCAGGACCGAAAACCGGATAACAGGCAAGCGGTCTACAAGACAGCAAAACCTGAGAGCCTCTGGTTTAGGCTGCCTTTGCCTATTAAATGAATAAAGGCGACTAGGTTCTTATTGAGACAGTTTTTTTTTTCATGTTTATTTCAGTTCGCGTAGTGACCTATTTATTCGACTCGGGTTAAGACACTGAAGAGTGTAGACTGTTTAGTATTTGTTCATGAACAACCGCAGGCCGTCACCATGACTACCAAACGCAAACGCAGTGGTTCCTTTTGATGTTGTGAAGAGGAGACTAAAAGAACCTAATAACGAGGGATGTGCAATAAAGTGCAGCATTTTGACATAGATGTGGGAAGTTAGAAAAGTTTACACTAAAACTAGACAGCCACAGTGGCAACTGGGCCCCACGATGACCCTGCTGACCACTGTCAAATAACGCTAAATAAAACTGTATGGCCATATCACGAGATCCTCAGGGCTTGAAGAGACATTCCTTCAAGGAACAGTACCAGGCAAAAAGAAGAAGCATACAAAACGATGGGAAGAAAACATCACAGAGTGGACCGTGTTTTGGCTGCTTTTTTTAAAGTTTGTCACGATTATAGAAATGTGTGTGTGTGTGTTTCTATGGTAACGGTGGGGAGAGGTTAGCTACGCAGTGTGAATGATGCAAGATAAGCTCATTGTTGGCATTAGTCTTAGGACACACGACTCCAGAACGTGAGACTGAAAGGTTGTGTTATTGTAGTGAGCTAGATTTTGTTAAAGAATATTATTACTACAGTCTACTACATTTTATCTCATATCAACTTGATTTTATCTATATTATTATAAAATTATATTTAGTATTGCTCACAAAGTGGTTATTCAAGTTCTTTCAAGCTTTATTAGTTCACATGTAATAAGCCTCATCAGTTTAGTTGTCTACCTGCAGTTTGGTGCTTAAAGTCAACGACCTTAACAACAAGAATTAACAGGTTTTATTTTGTAAAGAGGATTTCTGTTGTTTCTTCACGTGAACAAAAACCTCTCTGGAAATTACAAAGTAATTCGAGTTTTCGGGTTTAGATTTTTGAGTTGTAGCTTCTGAAAAATTCGAAGCATTGCATCGTAAAAAAAGTAATTGGATTTCAACCCATCATTTAGCTAGATTTTAAAAAAACATAAGAGTTATTGTTATTATAGCTTTTATATAGCGCTACTTTCATGCTTATTGCATGCTCAGAGCGCTTTGGTCCAATCTCATTTGTGGACCAGTGGGAGGGGGGGGGGAGGGGGTATCTAGGAGTTTATTTTCCGTGCTGACTTTAGGCGCTCAGTAAACGCAACTCTGCCCGAGTCGGGTGTCGAACCTCGGGCCCCCTTCTAGGTAGCCGAGTTCAAGCGCACTTAGCCTCTCGACCACGCTTCCCACTCAATACCATAATCGCCCCAACCGAAGAGTGTTCCCTAACATTGTTGGACTTGGAAATAGTATTTGACTTCTGTTTTGGGGTGTATGTGTGTTTCTATGGCGACGGTGAGACGACGTTGGCGATTAGTTGGTGGCAATGCAGTGTAAAATATTGCAAAATAAGTGGCAAGCAATCATCATCATCATCATCATCATCATCATCATCAAACTCCATTAGAGTGAGGGCTTGAGAGGCTCAAATCCTCTCTTGCAAAAGCCCTGGACAGAAACCCTGCTGTCTTGCGTAGTGCATAAATGTCGCCATACATGTCGAGAATTTTGGGTTTCCCAGACCTGTCGAGACGGAGATCAGCAAGTCTGGGGCAGTCAAACAGAATATTAGGCACGGTTTCCTCTTCTTCCCCGCAGCGGGGGGCACCGTGAATCAAAATTTTGGCCATAGCCGCGATAAATATGAGCCAACAGGACAGTGGCCTGTCCTGCACTGTGCTATAATAGCTTGCTCAGGCCTGGACAGCCTCCACCACGGGGAAGTGAAGTCATGGCGCCTCATGCGCTCCCAGACTCCACAAATAAATCAAATAAAAATAAACTTATAGGCAAACAAATCTAAAAATATAAGAAAAATATAAACACATCTATCACTCCTGAGTCTCTATGCGGATACAGATAAAAAATACTTGACCTACTTTTACAATGCGTCATGCAGGCCTATAAACAAAAAAAAAATACCACCAAAATATAACTAAATAACTATATTGTTACCAATGATAGCTCCACTTCTATACTACTGAAGACTATAACACTTTTGAGCTCAACTTATCTCGCTAGACAGTCCCCAAGAACGTATCTATTATACATATATTAATAACACAACCATCACGCAACCATCACGGAGACAGAATGCAGACATCATGGTCCACCAACTGTAAAAGACGCCGACGATAGCAGTGCCATACACAGTTGAAAAAAAAATGACATCTTCACTTTATTGCTACTTAAAACAACCATGAGGCATAGCCTCTAAAGACATAGCCTCTAAAGACATAGCTTCTAAAGACATAGCCTCGAAAAACATAGCCTCTAAAGACTTGGCATCGAAAAACATAGCCTCTAAAGACATAGCTTCTAAAGACATAGCCTCGAAAAACATAGCCTCTAAAGACATAGCTTCTAAAGACATAGCCTCTAAAAAAAATAGCTTCTAAAGTCATAGCCTCTAAAGACATAGCCTCGAAAGACATAGCCTCGAAAGACATAACCTCTAAAGACCTAGCCTCGAAAGACATAGCCTCGAAAGACATAACCTCTAAAGACCTAGCCTCGAAAGACATGGCCTCGAAAGACATGGCCTCGAAAGACATGGCCTCGAAAGTCATAGCCTCTAAAGTCATAGCCTCGAAAGACATAGGCTCTAAAGACATAGCCTCTAAAGACATAGCCTCGAAAGACATAGGCTCTAAAGACATAGCCTCTAAAGACATAGCCTCGAAAGTCATAGCCTCGAAAGACATAGCCTCGAAAGACATAGCCTCTAAAGACATAGCCTCTAAAGATATAGCCTCTAAAGACCTAGCCTCGAAAGACATGGCCTCTAAAGACATAGCCTCTAAAGACATACCCTTTAAAAAAACATAGCCTCTAAAGACATAGCCTCTAAAGCAGGGGTCTCAACCTGTGGGTCGCGACCCTTTCAAGGGTCGAATGACCATTTGCCAGGGGTCGCCTAAGACCATCGTATTTTTTTTTTGGTTTCTTTCTATTTCATTGAAGTTTCTATTTTTAGTACATACACGCGTATTGCAATAAGCGCACGCCCACCGGTGATGATTAGATATACACTGTAATTGTATATCAAGCAAAAGTATTTGACTCAGATTAGGTTGCTTTAAAATGAATCATGAAACGTCCATTAAATGAAACAATCGAAACTAGGAAAAGGGCCATCGTTTTCTAGTCCATGTTATGGAAGGTAATAGATTCATTACAACACATCCGATGAACATGGTTTCTACTGTATCAACGATATTACATTTTCCATCCTTGACCGACTTTGTCGCTTCAGTTTTCAAAATAGGCAATAGAAAAGTAAATACATGAAGATCATAGAGATAAACCTTTTTTTAAAAAAGAAAATTACATACAGCTTTTGTCATGTAAAACATCATAGATGTCAGCTCTATACATTTAAAATTAAATTACGATTTTATAACATTAGCATGATCACATTTAAGGCCTACACAAGGCCTGTGAGCGAAATAAATTTTACGGTTGGGGGTCGCCACCTAATGGGGACTCTTATTAGGAGGTCGCCGAGCTAAAAAGGTTGAGAACCGCTGCTCTGAAGACCTAGCCTCGAAAGACATAGCCTCGAAAGACATAGCCTTGAAAGACATAGCCTCGAAAGACAGCCTCGAAAGACATAGCCTTGAAAGACATAGCCTCGAAAGACATAGCCTCGAAAGACATAGCCTCGAAAGACATAGCCTTGAAAGACATAGCCTCGAAAGACATAGCCTTGAAAGACATAGCCTCTAAAGACATAGCCTTGAAAGACATAGCCTCTAAAGACATAGCCTTGAAAGACATAGCCTCGAAAGACATAGCCTCGAAAGACATAGCCTCGAAAGACATAGCCTCGAAAGACATAGCCTTGAAAGACATAGCCTCTAAAGACATAGCCTTGAAAGACATAGCCTCTAAAGACATAGCCTCGAAAGACATAGCCTTGAAAGACATAGCCTCTAAAGACATAGCCTCGAAAGACATAGCCTTGAAAGACATAGCCTCTAAAGACATAGCCTCTAAAGACATAGCCTTGAAAGACATAGCCTCTAAAGACATAGCCTCGAAAGACATAGCCTTGAAAGACATAGCCTTGAAAGACATAGCCTCTAAAGACATAGCCTCGAAAGACATAGCCTTGAAAGACATAGCCTCTAAAGACATAGCCTTGAAACACATAGCCTTGAAAGACATAGCCTCTAAAGACATAGCCTCTAAAGACATAGCCTTGAAAGACATAGCCTCTAAAGACATAGCCTCGAAAGACATAGCCTCGAAAGACATAGCCTTGAAAGACATAGCCTTGAAAGACATAGCCTCTAAAGACATAGCCTCGAAAGACATAGCCTTGAAAGACATAGCCTCTAAAGACATAGCCTTGAAAGACATAGCCTCTAAAGACATAGCCTTGAAAGACATAGCCTCGAAAGACATAGCCTCGAAAGACATAGCCTTGAAAGACATAGCCTTGAAAGACATAGCCTCTAAAGACAGCCCTCTCACACACTTACTGATGACAGATTCAAAGTAAATCTTCTGGGATGACAGCTGCACCATACCGCCTCTTAGATCAGTCCAACAACTCAGTCATTATTAATATATATATATATATAATTCTCTTCATGGCTCAAGACTTTGGAAACCAAGTAATGGAAAGATCACTCTTTTATTTCTGCAAGTCGGACGGACTAGAGTTACCCCACGTAATTTTATAGGGAAAAAAAAAAAGGGGGGGGGGAGAACAAGTAGTATTCACCCGTCACTAAATAGCAGGGCCGACTTAACCATTGTGCCCAAGAAGTCATGGAAAGAGAACAAGTAATCTACTCTGTATTCACCCGTCACTAAATAGCAGGGCTTGACTTAACCATTGTGGGGCCCTATGCGAAACGGATTTTGCGGGACCAAGTTTGGGTAGGGATACGGATAATAATTGAAAATTCAGAGTTTGTACTAGAAAATAAATTCGCCTTTGCATTTTATTCATTCAATATTACATACAGAATTACTTTACGAGCCATGCGTGTAGCGAAGTCATACAGTATATCATAAAAATTCTATTTCCTACGTAGATCACGCTCAATTGCAAGAATTACCAAATGTTTCAATCTATCTACGAGAATTGTTAACCTCAAGTAATTCTTAGTAATTCTTCATTAGTTTGAGACTTGAGAAGCTTCATTCACTAGATTCCACAATTACGGGCATTGCATAATGCTGTTTTTTTTTATCGCGCGTAGGATTGGAGGTTTTTTTTTATTGAATGACACCCCAAAATGACATTTTTTGTTTATATATTTCAGGAGATTTGTATGAGGTTTCAAAAGATTTTAACAATTTTCGGATATTTCCAGGACTTTTTCGTATATTTTGCAATTTCAGGAGATTTCCAGTAGCTTCTGGTTAATAGACAGGGAAATCTGTTATAAGTTAGAAAATGGTTTAATTTAATAATTTATACACCTAGAATTAGCGCGGGTCCTATGAAAGTGCGGGACCCACTGCGGTCGCATAGGTTGCAGTGCCCTAAGGCAGGCCCTGCAAAATAGCGGCGTATGCTATGCCGCCTGTTGACTAGTTATTATTATTAGAGCTTTTATATAGCGCTACTTTCACGCTTTTAGCAGCTATGGTTCAATCTCATTTGTGGACCAATGCTGAAGGGATATCTGGGAGAAGGTTTTCCGTGCTGCCTTTATGCGCTCAGTAAACACAACTCTGCTCGAGTCGGGTGTCGAACCTCGAGCCCCTTTTAGAGGTAGCCAAGACAAGCCAAGTTCAAGCGTACTTGGCCTCTCGACCAAGCTTCATTGGAAATGTTTTAGGATTACATTGAGACACTTTCTTTTTTTACTATTAAAAACAAGAATACATAATATTAAACCACAAACACATACATACACACAAATACAAGAAAGAATGTATGTAAAATGTTTGACATGTTTCGGATGTTCCTTCAGAGTTGAAGATAATTTACTTCCTAGTCCAAACCTCCCACAGGACGACGGGGGATGGGAGCGGGTGAACTCAGGACCATCGATAAATCTGAACGACAGTCCAGCACGCACACCGCACGACCAGGCAGCCATCCTACACATATATTTATTCAGTGACTACGAAATACAGACGTGATTTTTGTCACATTATCCGGTCAACGAGCAGCTTTCATTTCATGACTTAATGGACAGAAGTGGCCCACTTCGAGACGATCTGACGCAGATCTAGTTAAAATGAAGTGCCAGGGGATTGTGTTTTGATTTTAAGTCATGATTTAAGAATGTCAATCAAAATAACATCCGTGGGTGGCATGTGAACAAGAACAATATACACCTCTGCGAATTTTCTTGGCAAATAGAAAGGCCTAAGTTTTTCGACAGTTAACTAGTTTGAGCAATAAATTTTAGTTTTGATATATACCGCATGATAAAAAAAATTCGAAACAGGATCACAACGCCAATAAGGACCCACGCTGACCTGCTAACCACTGTCACTCCACGCTTAAACGTATCCTTAAAAATAAAACGCGATAAAGATGTGGTAAAAAATGCAGGTCGCAACTGAGGTCAGGAAGATGTGTACGTAGCCTATATTCAAGGTGTTTTTGTGAAACCTGTTATTTGGAGGTCGTCATGATATGTGTTGCTCTTTTGAGACTTTCCACGGCACAGTAAACTAACTAGAGAAATAGGCTCCCCGTTGAATTAATAATAGGCACCTATAGGCAAGACAAGCTCTTAAAGCACTCGAGAAATTTTTAGCGCTGACATATACTATTTTGACGTATAAAAGGGCCCTATACCATACTTAGGGCCTTTTCATGTCTAAATACGGCACTGGTGAGGCATTCTTCTCACAAGTATAATTTTTTTTAGATGAAAGTTCGTAATATAGTACATGTAGTTTAACAACCTTTGATTTAGCAACTGAATTTTCAGCACAGCTTAGTGTTAATCTGAAGGTTGTTTTACTTGTATAAACAATATGTTTACATTTCGAGAAACAACGATACATTTCCAATAAATAGTCAAGGGTATTAAAAATAGGGTTTTCTCTTGTCTGTTGGAGAAGCTCTTTTTAGAGAGGATATAACTGTATGTAGCACCTTTAGTAAAATCCTTCAGGATAGAAGACTTAAAAGTAAAGTAGCAATTATACATAAAACACTGAACCATTATCTTCAAAAACAAAAACAAAATTTAATAAAATACTCAGAAAGACACAAAGATAAAGGCACGTTCCTTGTTCCATATGCTAGGACAAATGTGTACAAATGCTCCTTCTTCCCTAGTGCTATTAGAGCATGGAATGGGTTGCCTGAGTCAGCCAGGCAGAATTTAAGTCATTGATTAACATGCATGACATAGAAAGACGTGTAGGACGTAATCATCTTTTTTTTTTTCTTTTGGGGTAACGTCTGTATTTCATAAGATAAGAAAGGAAGACAATAAACGAGCCAGTCAATAAGTTTAAAGCTTTATGTTGGATCTACTTTTGTGAATCTATTCTTGAAAATTAATTTACACTGTGAGTTACCAAGAAAAACGACACTCATTATAAGCTATCCCGACAAAATCTAATTTTTTGCCTCAGAAGCGGAAACAACACATGTTCCCGAAGCTGAAAATTGGGGCTAGTGAAATCAGCCCTTCTGGGGTGTCACCAGAGAATGATGACCATGTCCTTCAAAACTGCATTCTCCATCAAGAGACCCAAACAAAGCTCTGGCCCCAAAACCCATATAAAAGAGAAACTATATATTTAGATGCATGATCTGGAAACCGATGCGCAGCTGATCTCAGATATCGGTCTTGCCATCTAGACCCGTCAACATTATAATTAGAATAAGAAGTGAGTTAATAGTCATTATTTTTACGACTTCTACTGGAAGACTAAGTGTTTAATGTCGTAATGTGGACTTCTGTTATTTTGTCAACCAAACAAGATGGCTTACTTGGAATCTGGGTCATCGGATTTAAGTTCTGAAAATATTAAGACATATCAACCAGAAAACCACCCACTTCTATTTGAACATTTATTTTTAAATTTTACTTTAAACAACAAAAACAACAACAACTTTTCATCAAACTATTAAATTCATCTGTTGCCCGTAATCAAATCTTAAAGGAGATTCGAGTGTAAAGATTTGTTCTACTGTGATGGTAAACAAATAAATCTCATATTAAATTCATCATACCGCTTAGCTATTTAAGAACAAATGTGACTTTTTAGCGCTTGACCAATTTCACGCGGACCTCTTTAAGTTCATGGCAAGCGTTAATTTAAAGACTCGAACCATAACATAACATGTAAACAAAGATAAATACAAGTGGAGGTTGAACCAGGTCAGTGAACTTTACTTAAGAGAATGTGAAAGAACATGACAATGTCCATATTATATGTCTATATTATATGTCTATATGTCTATATTATATAGTATTCATGGTAAACCAGTAACACAGACTATAAACGCAAAATACCTAGATGTTATATTAAATGAAAAACTGTCATGGAATCCCCATATCGATGAAACTATCAAAAATCAAACAAAGCATTAAGGTTTATTTAAAAAAATTTCTATCAATCCAATAAGAACACAAAACTAAAATGTTATTTAACCTTGGTTAGGCCAAAAATAGAATACGCATACTCTGTTTGGGACCCCTCAACTCAAGAAAACACTGACACAAAATAGGGAAGTGAGATTCATAACAAATGAATATTCACATTTGACTAGAGTAACACCTTTAGTAAAATCACTAAATTTAGAAAGCCTTCAGGTCAGAAGACTCAAAAGTAAAGTAGCAATTATACATATTGTTATGACTTTGCCATGCGCACCGCCATCCAAGATAGTGCAGAAAGAAGGTGCGCACTATCTGTGACTAAACAAGTCGGATGTTGACATTAGGACTAACGATTTCCGCCCAAGTCGAGAGCCAATATGGAGATGCTGTACTCAAGGCAGATGCCCTTTGTGTTTGTCATGTCTCCATGTAAATAAACGTCTATGTCTCGTTGAGTTGCCTCACTTAAGTTATTACAATATAATACTGAACCATAATCTTCAAATACAAAATCAAAATTTATTAAAATACTCAGAAAGACACAAAGATAAAGGCACATCCCTCGTCCCATATGCTAGGACAAATTTGTACAAGTGCTCCTTCTTCCCTAGTGCTATTAGTGCATGGAATGGGTTGCCCTGAGCTAGCCAAAAAAAAACCCCAAAATACAGTGATTTGGCAGAATTTAGGTCATTGGTTAATATGCATGACTGAATGTATGACGCGTAGGAGGTAATCATCTTTTTGAGTAACGTCTGTATTATATACGATATGATAAGATACTGGCATTATATATGTCATACTACATGTCCATATTATGTCTATATTATGTGTTTTACAATCAGTAATTTACTTCTTCTGATGTCACATCATGACATACATTTTTTAAAATAGCTTTTATATAGCGCAACTTTCATGCTTATAGTATGCATAATGCTGTATGGGTGTTGCAAAATATAAATGGATATTTTGACACGATCTTTTTTAATTTTCAACACAACACTTTCATCACAGTGGTGAGCGTCACAACCAAGGGAAATAAATGATTAATCAAAACAAGACATTTATTAGACTTATGAAACTTTAAAGATTGTTTCCCTTTTAGTTGCTTTCCAAATAGTAAATGTAGTTGCTTAGTACCGTAAGTAACGTAATAATATTAAACCTCCTTATATGCAGGTAAAACAGTTTCAATGTCCTTTAAACACTCCAGAAATATTTAGTTTTGTTTACGTTATTCAAGTTTTTTAAAGTTTTACAAATTAAGATATAATACGCTTACAGCGGTTAAAGTGTCTACCAGCGGTTGACGTCCCATTCAATACCTTAAACATTCACCAGACCTGCAGTTACAACGAAGATGTTGTTGGTGGCAGATGAAGAAACGAGAGGAGAGACTTATAATCAGAGTGAAACTATTGTTGTCAATGTACTTGATATAAGTACTTCAATGTGCCTGACCAAATCAGACAACGTTGGGTCTGCCTCCAATATTTCTGTCTATGTACGAGTACTTTCTGGGAAACTTTGAGCCTGATAACTGCGGACAGAAATTTAGTAAGGGCGGCACCTCGAATGGACAAGGCGAATGCCAAGAAAACCACCTACAGGTCTGGACTTGACAAACGTGTGTACGTCTGCCTTCACCAAGCAGAGTAAAAAAAAAAAAAGAACTATGGTGAATCAATTTCAGCGGAACTTGGACACTGATAATGTGGTTAATGAATTTGTGTAGAACAGGGGTTCTCAACCTGTGGGTTGCCAGGGGTCGCCTAAGACCATCGAATATGTGGATTCTTATTATCTATTCTTCTATTGCTGTATGTGTGTGTGGGGACCATCGAATATGTAGATTCTTATTATCTATTCTTCTATTGCTGTGTGTGTGTGTGGGGAGGGGGGTCGCGGCAGAGTGGGGGATTGTAAAAAGGGGTCGCCTAGCATAAAAGGTTGAGAACCGCTGGTGTAGAAGAACATACGTTCTTGAGATGGTTGAAAAGGACAGGACAAAACAAAATCCTATCTCGAATATTCCTTGCAAATAGACGGATCCGACGGGGGGGGGGGGGGGCCGCATCTGAGTTTGTGCTAGAACACTTCTCCACAAAAATGATTGCGCACCTAAACCTTTACCCTGCGACCAAGGACGGCTCGATGGATGGGACTTATTTAATTGAAAAATATAGGCGTGGTGCGCAAAAGTCGGCAGTCCTGTTCAGATATACTCTGTGGTTAAAACAACAAAAAAAAAATATTTCCAATCGCACAAATCAGACTTGGCCGATAGATCGGCCGCGCTGTCTAATAAAGTTTAAAACATATTCTCGAGTCAAAGTTGTACAGAAAGTGCACACCGCTGCGATTAAGGTCATTTAGACCTATGGTGTCTTTGAGGTACGAGCGCGTTCTTTAAAAAAAAATATTTTAAATGATCTCTCGGGGGGGAGGTTTTTGTTTTTAAATATAAAAAAAAATATTTTTATATTTCTATGGCTATGTGAAAGTATATGAGTAGGCATAGTGTTTTTTTTTCTATGGCTATGCGAAAGTATATGAGTAGGCATAGTGTTTTTTTTTCTATGGCTATGCGAAAGTATATGAGTAGGCATAGTGTTTTTTTTTATGGCTATGCGAAAGTATATGAGTAGACATAGTGTTTTTGTTTTGTTTTATTTCTATCGCTATGCGAAAGTATATGAGTAGGCATAGTGTTTTTTTTCTATGGCTATGCGAAAGTATATGAGTAGGCATATTGGTTTTGTTTTGTTTTGTTTTGATGGCTATGCGAAAGTATATGAGTAGGCATAGTGTTGTTTTGTTTTATATTTTCTATGGCTATGCGAAAGTATTTGAGTAGGCATAGTGGTTTTTGTTTTGTTTTGTTTCTATCGCTATGCGAAAGTATATGAGTAGGCATAGTGTTTTTTGTTTTATATTTTCTATGGCTATGTGAAAGTATATGAGTAGGCATATTGGTTTTGTTTTGTTTTGTTTTGATGGCTATGCGAAAGTATATGAGTAGGCATAGTGTTGTTTTGTTTTATATTTTCTATGGCTATGCGAAAGTATATGAGTAGGCATAGTGTTGTTTTGTTTTATATTTTCTATGGCTATGTGAAAGTATATGAGTAGGCATAGTGGTTTTTGTTTTGTTTTATTTCTATCGCTATGCGAAAGTATATGAGTAGGCATAGTGTTTTTTGTTTTATATTTTCTATGGCTATGTGAAAGTATATGAGTAGGCATATTGGTTTTGTTTTGTTTTGTTTTGATGGCTTTGCAAAAGTATATGAGTAGGCATAGTGTTGTTTTGTTTTATATTTTCTATGGCTATGCGAAAGTATTTGAGTAGGCATAGTGTTGTTTTGTTTTATATTTTCTATGGCTATGTGAAAGTATATGAGTAGGCATAGTGGTTTTTGTTTTGTTTTATTTCTATCGCTATGCGAAAGTATATGAGTAGGCATAGTGTTTTTTGTTTTATATTTTCTATGGCTATGTGAAAGTATATGAGTAGGCATATTGGTTTTGTTTTGTTTTGTTTTGATGGCTATGCGAAAGTATATGAGTAGGCATAGTGTTGTTTTGTTTTATATTTTCTATGGCTATGCGAAAGTATATGACTAGGCATAGTGTTGTTTTGTTTTATATTTTCTATGGCTATGTGAAAGTATATGAGTAGGCATAGTGGTTTTTGTTTTGTTTTATTTCTATCGCTATGCGAAAGTATATGAGTAGGCATAGTGTTTTTTGTTTTATATTTTCTATGGCTATGTGAAAGTATATGAGTAGGCATATTGGTTTTGTTTTGTTTTGTTTTGATGGCTATGCGAAAGTATATGAGTAGGCATAGTGTTGTTTTGTTTTATATTTTCTATGACTATGCGAAAGTATATGAGTAGGCATAGTGTTGTTTTGTTTTATATTTTCTATGGCTATGTGAAAGTATATGAGTAGGCATAGTGGTTTTTGTTTTGTTTTGTTTTATTTATTTCTATGGCAATGCGAAAGTATATGAGTAGGCATAGTGTTTTTTTTCTATGGCAATGCGAAAGTATATGAGTAGGCATAGTGTTTTTTTTTCTATGGCTATGCGAAAGTATAGGCATAGAGTTTTAATCTTTTAGTCAAAGTAAAGAAAAATTAGCTGAAGTTAAAATTATCGTCTTATTTACTAAAGGACACTTCCACCCCACGAGATTAAATGCGCTGCTCGAGTTGCATTAGTGACCGTCATCAAGCTATTGATGGGCTACTGATGCACGCGCTTATATTGGTCAGCAATGGCCGCTTCATGTCTGAAGCCATCGTAAAAAAAAAAAAGCAAAGTTAAACTAGAAAACCAGTGACTTGGCAGAATATAAATCATTGGGTCACACGCATGACGCGTAGGACGTAATCTTTTTTTCAAGTAACGTCTGTATTTTAGAAGATAAGATAAAATGATAAATCTGTGCAATTGGAAATATTTTTACCAATTGCTTTTGTTTAGCCAAATGTCATGCTTTCTCACTACACTATGATTCTATCACTTGTCTGGACCAGTTGGGAAAGGGATAGGGGAGAAAGACGTAGATATCTCTGTTAATATTACTGTGATCGCTTTTTAAATGCATTTATATATATATATTGTTATGACTTTGCCATGCGCACCGCCATCCAAGATGGTGCAGAAAGAAGGTGCGCACTATCTGTGACTAAACAAGTCGGATGTTGACATTAAGGACTAACGATTTCCGCCCAAGTCTAGAGCCAATATGGAGATGCTGTACTCAAGGCAGATGCCCTTTGTGTTTGTCATGTCTCCATGTAAATAAACGTCTATGTCTCGTTGAGTTGCCTCACTTAAGTTATTACAATATATATAAATAAGTTTGATATACTCAATAAATTGCTACTCATATACAACATATTCGGGTTGTACGATTTTGTTTTTACCTGTAGCTTAGACAGTCACTAAATCTGTAGCTTACACAGTCACTAAACCTGTAGCTTACACAGTCACTAATCCTGTAGCTTACACAGGAATTAAACCTGTTAGGCCACTACTAGACCTGCAACTTAGGTCGTCACTAGACCTGTAGCTTTAAATGGTAGCTTATACCATCACCAGACATGTAGCTTTAAGTGGTAGCTTATACCATCACCAGACTTGTAGCTTACACCGTCACCAGAACTGTAGCTTTAAGTGGTAGCTTATACCATCACCAGACCTGTAGCTTTAAGTGGTAGCGTATACCATCACCAGACCTGTAGCTTTAAGTGGTAGCTTATACCATCACCAGACCTGTAGCTTACACCGTCACTAGACCTGTAGCTTTAAGTGGTAGCTTATACCATCACCAGACCTGTAGCTTTAAGTGGTAGCTTATACCATCACCATCACCAGACCTGCATCTCGTATCAATCCTAGACCTGCAGGCTATGCCACTACTAGACCCTAACTCTTCACCAGACCTGCAGCTTATACCATCACCAGAACTGCAGGTTATACCATCCCAAGACCTGCAGGTTATACCATCCTTACCATCCCAAGACCTGCAGGTTATACCATCCTTACACAGCAGCTTATGCCACTATTAGACCTGCAGATTATACCCTCCCTAATCCTGTAGATTATACCCTCCCTAATCCTGTAGATTATACCATCCGAGATATTTAAATTCTATTTCATTGAAACAACTAACATGGAGGTGAACAAGTCAGCACAAATCATTATTAAACAATTTGTTTAATACCATAATTAAAGTGTTGTGAGTTGCACATTTTCTTGGAAAACATGTTTTATAACATTAAAAACAAAAAGAATTCGGTCCTCTCTTTCAGCAGCCTTCGAGGAGACCAACTGAAGGTTCATCTGAGCAACAATGGACAGGCTAGAATCTGGACGCCAGGCGCGGAACTAGGCTCAGGAACCAACAGCTGCAGGAACAGGCGACAGACCCATACTTTCCAGTGAAACAATTTGTATGACAGCTCAATGAATTAAGTCAATAAATTGCAACTAAACTAGTTTTTAAAAAAATCCAACAAATAGAAAAAAAACAACTCAAAAGCCATTCTGCCTTGATGTTGTAAAGTACATTATGGCATCTTAAAGAATGGAGTAACTAAAGGTGCCCAAACGGAATCTGAAAAAAAAAGACACAAAAAAAGTTCAGTAGTTGCTTTAAGCAATACTTTTAATTATAATCTAAAATTTAACCGTTCAAACATAAGAATGAACACTCCGCAGTCGCATTGGAGTAGAATGTATTGGAAGTCTTCTAGACAAGAGATAAATGAAACAATCTTGTAGTAGAAGCTTCTCGAGAACGACATTAGGTTCTACTTAGAAAATGAAACTTCACTAGATTTAATAATTTATTTTTTAACATATGTAATAATTTCGTTTGACTTGATTAGTAGCCCAAAATGTGTTTATAACTACAATGCAAAAAAAAGGCTATTTTTTTTCTTTGTCCTTAAAAAAAAACATACGCGCTTATTTTATCAGCACCCTAGGGGGCTCGCCCCACAGTTCGAGAGGCGCTGGGCTAAAAGTTTGTTAATACATAAAAGGAGAACTTACACTATTTTCGTAGGAGTAGAAACAGTTTAGATCAGCGGTTCTCAACCTTTTAAGCTTAGCGACCCCTTTTTTACTATCCCCCACTCTGCCGCGACCCCCCCCCCCCCCCACCCATCCATAACATACACAGCAATAGAAGAATACACTAAATACAATCCATATTTTTGATGGTCTTAGGCGACCCCTGACAAATCGTCAATCGACCCCTCAAGGGGTCGCGATCCGCTGGACGTGAACCCCTGGTTTAGATGGATCTAAATCTAGCAATAAAATTTTAAAATCGTTTACTTATGGTCTATTCAATTATTTCATAAAGACCAAGACTGCCGCTTAGAAAATTGTTTTTGATTACAAGGACTCTTTTTTCTCAAATTAATAACGAGGTCGACAATATTCCACATAAATAGAACAAACACAATATACAGAGAAATTAACTGAGTGATTGACAGACATCTTGATCTTTCTCACGTCGCCTAGTCAACGAGTAGCGCTGAGACAGTTCGAGTAAGGACTAAAGGAGTTTTTGCCCCTTTCTTGATTTATTTATGATGGAGCGGCGGTTGTCTTCTAAGATTTGTACAACTTTGCTGAGATATTTTTGTTTTAAAAACAGTTCATTTAGATATGGGGTTGTGGGCAGTGGCGTAGCAAGGGATTTTGGTGCACGGGAGGGGGGGTCTTGGCCTCTTTAGGGGCTGCTGCATTTTGCCATTCTAAATCATGATATGAGATAATGGCGAAATATTTCATACTTGTAAGAAAAATAATAAATTGGAACACTCGTTTGGGGGCCCCCTCAAGTGGGATCTCAGGAGGGATTGTCAAATTCTCCCCCCCCCCACTATAGCTACGCCACTGGGTGTTGGGAGTGTTTTTTAAATTCTCTTTTTATAAGACTGTCCAGGCTATTAAAAAGTTTCACTCACTGTTCTATTAATTCTAATCTAAAATCAGATTTGTAAATAGTACAAATGTTATCATTGAGAAGCCGATTACATTTTTTTTTGTTATACATATTGACACATCGCAACACAGAAATTGAAATGGAATCGCTAAGTCTCTTACAACTAAAAATAGCAGACCGCTACTTTATATGACAGGCCAAAGAAATAAGTAATTATGTGTAAATGTTTACTAATTAAAAATATTTTTTCCGGCTCGTTGATTAAAAAAAAAAAGATTTCGAAAAGATATTTTGGCGCCCTTCTGCGAGTGACGAAACAGTCCCCCCCCCTCCCAAAACACTATGCTTATGAGTTAAAGAAAAAGGTAACAATCCTGAAAGAGTCTTTTTAAAAAACTGTAAAAGCAAAAAGGAAATTGAGCTATAAGAGTCGGACATTGGTCATTACTACGTGATCAGTAGTCATTGATGGTTATTAATTTTCACTGTGCTTCATTTATTTAACAATTATGCTTTACCTCCGTCAAGTTATTAGATTACGTTCTACAAGTGATATAAGTTTACTGTGAAATTTTTTTATATCATCCCTGGATCACATGTTTCATTGAATTGAGTTTGAAGATATTAATCTCAAGAAGAAATATATTCTACACTGTGTTTCTTCTGTATTGTTGTAACCCTGCCTTGCACCTGGGCTTGAGATGCGCACTAGCGCACTGTTGAACGTAAACAGGAAGACACTAGAAGAGACAGAAGAACAGTGCATCAGGGATTGTGAAGAGTGAATGTTTAGGATACTAAGAGGCCAACTTTTGTGCTGCCTGAAGGTTGTAGTAGGGACCTGGAGCGAAGCGGGGAAGGCTGTCGTTGGTCCATAATTGGGTTAAGTTGCAAAGGACTGGTATAGTTAGAACCAAGACTCTGAGGAAGCTGAAGGATGTTAGGTGTTTGCCCTAGTGAATAAACACAACTATTTATTTCCTGTGAAACTGTGTTGAGTTGCCTGCCTTTTCGTTGAGTGCCTACCCTAGAGTTGCAACAGTATGTTGAAATAGAGGCATAGAGTCACCTTTGAACTTTCATGGGTACTGTAAATCTGAGAGACACAATCACTGTCCAAAACTAGTCTTAACACATTATACTAGGGAGAAGAAGCTTTATTAAGTGTTGGAACTGAAATAATTAAGCAACATGCAACTAAAATATTAGGGTGCGGTGGTTGCGTGGTAAAGTTCTTGACTTCCAAAACGCAGGGTCCTGGGTTCGAATCCTGGGGAAGACTGGGATTTTCAACTTCGGGATATTTAGGGCGCCTCTAAGTTCAACTAGCTCTGACATTAGTTGGAGTTAAGTAAAGGTGGTTGGTCGTAATGCTGGTCACATGACACCATCGTTAACCATGGGTCACAGAAACATGACCTTGACACCAAATGCTCTATAGACCGCAAGATCTGAAAGGGGAACTTTTTAGAACGAGTTTGAGTCCATCTACATCTTAACTACAGACAAACGAAGACAAGATTTTTAGAACAAGCTTGAGTCCATCTACATCTTAACTACAGACAAAGGAAGACTAGATTTGAGTCCATCTACATCTTAACTACAGACAAAGGAAGACTAGATTTGAGTCCATCTACATCTTAACTACAGACAGAGGAAGACTAGATTTGAGTCCATCTTCATCTTAACTACAGACAGAGGAAGACTAGATTTGAGTCCATCTACATCAGTGGTTCCCAAACTTTTTTGTCTCGTAGACCCCTTGCCATGTTTTCTGGTTATCGGTAGACCCCCTGCTTAACTTTCAAATTTTTGCAAATTCAACATTTTTAAAACTAATTTCTATCTGTACAAAAAGTAAAGTTCCCCTCTCAGACCTTGTGGTCTATAGGGCAGATGATGTAAAGGTCATCTGTTTCTGTGGCATACGATTATCGAGGGTGTCATGTGGACAGCACAACGACCAACAGCCTTTACTTTCACCAACTAATGTCAGGTACCCATTAGAGCTAGGTGGCCTCAGAGGCGCCCAAAAGATCCCGAAATTAAAAATCCAAGTTTTCAACAGGATTCAAACTCGGGACCCACGGTTCAGAAGCCAAACACTTTACCGCTCAGCCAAAACGCCTCCTAATTTCTATCTGTAGAGAGTTGAAAAGTGAAAAAGCTACATATTAGAGATTTTAGAGATCTCTCTTTTTTATTGATAAAATTCAAAACCAATTAAAATAGCAATATGTAGGCCTATTGCTGGAATCTCCAAACACAATGGCCTTAAGTATCGTTGTAAGAGTTTTCGCAAAGAGTTTCTCGTGTATTTGTTGACGTTTCACGAGTTGCTCAAATATTGTGTCCGCGCGAAGATGTTATCACTATTGGGAGAAAGAGCGAAGGCGAGTGACTGTCGCCTCAACCAGTAAGATTCGAGCAGGAAGCGCTCATTAGTCTTGGCTACCCACCTTGCAGAAGTAAAACTGAATTCAAAACTCTCCTGTCTTGCAACTCAAACATGGGAAAGTTTTTGTGGGTTAACCTGAGGAAAAATAAGTAGCCGGCGACCATAATGCAGTTTGCAGCACACACCACTACATCCTGTCAGAACCTGTGACGCTGCTGAGCCCAAACTTATATATGTCGTTTGCAAAGAATTACATATGAAGCTTTTAATTTTATAACTCATGCCACCGAAGCAACCTTGAACTGTATTGTTGCTTAAAGAAATTCTTTTAATAATATCAGATGTGGGTTTGTGTAAAACAGGTTTTAAAACTACAACGGCTGGTAAAAATCAATGTTTTACCTAAGGTGTTTTCCGCAATTTGCCATAAATAAGGAAATTTCCCCTTTCAGACATAGTGATGATGTTATGGTCATCTGTTTCTTTGGCCAACGGTTAACGAGCAGGGTGTCATGTGGGCAGAACAACGACCAACCGACTTTACTTTTACTAACATAATTCAGGTACCCATTTGAGATGGGTGGACTCAGGGGAGCCCTGAAAATCCTGAAATTCAAAATTCACAGAGATTCGAACTCAGGACCCCAATTACGGAAGCCAAGCGCTTAACCACTACCACCACACCTTTATTTTGCTATAAGTGAACAGATATTGTAAGACTCATAAACCACCATCTTTTCTACATGATGTTGAATAGAGATTTTGTGTGTCTATTCTGAACTTTATCTTTGAATGTTCAAAAGTTTTTCAAATCTATATCTTTTTATCTGGGTGATATTGTCGCAGATAATCCTCAAGCGTAATTAGTTTCATATCGTCATAAAAAAGGCAATCGGTAACCGCTTGGTTGACAAGGAAAGAATAAACAATTTTATATAATCAACGCTAGACAGTCTACATTTCTTTTTGTTAAACATTATTTACATGAAGACAAAATTAAGTTATTTTAATAAGTATTGAAATTAAATACAACACTTTTCGTTTCAATAGCAGGATAAATATTTAAATGATTAACTAAGTTACAAATTATATATAGTGTGAAGAATTACATTAATGGGATGTAAAAATTAAAGTCACGACCTGCTTATATGAAATCTATTATCATAGACCCCCTTGGACATCTCATGGACCCCCAATTTGTTTTTTCACTTTCGTAGACCCCTTGAAAGTCTTCGTAGACCCCTGGGGGTCTATATAGACCACTTTGGGAATCACTGATCTACATCTTAACTACAGACAAAGGAAGACTTGATTTGAGTTCATCTACATCGTAACTACAGACAAAGGAAGACTAGATTTTTAGAACGAACTTGAGTCCATCTACATCTTAACTACAGACAAAGGAAGACTAGATTTGAGTCCATCTACATCTTAACTACAGACAAAGGAAGACTAGATTTGAGTCCATCTACATCTTAACAACAGACAAAGGAAGACTAGATTTGAGTCCATCTACATCTTAACTACAGACAAAATAAGACTAGATTTGAGTCCATCTACATCGTAACTACAGACAAAGGAAGACTAGATTTGAGTCCATCTACATCGTAACTACAGACAAAGGAAGACTTGATTTTTAGAACGAACTTGAGTCCATCTACATCGTAACTACAGACAAAGGAAGACTAGATTTGAGTCCATCTACATCTTAACTACAGACAAAGGAAGACTTGATTTTTAGAACGAACTTGAGTCCATCTACATCGTAACTACAGACAAAGGAAGACTTGATTTTTAGAACGAACTTGAGTCCATCTACATCTTAACTACAGACAAAGGAAGACTAGATTTTTAGAACGAACTTGAGTCCATCTACATCTTAACTACAGACAATCTTTTAGTTTACCTTTTTTATAGGCCTACTAGATCGTATCTTTCGTCATCTGAGTCCGAGGAGGAAGTTGAAACATCTTCTCTCTGTTTATCTAAATATTCTGGAGACCATGGGCCAGGCCCATTAGCTAGTGCGCCACGATTCTCCGCGTAAATGTGTGGAGCTTGACGTATGTTGCGCAACTGACCAGCTTGGACACTTGGGGTTACAGCAGCATCGTTACGCTTCATACCAGCAGCTTGTCCATTTTTATCTGTGCCAAGTGCGGCAGGGTCTTCCTGTACCACATCGTATCTTTCGTCCCCTGAGTCTACCACATCGTATCTTTCGTCCCCTGAGTCTACCACATCGTATCTTTCCGCTAGGTCGTACCGTTCGTCATCTGAGTCCGAGGAGGAGCTTGATACATCGTCTTCCTGTTTAGCTAAACATCCTTGAGACCATGGGCCAGATTTTTTAGCAAATGCGCAGCGATTCCCTTCAGGTAGGCGTTGAGCTGGGGGTATCTTGTGCTGCGCTTGGCCAACATCGACGCTTGGCATTGCTGCATCTCTACCAGGATCAGTGCAGGGGTTGCCAGGTTGCACTACATGTTTCATTGTGTCTACGGTACGCTGACCGATATTGAAAGCCAAATCGGCGTTTAGAGTGGGCGGAGCTACACTCGCTGCTTGTCGAGTATCCATTTCCTTTTCCTCCACCTGTAAAGAAACTTCCATTGAAACCTAAAAAAAAGAAATACATACATATATATTGTTATAACTCTGTCATGTGCACAGCCATCCAGGCTAGTGCTAGAAGGTGCGCACTGTGATAGACTAGACCTAAAAGGATGTCAACATTACAAGAGAACGATTTCCGCCCAAGTAGAGAGCCAATATGGAGAGATTGTGCCTAAGATAGATGTTGTTTTATGTACCTGTGATGTCCTGTAAATAAACGTGTAGGTCTCGTTGAGTTGCCTCTCTTAAGTTATTACAATATTTACATACATAAAGGCCTATAAAAGTCAAATCACGCATCAATCATTTCTAATTCAATACTGTAGGAATGAGCTCCATTTTTCTATAAAAAAAAACAAAATTATTAACCAATAAAGTAGAAAACACCAAACTGTTGGAGATGAGTGGGCAGAAAAATATAGAAGTGCAGATCTTAGAGAGGAAGTGGAGATGGATTGGTCACACCCTTAGAAAAGATACCAGCAACAGAGCTAGGCAGGCCTTAGAGTGGAACCCCCCAGGGAACAAGACGCAGAGGAAGACCAAAAAGAACATGGCGACGCAGTGTACTTGAAGAAGCAGAGAAGACCGGGAAGAGCTGGGACAACATCAAAAAGCTAGCAAGAGACCGTGGAGAGTGGCGTGTTTTTGTCGAGGCCCTATGTTCCATGAGGAACTCTGAGGAGTGATGATGAATAATTATTTAATTAATAGGTTTTTTTTTATTGATTCATGTATTGTCATGGACTATGAATAGTAAAGTTCCCCTCTCAGACCTTCCGATTTGTAGGGCAGATGATGTTAAGGTCATTTTTTTCTTTGGCCAACGGTTAACGAGCAGGGTGTCCAGCACAACGACCAATCGCCTTTACTTTCCCCAACTAAAAACCCCGAAATTCAAAATCCCAGTCTTCACCAAGATTCGAACCCAAGACCCCAGGCTCGGAAGCCAATCGCTTAACGACTTCTTCCACTGCGTCTCCTTGACTATGAATAATAAAGTGAACTTTCAACTTGATCGGACAGTGGGAAGTAAGAGAAACAAAAACGTGAACGAGATGTAAAAAGCAAAATAACTCCACATATACAGCCACATATCTAAATAAGTAGCATTTATTTCCCTTTTTCAATACCAAATAATAGTGTCAAGTTTTAACTTGATGCGAGAAAGGTTCTGGGAGAAATAACGTGTACAAAAATTGTACCAGACAGACAGAGTTGATATTATGCTTTGTTGAAATAACAATAGTAGTTAGTCATGCTTGTTAATCAGTGACTTAAGCCGAGACCCAGTCTTTCTAGTAGGCCTTAACACTGATCTGCGACGTCGCAACATGTGGGTAGTTTAGACCAATAGCACGTTGCTACGTCACAGGTCCAAGGCCACGACCTAGTAGGACAAGAGTAGATCTAGACTAGATAAATATCATGGCTAGGACTGGGTAGCCACGTGAAATACTACACTCCTTGATCTTCAAACTCTTAAGAAACTTTTGGATATATGACACACAAACGGTGCAGCTTATTAAACTTACACTATAGTATTGGCCACTATTCTGATTGTTGACATTCATCGACATTTTCCACATATGTCCTTAAATATTTTTTTTATTTTGTATCGAAGAAGATCTACTTCCTGTGCGAATATGTCACATTTCGTGCACATAAGAAATTGAGTATGCATTTCCCCCATAAAAATATATTCAAAGAAAATAAAAAAAGATCTAGTACAAGAATAAACACGAGATTAATAATGTCCTGGTTAGGGCCCTAACCATAGAGAGCCGAGTTTTGTGTTGGAAAAAAAAGTTACTTTTGTAAATAGTATATGCTATAATAGTAGCAATCATAAGGCTTAAACAAAATTTAATAAAATACTTAGAATGACATAAAGATAAAGGCACATTCCTCATCCCATATGCTAGGACAAATTTGTACAAATACTCCTTCTTCTCTAGTGCTATTAGAGCATGGAATGGGTTGCCTGAGCTAGCTAGGAAAACCAGTGCCTTGGCAGAATTTAAGTCGTTAGTTAATATGCATTACAAGTAGCGTAGCATCCATGGCGCGAAGGGGTTCAATGAATCCGGGCCCAATACCATTAGGGGCCCACAGCCTGTGGCGTAGCAACTATGGCGCAAAGGGTTTGATTGCACTTGGGCCATAACTCTTGACCAGTTAGGGCCCACGTCAGAACTTATTATAGGGATGGCACTTAAGGAAAAAAATTAATTGCACTTTTGTAAATAATTATAAACGCTGGGAGACGAACGTATGCCAAAGGCAGTCTTTTTTGGTGAGCTAAAAGGTGGTCGACTTAACAGAGGCGCCCCACGGAAACGCTTCAAAGACCAGCTTAGGCGTCAATTTTCCTTGGCTGACATAGAAGAGAGCACCTGGCTGCATGCGGCGTCGGAACGAGACAGCTGGAGGTCACTCACGAAGGCCGCGGGATACACATTTTCAGACCAAAAGAAAATCTGCTGCCGAGGACAAACGCAGACGACGAAAAGAAAATCTAAATCGACCACCTGCGGACAATGGTTATCCTTGCCCTGGATGTGACAAAATATGCAGGTCACAGCTGGTGTTGCGCAGCCACGGGAAATACTGTATTCCTCACTAATATTCGGACTCGAAAACAAAGTCTTGTTATTATTATTATTATATAATATAGAATCTCAAAAGCCCCCTTAAATATCATAAACTTTATACTTGTTCTGAGACATTAACCCGTGTTTAAAGTTTTGAGTTAATACACCAGCGGCTTGGATTACTGTATTGTTATGTAAGGAACTGTCCGCCATCAGGTTCATTGTAGCGGTGGCTAGCCCTAATTGTATGTTTAAGGAGACTATGGTTGCTAGATAGTCCCATTCTTTTTATCCATGTATGTCTATTGTATGTCCATAAGCCATTGATGGTATAAGTTTTAATGGGAAGAGAGAGAGAGAGTTTGCTTTAGAAAATATCTTTGTGTTGTACAGAAAAATAAGGAAAGAGGCGGTAACAAAAACAATTAGGTCTAAGACTATAGGGATGGTCCCAAAATATATCTTTGGACATATCTGCTAGTTATTCAATTTTTCCAAAGCTCAATCTATTCTTCTATTTTCTGTATTTAAAATGTTTAAATTTCAACAAATTTAATTTCCACTTCAAAATAAGTTTTTTGACTTATCTCAACATTTGAACAACAAATCAAATGTCATTTCTTAGTTTTGTTCATAGTTGCTAAAGAAAGTTAATACCATTATATTTATCAAAACCTCTAATTAGGCTTTATCTTAAATTGCTATGAACATTGAAATCTCACATGAAAACAAAGCCCACACAGATTCAAAACGAAATAATGGACCTGTTGGGCGGTGCAGTTTTGACAAAAATACTGGTACAATAGAAAGTCCAATGCGCGCCTTTTTTCTCTTTCGAAACCAACGTAGCTTACGGGACTATCCTTGACCTTGTTTCACAATGACGTGATTGATTTCATGGGCATAAAATAGTGTCATCATTTTAAAGGCGTTAATGCCCAGTTTCATTTCAAGTGCAAAAGACAAAGAGTTGTATGACGACACCATTCTTCCAGTCGCATCTGACCCAGAGGATATTGCCATAAGTTTATTGTCCAGGGATGCAATCATTTTAAGAAGCCGTCCATTACCACATAACAAGTCTGTGTGCGAGATTTGGGTGCTTATTTTCCTTTATTATAAACAGCTACATGAGATTTGGCTGTTTATTTTCCTCTATTATAAACAGCTACATAAGATTTGGCTGTTTATTTTCCTCTATTATAAACAGCTACATGAGATTTGGCTGTTTTTTATCATAGACAGCTACACTTTATCATCATGTTTTCAAAACAATGTCCCAGCATGCATCTTACTTCTCATTTTGTCTGTATTAGTTTGTTCAGTATGACGTCAGTTTCAGAAATTCGATGGTTCAAAATTGCATACGAATGTCTATGACACAGAGAGAGAGAGAGAGAGAGTGTGAGAGAGAGAGAGAGAGAGAGAGTGAGAGAGAGAGTGAGAGAGAGAGAGTGAGAGAGAGTGAGAGAGAGAGAGTGAGTAAAAGAGAGAGAGAGTGAGAGAGAGAGTGAGAGAGAGAGAGAGAGAAAAGAGAGAGAGAGTGAGAGAGAGAGAGAGAGTGAGAAAGAGTGAGAGAGTGAGAGAGAGTAAGAGAGAGAGAGAGAGTGAGAGAGAGTGAGAGAAAGGGTGAGAGAGAGAGAGAGTATGAAGCGAGAGAGAGAGAGAGAGAGTGAGAGAGAGAGAGAGCAGGTTGGCTTAACTTAGTCTTCTTCATTGAGCGAGAAAAGGCCCAAATTTAAAAAAATAGATGCACTGGTTACTGACTTTTCTACTTAGGAGGCCAGAAAAATGTTCGATCTATTTTCTGATAAATAATTGAAATAGAATTAGATTATAGTGTTTGTATCAATATTTCAAAGTTTTCACCTAGAAGTGTCTTAGGCATGTAAAAAACATTTCTTTATTCATTTGAAACATATTTAAGTCGTTTTATTCTGTTAATGAAATTGTACAAACATTAACTTTTAAGACACTATTACTTGTCTGAGTTCTAACTGAATCAAACATAATGACATTGTTACTAATTACTTATAAAAAAACAGGTACACTACTTACATTGGAATGTCTTTTAGTAAATGTAACGATACATTCAAATTACTCAATTGTTTGTCTCTTATTGGGGGAGGGGGGGGCCCACCAACATATTTTTGATCCAGGGCCCACGGGTACCTTGCTACGCCACTGTAGCCTACATGACTGTATGCAGACGCGTAGGACGTAATCGTCTTCTTTTTTGAAGTAACGTGGAAAATAATTACGGAGAGAAAGAGTTAAAAGATTTTTTTTATTCTGAACTGGGATGGTGAAGGAAGATTGTACCTGGTCGCTGCTGTTACTTATTATAAACTAGACAACTTAATTCTTCGACAAAAATCTTCTGTTGGTGACATGATCTCGGCTATTCCTATGGTCCTTCTCAGCCATCGATGTTGAGCAACGCAGAACTAAGAGTCAGTTATAAAAACAACACTGAACACAAACATCAAGGATAGGCTACTGAGAAAAAAATTATCTGTAAAATTTAATTTGTGTTGTTTCCCTTTGACTGTACTACTTTTACTACATCCGTAAGAAAAAGAAAACTGGATGGTTGCGTGGTCTTGTGGTATTTGCTTTGAACTCAGGCAACCCATTCCATGCTCTAAATGCCTCAAATTATGTAATATCACTAAGGAAGAAGGAGCATTTGTGCAAATCTGTCCTATCATATGGAACAAGGAATGTGTATTTATGTTTGTGTCTTTCTTAGCAATTTATTAGGTTTTGTTTTTGCATTTGAAGATTATGGTTAAGTGTTTTATGTATGATTGCTACTTAACTTTTGAGTCTTCTCTTATAAATATATGTATGTATCTCGCCCCTTCTCCCGCGTAGGACGTAATCATCTTCTTTTTTTGAAGTAACGTCTGTATTATACAAGACAAGACTAGACAAAAAAAAAATCCTGCCTACGTCCAATTATAAGTGCTATTAGAACATGGAATAGTTTGCCTGAGTCAGCCAGGAAGACCAATGACTAGGCAGAATTTAAGTCACTGATTAACGTGCTTGACTAGATTGACCTAGGGACACGCGTAGGACGTAATCATCTTCTTGAAGTAACGTCTGTATTTTATAAGATAAGATAACATAAGCATAATAAGCATCTATACCATAATATTGTCTTATATACCCTCTTTTATCTGGTATCGAGCGAAAAAAAAACAGCTTATAAAAAGGCCCTACTTTCAAAAACATTTTTTTGAGGTTTTATTTTCATTAAGTACTCAGTTCACCCCATATCTGTTGCTCTTTTAACTTATTAACAATGGTTTTGGCTAGAACTTATACGAGGGCTTCCGAAATTTAAATGGTGGTATAAATTAATTAATAATGCGAAATGTTTATTTGTTCCAAACGGAACTTTAGATTTCAGACGACAATAAAAGAAATAAACATGTATGTTTTGTTGACAGTGGCATTAAATCAAGATCGATGTAGACTGCTAGACGGATGGTTGCTAGATCAATTCAAGTAGATCTAAATTTAGCAAGCTTTATTAGACATAGACTCTAAGTGTTTTTAGAATCACATTCAGCACATTAAAGAAGAAATCTAGATTTAGATGTTTGATTTCAAGTGAAAAATGCTAGAATTTGATTCCACATTATCATTATCATTATGATGGTTATAATAACGTATTTTTACAATCTATTATTAAAGTATTAAGCCAATTAACTTAGGACAATTAATTAAGGTTTACAAATGAAATGACATCTTTTTATTTATTATTCACAGTTATTGTTTGCATTCCAAACTGGCAACTTTCAAGTCCCGAGCTGTGACCTACTGACATACTCTTGCAGATATATTTAGAACGACCTGGTAACCATCAAAGTATTCATTGGTCATTAGTATCGTAAGTAGAAATCTAGAAAATCTAGTTATTATAGATCTAGATTAATTCTAGATGAATCTAGAATAACATTAACTAGAATCTAGATCTTATGCAGTTAAATTATAGGACTAACTAAATGTTTAACATCACTTAGACTTAGATATCTAGACGTCTCAGACTAAGATCTTATAGATCTAGATCTATATATTTATATAAGTCAATATAAGTGTCATAAGACATCTCTAATAATAATAATACTCCACTATTAGCCCAGACACTCTAGACTAAAAAACTAGATCTATAGACTAGAGTCTATACTCTATACTACTCTATAGACAGACATAGAATCAAGATCTATATTAATATTACTATATTATTATATATTATAATAATTTATAGATTTATAGGCATAAAAAAATGCCAATGGCATAGAATGATAGATCTATAACTATAAGAATTATTAAATTTTAAGTAGATCTAAATATTAAAATAAGATACCTAGGCTACTGACCTAGTCCTAGACTAGATGACTAGACTCTACTAGAATCAAGATTTATAAGTAATTCTAGATCTATATATATATAATATATACTTATAGACCTAGACCTATAGTTTATAGCTAGCCTAGATCTATATTAGTAGGCCTATATGCCTGGTTATATATATTAATATATAGTCTAGTATAAATTCAATAAATATGTTGATCTATTCTAGTCTAGCTAGATTATTAGAATAATTAGATCAAAGTATTTCTAAGATCTAATATAGACTCTAATATATATTCATATCACATGACATGCTGCATGTACATGACAAACTTGTAAATCTAAGTTCTAAATCTAAGTTTTGAGATTTAGATAAAATCTGTCTACTATATGTATTTATACCCTACCCCTTCCCCCCCTAAGAATCTAGATCTATATATATAGTATGGTGATTTATGTTTATATGTATTGTATTGGTAAAATCCATGATCCATCCAGATATATAAATAAGATCTATCCCAACTCTGAGTTATCATTAGACTATATATTATACAACTATCCCAATTGGGGATGAAAATCAATGAAATTATGTTAACCTGTTATTATACTATACTTGTAACAACAGAAAAAATTTATGCAGGTTTGATCAGAATAATTAAATTTCCCCTAAATGGATCTTTTCTTCGTTTCTCCCTATTAGTTTTCATAAATCCGAAGTGCAGAAGAATAATAACACAAAAAGATGCTTCCTTTTTTTTTCTTTAAATCTTTTTTCGACAGCACTGAATTGAACTGCTTGGTGTGTCATAAATGCTATTGCAGATTTGTGTGTGTATTTCTATCTAATGAAGCAATAACTGTGGAGTATACATGGTCTTAGAACAAACAAAACATTATAATAAAGGTTACTAAGAAACCAATTGATATATTTCCTCTTTTCTTGTTCAAAAATACAAAACAGCTGTATGAATGCTTATGCTTGTGAGTTACTTTGGCGGCAAACTTGATTGTGTTTGTAAGGGGCAAATGTGGATGTGCTAAAGGGACAAATGTGGATGTTGTAATGACACAAGATGCGTAGAAGTTGATGTGAATCGGGTTTTTCCTAAGTAATGTGACGAGTAAGAACAGAGTAGGATTATGAACAAGAAGAATAACGGACAAGACGCCTAAGAGGACGACGCTAGGCTAGCGACGACAGAGGACTGTGCCCTTTTTATTGTTTATTAAATTGTTGAAGTTATCAGCCTGCGTTATTAAGTATATTCTTGATTCATTCTGTTGTTGTGTCATATGGACTCGCATGCACCATTAACATATATATACTCATCAACAAAATAGACCATCAACAGATGTGGCGACCCACGACGGCCAGGGCGTCATTTTGATCTACAATCTAGTTAACTTCATGTTCTGGATATATCTATCTACAATTCTACACTTGGCGAAGTACACTGGAGAAGTACTGGATTAACATTCGTTTATTTCTACTAGATCTACCCTACGTCTGTGCTAATTATCTGGACTGCAGCTGGATTTTGGCATCTTTGTTCCAGTGGATCTAGACTTTCTATTAGAGAAAATTCGAAACCGTTACCAGCGTCTAGCTTTGTCAGCCAGGTTAGATATTTTTAGATTGAACCTGGATCTATATATAGATCTATATTGACTATATCTATTGTGTCTGAATCCAGAACTATTTCGTCCGTGTAAGTGATCTAGGGCAGTCCGTCGTCAGTATACCTCTATCTAAATATATATACCTCAAGACTACTCAAGAGTGAAGATACCTCATTTTGTCAGGTTTATCTGTTTATTGTGAGTACGGAAAGTCATCTGAGTCTACATATCTAGTATCTACAAGCTGACCGTTGGATCGAGTCACCTTGTCAGGTTTGTTTTTCAAGCTATTAATTGACTGTTGCAGTGTTGCTGAGCTTACAATCTAATCTACACACGAGTGATGGTATACCCTACTACCACACTGCGTGACCATCTAATCAACTTGTAAAGTTGACTAATTTATATTCATCAAAAGAGAGAGTTGGACTTAGTCATTTTTTTTACCTCTCTTGAGACAGCACCACCAGCTTGTCTCAATATTGACTTATGTTCCTGACCTGAAGACAGAAGCCAGCACCAACAGATCATCAAGTGGAACCGGAACCTTGGAACCTGACCAGAGGACTTTATCTGAGAACCGTACCATACTGTGGCAGCAACAGGAGAGATTGGCCTAACTCAGTACTGCCTGTCGAATAGCCTTTGTGGGAGCACACCTTGCCTTGCCTAAGACTAAGACAGTGGGGAACTTGGGTGGAACTGACCGTTGTAGCTCCGTGGACTGAACAAAGGGGATCTAACTAAAGATAAGTTTATTTTTTCTCTCCATTATTATTAAATTAAGTCTATTAGGGACAGTAGATCTTTGTTAAGAGCAGGTTGCCTGATAAGGGCGTCATTATAGGACACATTAGAAAGTGGACCTGCTCCATTTAATAAAGTCTCGATGATTGTTTAGATTGTCTTGTTTTGTTCGTATCCACGTACATTTTATTTTTTTTTAGAAGTCAGGTGAAGTCATCTTTATTTGTCTCTTTCAGTGTATACTTCCTCTAAAAAGTCTCATCTCATTAGAATAGATTTATTTTTTTGTGTCTTATTACGTTTATTTTACATTATTCTTATTATATATTAGTAATTTTATCTTAAGTAGATAAGGTAAGCCACGTTTAATCTAGATTATAAATTCTAGATTGTTTCCAGGTAGTAACTAAATTGTTATACCTATGAGAGCCTTTGATCTATTTTATCCTGAAGACAACTGAGTCTAAGGAGTAATTATTTATATATAGATCTTTTGTCCCGATTAATCGGTTGACATTATTTTATAGATGTGTTTAAACACAGTCTAATTGGTCAGAATAAAATTTTTTGTCAGTATCACTGGATTGTGATTTACTGTTGGAGGTATAATATTGATTTATCTATTTGAAGTTGTATTGAAGTTGTATTGAATCTAGACTAGTGACTAGAATAGTCCTAGGGGTATTTATTGGCAAGAAGAAAGTCCATTGAATTAAGTATTGAGGTATTGATATTTGTTTATGTGGCCTAAAGTAAGTCCACTGAATTAAGGTGATATAAAATTTGGAGTTGTATTCAAGTATTGTGGCTGTGAGTAAGTCCACTGAGGTAATATTTGTTGATATAACATTGAGCAAAGGTATTTAAATATATAAATATAAATATATATTACAAGAAGTATTTGAAAGAAAGTTTTTGTGAAAACTAAATTGTGATATTTAGGCCAATAGGGAGGTCATATCAAAACTATATTGAGACATTGTTTAAAATAAAATAAGCATAATGGCAACAGCTCCAAACTTTGATTATATGGAGACTTTTCGCCAGCAAATTATTGCTGAGGCTAAACAGCTAGAACTTAAAGGAAAGGACCTAACTAGCTATGTACAGCAAATGGTGACAATAGAGAGAGATAGAATAGATAAGATAGAAATGGAAAAGAATAAACTAGATGCACAATTAATAAAAGAAGAAGCAGATAGGAAATTACAATATGATCTTGAGAAATTGAGAATTGAAGCTGAACAAAATAAACAAAAAGTTAATAGCAATAATACTAATGATAGATCTAATACTAATACTACCAATGCCCCAGACAATCACATTGAAACCAATAATAGTAATAATCACACAAACAACACTAATATTTCAAGTGATAACAACCATTGGTTGAGGAAAAAACTACAACCCTTTCAGGAGGCTAGAGATTGTATTTCAGACTACCTAAAGAGATATGAAATTAAAATGGTTAATTGCAATATAAGGGAGGAAGAGTGGTCTCAAATTTTGTTAGACTTTGTACAAGGGCAAGCTCTTACAATTTGTCAAAACCATAATCATACTGTACAAAATAGCTACCAAATTTTAAAAAAGGAATTGCTGAATGCATATGGACACAATGCCAGCACATTCAGAAAAAAATATTTTGAAAACACACCTTCCAATCAGATAGAACCACAAACCACTATAAATTTGGAAAAAGACTATTTTAATAAATGGCTGGGATTTGAGAAGATTGACAGTACCTTTGAGGGATTAAAAAATTTTATATTACTTGATAATTTTGTAGCTAAGTGTGACCCGCAATTACAATCATTTATCAAAGAAAGGAATCCCAAAGTTTTGGATGATGTTACTGAGATAATAAGAACATATAAAAATGCCTATCCCAACAACCTTTTTTCATGTAAAGATAAAAAGAATATTGATCTAGTGGGATATACACAGGAAAACAATGAAAGAAGTAGAAATAGAAGTAGGGATAGCCAACATTTTAGATATAGCAATAGTAGAGATAGGTCAAACAACAGGGATGTTACATGTTATAGATGTGGGAAAAAAGGACATATGGCTATGAGATGCAGGGGAACACAAAACAGGTCAAACAGTAGGAATAATTATAATAGATCAAGTAGTACACATAATTACAATAGGACAGATAGTAGAAATAATTACAGAGCAGACAGTAGGAATAGGTACAGCAATTACAACAACAATTACAATAATAACACATACAATAGGAGTAAAAGCAGGGAATATAAAAATAGAGATTCTGACAGAGTGTTTTTTGTTAGGGAAAATAAAAACAATTTTGCTTTCTACCCAGCTTTTATTAACAATGTTCCAATAAAGGCAATCCGAGATAGTGGCTGTAACACACTCGTGGTTCGGGCTGATCTCATTGAGGCGCAATATTATAGGGGATATACAAGGAAAGTGGAGTTGGCAGATGGCAGTATAAAGGAATTTAAAGTATTTAAAGTGTTTATTGAGACACCTTTTTACACTGGCCATTGTGAGGGAGTAGCCATGCCTAACATGAGACATGATATGTTAATTGGAAACCTAACGGGTTTGAAGGAATGTTCAAGACAGGAAATTGAAGCATGGGAAAAGAAATATGAAAGGTTACAGCAGAATAGGAATACTGAAACAGAAAATTACATTAGTAATATCGTAATAACCAGATCTAAGAACAAGCCAAAACAAGAAACTCAGGAATTTATTGATGTGAATGATGAAATAGTTAATGGTGAAGAAGATAAAGAGAAAGAGGTTGAAATACAAGGTCAAAAACAAGATGAAACGCAAGCAGAAAAACAGAAAGATGGAACTGAAGAAATGAAAACAGAAGAATTGAAAGGAATAAACAAATTGGCTCAAGAACAGAAACAAGATAACATCATTGGGAAAACATATGACAGAATTAGTGATAGGAGAAATAATAACCCAATGGAGAAATATGTCATAGAAGAAGGAATACTATTTAGGAAAACAAAAATAAATGATAGAGAAATAAAACAATTAGTCTTACCACAAAAGTATTGGAAGGATGTCATGATTCTGTCACATGACAGTAATTTAAGTGGACATAGGGGTATAAAGAAATGTTTTAGAAATTTAGCAACTCAAGTATTTTGGCCTAAAATGAAAGGAACTATATCAAAATACATAAGATCATGTGATATGTGTCAAAGAAGGGGACTTAAGGGTAAATTAGGTAAAGCTCCATTACAGTCGATGGATGAACCAAATAAACCATTTCAAAAAATAGCAATAGACATCATAGGACCTTTAACTAAAACAGAACATAATAATAAGTACATATTGACAATAGTAGACATGTTCAGTAGATATCCTGAAGCAGTGGTATTATCCAATATAGACACAGAAAATATTATTAATGCTTTAGATCAAAAGTTCATAGTCAGACATGGGATACCAAAAACATTACTATCAGACAATGCTTCTATGTTTACATCTGAGTTATTTAAAAGATGGACATTAAAATATGGTATAGAACACATTAAATCATCGCCATTCCACCCGGAAGCCAACGGGCTTTGTGAACGCCTAAACAGTGTTATAAAAAGATCCTTAGCTAAAATTGTAGAAAATAATCAGAAAAACTGGGATCACTATATTAATTTTGTTCTATTTTCTATTAGAAATAATATTCATGAGGCAACTCAATTTTCACCATATGAGTTAGTACATGGAAGGAAACCTAGGGATGAAATACAAATTTTTAAAGAAAGTTTGATCTTAAATAAAATAGAAAAGGAAAATGACAATGAAACAGCATTAGATTTAAAACAAATATGGGCGGAAGCTTTTGAGAATAACATGAAATATAAAGAAACAGTACATGAGAACTTAAATGAAAAAAGAAAATTAAGAACATTGGAGGTAGGAGACAAGGTATTACTTTTGGTAATTGACTTAAAAAACAAATTAGGAAAACAGTGGAAGGGTCCATTTGTTGTTACAAATAAAACAAGTGAAGTAAACTATAAGATTAATATGAATGGAAAAATAAAAACATATCATATAAATAATTTGAAGTTGTACAATGAGAGAAATGAAAATCAATTTCAAAATTTGGATACAGAAGTAAACAATGAAAATCAAACTCAAAAGTTAGATACAGAAACTGTGGAAAATGAAAATCAGGTAGATGAATGTTTAATTGTTTTAATCAATGAGGAAACTAATGAAAATGATATTAAAAATATTCCTATACTAGAAACTAAAGATAACCAAACATGGGAAAAACTGAATCTAGAAAATTTATCTCCAGAAAAAACAAAAGACATAATAAATGTAATCAGTGATTTTAAAGAAATTTTTTCCAGTTTGCCAGGAAAAACAAATATCATAAAGCATGACATAAAGTTAAATAGTGACAAACCTATTTTCATGAAGCCTTATAGGATTCCATTACACTTACAGGGAAAAGTTAAAGATGAAATAGACAGCTTATTAAAACTAGGAATAATAGAACCATCCAATTCAGCTTATGCTTCACCAATAGTTATAACAAAGAAAAAGAATGGGGATATAAGGTTATGCATAGATTATAGACAGTTAAATAAGATAACTGAATTTGATCCTTACCCTATGCCTAACATTGATGACATATTACACAAATTGTCCAATGCTAAAGTATTTACAAAATTGGATCTGACAAAAGGATATTGGCAAATTCCTTTAACCAATAGAGCTAAACCTTATACTGCATTTATCACTCCTTATGGAATATTCCAATGGAACTTTATGAGCTTTGGGCTTATAAATGCTCCAGCTACCTTTAATAGGATGATGATATCAGTTATAGGTCATAGAAAAAATGTAATCTGTTACTTAGATGATATATGCATTTTTCATGAGGATTGGAAAGAACATTTAAAAGGAATTAGGGAGATTTTTGAGTTAATTAAACAAAATGGTCTAACAGTTCAAGCAGAAAAGGTAGAGATAGGCTTAGAAGAAATCACATTTTTAGGACATAGAGTTAAAAATAATACTATCAGTCCCATTGAAGATAATGTAAAGAAGATATTAGAAATAGAAATACCAACAACACAAAAACAGATTAAATCAATACTAGGGATGATAAACTATTATAGAAAATACATACCAAATTTAGCAGAGATAGTTGATCCATTAAACCAGTTATTAAAGAAAGGACAGCCTAGAAAAGTGACTTGTAATAGAAAGTGTGTAGAAGCTATAGAGAAAGTTAAGCATATTTTTTCTACAAATTTGATATTGAGATTACCAGATGTTTCTAAAATATTCTATGTCACTACTGATGCTTCTGGTAGTGCTATAGGAGGTTGTTTGATGCAACAGTATGATAAATTACACCCAATAATTTATGTAAGTAGGAAATTATCTGATAGTGAGAAGAGATACAGTGTCATAGAGAAGGAGGCTTTAGCTGTTGTTTGGGTTGTAACTAAGTTGGAAAGCTATTTACTGGGAAACAAATTCATATTGTTATCTGATCACAGGCCTCTAAAGTTTATGCAAGAAAAAAGTATTAAAAATGGTAGATTATACAGGTGGTTTCTAATTTTACAAGAATATAATTTTCAATTGGAGGCTATTAGGGGAGAAATTAATATTGTAGCTGACATGTTGTCAAGAGTTACCGTGAGATAAACTGTTGTAAATAATGATTATTCATTTTGATTTGTTTATGCATGTATATATATGTATATGTTTTAGTCAATGGGTATGAATAAGTTGTTTATATATGGACTATATATTTTATTTCCTTTAAAGGAAGATAACTCAGTAAAATATAACTTGGGAATTTTATTAAATCAAGGGAGATAACTATAAAATTTCAATAATTGAAGTCAAAGGTGTAAATTAAAGTAAGTATGATCATCTACAGTCATTATTTTTTTATATAATCATTATCATTCATTAGTAAAAGGCTAGGTCAGTTTGGAAATGGTAAGTGGAGAGAAAATATACTTATTGGTACCCAACAAAAAAGTTAAGTAGAATAATTTGGAAAGCTGTTTTGACACAAATATTACATTTTGTCTGACAGGAAAAGTTTGGTGTGATGTGAGGCGACCAGCCATGAACATATAGCCAATGACAGTATTTACTCTGAAAAACTCTGATTTATGCCTATGGAGTCAGCAAAGGTATCTTCGTATGTGGACTATATACATGTGTATTTACTCTGAAAAACTGTTTTATGTCTGTGGAATCGACAAAGGCATCGTCGTATGGGGACTGTATACATGTCTTGATGGACTTAGTACTATTGGTTGGTGAAACTATTACACTGTACTATACTATTTCATCGTCAATGACATGAGTGATGATTAGAACACTATATACCGGATATTTTCTTACCAATAACTGTATTGGAACTGTATTGTTTTCTTGGTGTCAACATTCAACTACAGTGTGAACTTTGTGACATAGGAACATGGACAATTTTACCAGGGAACTGATGAAGATGGGAAACATTATGATGTCCATCAAGATCAAGATATATGTTTGTTTTGTCTTTCCCCAAAATTTTGGCCATATATATTGTACAGACATGACAGTAGGGATAGTGTTTTAGACTGAAAAAAAAAAATTGACAAAATTTTTTTTTTTGATAAAGGGGGGAGGAAATATGTAATGACACAAGATGCGTAGAAGTTGATGTGAATCGGGTTTTTCCTAAGTAATGTGACGAGTAAGAACAGAGTAGGATTATGAACAAGAAGAATAACGGACAAGACGCCTAAGAGGACGACGCTAGGCTAGCGACGACAGAGGACTGTGCCCTTTTTATTGTTTATTAAATTGTTGAAGTTATCAGCCTGCGTTATTAAGTATATTCTTGATTCATTCTGTTGTTGTGTCATATGGACTCGCATGCACCATTAACATATATATACTCATCAACAAAATAGACCATCAACAATGTGTTAAAGGGACAAATGTGGATGTGTTTGTATCGTTCCATTCAAAGATGAACCAAAAAAAAAAGGAGGGTTCTTGCAAAATGTGTGCTTCTGTGTGAAAAAGACCTTACAATGCAAAGGGTGGATAGTGATTAAATCTAGATTTTATTAGCAAGTATTGCTTTGAAATGAAATTTTTTATGGCAAAAGACTTCTTATGGCATACTAGGGTAAAAGACGGTGGTGTAGCTAGGGATTTGCCATCATTTGGGGTCCGGAGGGCTTGATCTCTTTGAGTGGCCCCTGCATTTTGCATAATATTTAATGTAAAAAAAATAATTTAAACACTCATTGAGGGGGTCCCAAGGAATTTTCAAATTCACCCCTCCCCCACCCTAGCTACGCCACTGGTAAAAGAGTTGGTAAGGATGTGCAAGGTAATATACAAAATGAAAAAAAAAAGTATAAATATATAATTATTATATAAAATATTATTATTACTACTATTTATAAAGTGCCAATAATAATAATAATAATAATAATCTTTATTGTCCGTAAGGAAATTTGTCTTACAATTTGTGCATTACACCAAACAAAAAACATTATAACTATAAGAAACCAAAGTGTACATTCACACCAGACTCACTCATAATTTACATGTGACAAAGTTTATACCAGATTGTTCTTATTTAATGATTTGATTGCCAGGGGAACAAAAGAGTGTTTGTGTCTGTTTGTCTTTGCTATCGGTGTCTTGTATCTCTTTTGTGATGGTAAAATCACAAAATCCTGACACAAAGGGTGATTCTTTATTTCGAGGATCTTGTTAGCTTTTTTATAGATGTTTGTCTCAATCAACTGCCCAAATGGGGTTTGTTTTTGGGCAATATGTAAATAAAAAAAAAAAAGATATTAAAATAATAGATCTAAATGTGGGTATGAGCAAGTGACTTAGAATCACCTTTCACCACAGCTGTGAAACTACAGGACGCTCACTTCAACAATGGTATTTCATTTCATCTTTCCTGTTGACATCATTTCCTTCAGGTGCTTATGACAATTCTTGAAATGCATTCGATTTAACTCTATGCACACTAGTTTATTTATGTTTTGATTATAGTAACACCACATTATATAACAGAAACACTTTTTGTTGGTCAGAGTAAAAAAAAATAAAAAAATTCGTTAACATTATTATGTGTTATAGTGAAAATCTGGCAGAGAGGCAAGTATTGATTGCCTCCGAGCCTCAGGTACATTAAATGTTGGGCTTGATAACAATCAGGAAAGCAATATATGTTTCGTTAATGTGTGTCTGTTTTAGTTGAATCTTGCTCTTATGTTAGGCGATGGGTTTTTATTAAGGTGTGTGTGTGTGTGTAAGTGGGGGGGGTTGATGCTTTACTCACCAAATACTTAAGACTAGTAGTAAATGTAGGTCTATTTTTTTTAAATACATTCTTGTTGACCAAAGACCTTATAACCATTACAAAATACATATTAGTTACATTAGTAATATTATACCATCATGATCATCAAGGCCGGTCTTATGCCCCCGCACTTTCATAGTCCACTAATGAGAGATACACTGCTTTACCAAACTACTCAGCATATTTTTAACAATACCCGTAACTGTGGCTTCTGGTGAAAGCTCATTTCGCGCCTCAAACTAATTACTCAAACTAATTGAGGTCAACAATTCACGAAGTTAGATTGAACAATTCGGCAATTCTTGCTATAGAGCCTGATCTATGTAGGAAACACAATTTTTATGATATACTGTATGACTTCGCTACACGCAAGGCTCGTGAAGTTAATTGTTGATCGTGATTTTGTACTTAGTAAAGATGGAATAAAATGCAAAGACGAATTTATTGTCTAATACAAAATCTTTATTTCCACTTATTATCCTTATTCCCACCTAGACTGGGCCCCGCGCAATTAGTTTCGCATAGGGCCCCGCAATTGTTAGGGCCGGCCCTGATGATCATGACCAATGGTGGCCAGACTTTCAAAGTCTGCTAAGGAATTACCTTGAGTTTCGACCCTCAAATTGAGTGCCATATAATGATGATGGGCATCCATTCGTGGATGTCCTCAAAATATGTAAAGTTGGATACTGCGTTTAGAAGTGAGCTCTTGCAGGGGTTTACGTAGTGTAACCTGTTGTATTGGAAGGCTGGTAGGCTGTATGTAATCTCAATGCGTACTGGCACAATCTTAATTCGTTTGAATGACTTTATTATGATCTGGCCCTGTTCTACTCACCTGAACTGTATGGGGCTGTACGAAATAGAAGAATCGTGTTGCTAGTTATTCAGTCAGCAGATTCTATGTTTAAAGGATTTAAGTTGATACAAACGCGTTATAATTCGATTGAATTATGACGTGGAAATGTTTTAGGCTGTCATTACACTGTAAAGTCTGTAGAAGATCCTTTATAAATGGTAATGTCAGGACCAGCCGTAACGTTCTATGGGCATCTTTTTCTAAGAGAATATACGACCGTCTTTTACCATATTTCGAGCAATACTTCAATTCCAAGCCAGCCTTTCGACGTGGGTCACCCGGTCCTTTTGAGTGCCGGTCCACCGGGCATGTGCCCATACTCACCTGTCCGCCCCTGATCAAAAATTATTTTTTTTCAGAACAAGACTTATTATTGTCAGTTTTATCTCAGATTTGACATGCTCTTTGTCCGCAGTTGTTTATATGAACACAGAAAGTGGAAGATTCTAGATTCGCTGTTTAGAAAGCCAACCAAAATGTAGCTAGGAGGCAAGTGTGTAGCGGAAACCTTCCACTCTGACCTCAGACACGATTCTAACAATTAGATTACACAAACGTCTAGCTAAGGTCATGCCACAGGAAATTTCTAAGCTGCTTGGTAATTGGTGAGCTGGGGAGAGGGGGTGGGGGTGACGCCTTTGAGGATAAAGCAGAAAAAGCATTAAAAACAATAGGGAAACAAAATTAATGGTTTTAAATAAAGGCGTAAATGTTTTTCATGACTTTAACAAAAAGTTCACTTTTCATTTTTTTCTATTTTGCATTTCCAAAAATGTCATGGGGAGGGGCATATGTCGTAGTGAAACAATCGTTTGTAGAATTAGTTGATCACTACCAACTTGTAGATCTATGTTAGATATAAATAGGACACTGCTTTCAAGCATTTATTCCTCGGGTCAATAGAAAACAAAGAAGACTTCGGAAGGCCTGACAGGTTCAGCTCAAGTAGTAGCACTAGAACATGCTGATATGAAAACTGGGCAAGAAAGAGCCCACATAAGAAAAAAAACGCTTCATCTTTTGCATTTCCATGAGTATGCTACTGCTAACTTTCGTAATTTAACACTACCGGTCATTTATTCACGAGTTTGGGCTATTTCAAAGAACTAAATTCCACTCCCAGAAACCCATGCATAATCATTAAAAATAAAACAAAAAAAAAATGCTTTCATCAGTACTATCTACATTTTTTGCTAGTAATTGGCACTGAAGAGATTGGGTCTAAGAAAGACCTTAAATTAAAAACAACAACAGAACCGTCAGAAAGACCTTAAATTAAAAACAACAACAGAGCCGTCACTGCTTTCTATTGCTTCTCCGTCTAGGCCGCCCTCCCTTTCTCTCAGCCCTTCACACTTTCCTTTCACACGCCGCCCCTGTTATCTTGCTATATCACGAGTTGACAGGGTCAAAGGTCAGGGCAAGGACGGTTATATTACGTAAAAAAAAAAAAAAGACCAAATGCGTAGCATGTGCTTACTGCACGCTGTGTGGATCTAAATACTTGGCATATTTAGCATTGAGTTGGTCTACACGTCTTGGGGGGAACTGCCTTGCTCATGCCACATTTCTGGAGACTCCATTCCGATTCCTGTTTCCATGAGTTGTGTGTTTACAACTATACATCGGGTGCGCATTCCCAGCGCCGTCTTTAGATTTTAGGCCCTAAGCTATTTGAGATACGGGTCCCTTTAAAAGTTCAGGTATTATATCTCAGTGCTAGATATTTCTTTTGGGACTTAAGCCACATATAGCTTGTGTTGCCTTTAAGTATATCCGGCCCTGGCGTCTCCGTTCGAAAGAATGTGGTTTACTCCCATGTTCACAGCTGTGACTGGTTATGTTCAGCTGGCTTAGGCTGGCAATCTATCACCACGTTTCTGGCGACGAACACAGACAGCGGAGGAGAGAAGTTGACCTTGCTTTCTCTAATCCATTGCCTTTGTTGAACTGTATTTTGACCTGCTGATCTAGATCTGTGTAAATGTCTATTATCAAGGCATTGTCCGAAGAAAAAAGAAAGAAAAAATTGCCCGTGAACAACTAATTTTGCCACATTGCCTGGTCAGTGTCCATTAAATTTCTTTCTTGTTGTATGATATTCAAGGTGAAATGATCTCAGCATTCTTTTTTTTTTAGAGAACTGCCGTAGTTCCTCCCCGAAGCTTCCGGTTGTCTAGATACTAGCATCATTGACCGGCATCTTGTTGATTGGAATAGGCCAACAGTTATTCTAGTTCTACCTAGTCTATTTGTGTCTGGAATTGAAAACATCTTGAAGGTAGAGAAACAGGGACTAAATGTTTATGTATTCACAAGACCAAGTAATACATTGTCAGGACTGTTTTCTGGTCAGCCTGGGTCTCCTGTTTACTTTAGAGGAGTAGGGGGCAATTTAGGTTGTTGACTTCAAAACTGTTTTTGTTTTGGATTGTTTTATTTTGTGAGATGTATTTTTGAATGGAATGTAACTCATAATAAAACTGTGGTTTTTGTTACTAGTTCAGTACAGTTGGATCTTGGTTATAGAGTTGAAGGATAGACTCTAATTATTTCTGCACAGTTATTGTTCAGTCTTATGGGAGTAATATTACGAGCAGTTATACTTTAATTGATACTGGATATCTCATTTGCCAGAACTGTGCTTCTATTATATTAAAGCATATGTAATAAACAAGTTATATGTCCGTGCATTGGCATTCTGAATCTTCATTCTGTCGTTATATGTGTCGTTACGGTATTGTTCAGGACTTGGTTACATTTAGTAATCAGCAATGGAATACACATAGGTATATTAGAGAAGAAAACAAAACTTGACATACATGATTAGATAACTGCTTTCCAAACTGTGGTAAGCTTACCACTGGTGGTACTTCAGGACTCAACTTCAGGCCTGGGGCCTTTTATTTTTCTCAAAACGATGTCTCGGTATTGCGTTCCCTTCGAGATGGACAGATTCGCCACCAGGAAAGTTTCAATACGAATTGGCGATTCATTAGCAATGAGACTTTAGACTATTGATCCCCACCTGTTCAAAAAAAACGCTTGAAAATCACTGGCCTACACATGACCCATTTTCAGTTTCCGATTCTTATAATGGAAATAACAAAAAAAGTCAATTACTAATCAAAACATTGTTGTTTCAAAGTCACTTGTTTCAAAGTCACTGGCAAGTTACAAATATAAGATTGTCTCTTATTATTTTCTTACATTCTAATTCACTGATGGGCGATCTACGGCCCGCAACAAGGCTTAATCCGGCCCGCAACAAGGCTTAATCCGGCCCGCCACTTCGTTTGCAATAATGAATAAAAAGATTTCAGTGGTCTTAACGCAATGCAGTTTATTCAATATTACAGGCTCACGACTTTGTGCATTATTTACCTCTATATATCAGTCTGTATGATAACAGCTTAGGAAAGTGAGTGGTTAATTTCAAGAATGAAACTTTCAAAAGACTGTCTCTAAATAGATTGGAAAATGAGCATTGCAGTTCACACTTAAGAATAACTAAGTCGTCATTTGAACCAAATTCATTAAATCTAAAAAATTCAATTTCTGTATTTAATGAAAAACATTTTGTCCCGCCAAAAATTTTTATACAATTTTTTGCCTATCACCTTCCCAATATGACCATTCTAAATTCTCAACGGTTTATCTTTGGCTATGAAATGGTTTATTTTTATGCAACGTTATCCTTTTCTATAGAACATAATTATGTCATTTAAATACTATTATTCTAGAGTTAATAATCGATCACTTACGAATAAAGCCGAGACTGTGTGAATTGTAAAGATAATGTATTTACTTTTTGTGTGTAGTAGTATTTACAATCAAAACTTTTTCTTCTGTTAATTTTTTTGTGTTATTTCCCCTTTATCGTAGCTCTATTTTTGGAGAGCTCGAGTGTAGCTATTCATGATATGGTACTAGAATTGAATGCTAAACAGGGCCGAAATTACGACATTACGGGCTCCTAGAAAAACAGCGGCGGATTGGCTATGTGGTTATTAGGGAAAATGGCTGGTTGTCGGGCACCCAATTGGGATTGTAGACTGACGTAGAAAATATTGCTTGGAATCGAAGTATGGACAATAATACTGTAAACGTTTCAAAAGTTGGGTTAGCACGTATTTAGATTAGATCTTCATACCCATCTCTTTGTTGAACCGTTGGGGCACCACTCATAATCTGTCGACCGTCTTTCTCCATTCCTCTTTTACCTTGAATAGAATCTCTTTCGATGACAAGCCTGTCCATAGTTTGATGCAGCGGTTGTCAACCTTTTAAACTCGGCGACCCCTTTTTACAATATCCCACTCTGCCGCGACCCCATACGCACACATACAGCAATAGAAGAATAGACAATAACAATCCTTATTTTTGATGGTCTTAGGCAACCCCTGGCAAATCGCCAATCTACCCCCAAGGGGGGTCGCGACCCACAGATTGAGAACCCCTGGTTTAGTGTATCTTCTCATCGCTTTCTCTGCCTCTACCAGATCTTAAATTCAAGTTACGTAACACTCAAGCAGGCATGAGATTTAGTTTTTGATGCATTATTAAACTTAACATATGAGGGCAGGTACGAACGGACAGCCATCATTAAGTTTGGCAGGCAGTGTGAGGGCCGGATGGTAGGCCAATGTCAAGGTTTAGATCTTCTTTCTTTCAAGCTAGCAGATTTGGCTTTCTGAACTACACGACGGTATTGTCCTGTACGCGTGTGTCGTCTGGGTGTGACATTAATATAATACTGATAGTATTAACATATATACCAACACACATATCTGAGTGGCAAGTTCAGGACCTATAACAACCTATGGGAGAATTGCATGGCAGGTCTTTAACCTCCACAGAGTTGCACAGCAGGTTTTAAACCTTTAACGTCATTATAGTGTCAGATTGACGCTTTGCTCAGCCAAGCAGAACGGTCTGCTCGATTGGCCTCGTTTGAAAAAAGCTTGCGCAAGTGATATCATTAATATATTATGTACAACCTCCTCAGTTTTTGTTAGCATGGTCTACGTGGTTGTCTCCGCATGTAAATGTCATTGTGCGTAGGATTTCAAGTTTCTTGGTCGAATCCGTCTGTCAATAGGATCGTTGCTGTCTAATCGTGATAATCGATTTGATAGTTCAAGTGGTATCGCTCCGCTTCGTTTGGATTAGTTGTATTGATACGCTAATTTTTTGTTTTTAAAAATCCTTCTTTAGTCACAAAACACGAATGACAAAAAAGCTGCATCTGTTAACTATGGTACATCGATGAAAGTACAAAACGATACCACTCAGGTCTTAATCATTTTTATTTTTCCAATTTTCAAGTCTTATCTTATCTTATATAATACAGACGTTCCTTCAAAAAAGATGATTACGTCCAACGCGTCATACATTCAGTCATGCATATTAACCAATGGCTTAAATTCTACCAAGTCACTGGTTTTCCTGGCTAGCTCAGGCAACCCATTCCATGCTCTAATGCAGCTCTAATAGCACTAGGGAAGAAGGAGCGTTTGTACAAATTTGTCATAGCATATGGGACGAGGAATGTGTCTTTCAGAGTATTTTATTAAATTTTGTTTTTGTATTTGAAGTGAATAGAGATACACTATGTAATGCTGTTGGCAAACCTACATAGAGCCACCTGCTGGAGTAATGAAAAAGCATGTCTCACACTGAGCATTCCTTATGTCGGGGGAGATTTTATTTTTTATACTTGCTTTTCTCAAATCATTATTGATCGCAGTCAAGTTAATCCAGATTTCAGTTACGGTATAGATCTAGTATCCACTCCGTAAGATCTTTTATCAATAGGCCTATACTTCAAGTCGTAATTATTGTTTCAGGTCCACGCAATTAATATTCATCATATCGCATAGGCCAGCAATTAATAACATCTGTTGATTTATCTACGGGAACGAAATGTGATCTGTGGCAAAGTTTTGACATACATTAATAACATGTGCGCTGGGCAGTAGATCTAGATCAAGTATTGTTAGATATAGACGGCTAAGTGCTCACCCTTGCGTTGCCTACAAGCATCTGAGAAACTTATTCACTGCTTCTGTAGTGTTGTACAGGTTTTTATTTAATGAATACCAAGTCTGTGCCAGTTTGTACTTTCCTTCAGTTCTCAATTTCATTTTGGATTGAAGTTTTAGTTGAATGCAAGGCTCTTACGTCGTTTTAGGGTTAGATACTCATCCATTCATTTCGCTTTATGAAATACGGAATGTTTTTTTTGTATGCCAAATGTATTAAATGTATTACTATAGTCCAAAGGTTCCCATATTAAGCTTATTTTTTTTTTGAAAGGTTAATTTACACGGAGGCCTAAAGAGAACAAAGTAAAGTTCCCTTTTCTGACCTTGTGGTCTGTCTATAGGGCAGATGATGTAACGGTCAGCCGTGTCTGCGGCCTGCGGTTAACGAGGGTGTCATGTGGCCAGCACAACCGCATTGACTTTTCTCCAGTTAATGTCAGGAACCCGTTAGAGCTGGGTGGACCCAGAGGCGCCCATAGAGCCCGAATTAAAAAAAATATCCGAGTTTTCACCAGGATTCGAACCCCCGCTTTACCGCTCAGCCACCTCACCTCCACCACGTGGTCGTCTACTAGTTAATTATTCCAGTCGTTCACGGAACACCTATTCAGGCCTCATGGAAACACAGTTTGGGAAATACTGGTCTAGTCTATTGAAAATATTTCCAAATGTTCATCTGTTATAGTGTAAATATAAATACAGTTATAATGAATGGCTTCTTTACAAGTAGGACATAGAGAGAACGCTATGTTTCGTTTGTTCAAAGACTGATGTTAAGACGTTAAGATAAAAATGAATTGCGAAGAATTTCTATTTCTTCTAGATATAAATTGTTTTAACAAAAAACAGAGGAAAAGAAATTTGATGAGATCTAATGAAAATTAAAAAAAAATTTCAAACATCTTATCGAAGTGCTCTGTTTTCCAGGATGTCTTGTGTTTTGGAGCGATATATATTGGCAGTCGTTTGGCTGCTACACCATCGTACACTTTTGTTGGAGGATGACAGAAATGTAGATTTGAGTCTAACTTTAGATGCTGCTCAAAAGTGACACTTGCCTTGGAAAATCAGAAGAAACGTGTGCTGTATGTCAGACTTCATTGGGACATTTCTGACACCACTTGATAACTTTCTTAGGCTTCTTTTTTTTTCTTTTTTTTGGACATAGCTTACACTCACCGTCTGTCTGGTACACATTTTGTACACTTTTATTTTCTCTCCCATTCTCCGTTCTCGGTTCAAGCTGAAACTTTTGCATCAATTATTCATTGTTGATGACAACACGTGAATCGAAAAATAAAATTTAAGCAGTTAGTGAATTAATAATTTTTTTTTTACATAGCAAAAGGGAGATAAATCTTGCAGTATTTAGAAATATGACAGTAATTGTGTGGTTCTTAAAATGTAAAATTTAAGCAGTTAGTGAATTAATAATATTTTATTTTACATAGCAAAAGGGAGATAAAGCTTGCAGTATTTAGAAATATGACAGTAATTGTGTGGTTCTTTCTCTTATATAAGATTTGCTTTTTTTTTTGTAAAGTATTTTTATTTTTATTTTCTCGTTATAATCCATTTAAACACTGGAAGGTTTCTGGTCAAGTTTCAGTAGTTCCAGATTTAAGATTGAAATGAATATGACGTTAAGTTCATTAAAAGCCGATGAGCCAATTGTGAAGATTTTAGTATCAGCAAGTAATTTGTAGAAGGAGAGTACTGGAAATCTTGTGGAGGGGCCTGCTTCTTACATACTGTCTTCAAGTTGTTCCTTTTTCAAAAGTCAATAATAGATTATCGGAGTTTTTTAAATTCAACCGGTTTTCTGATGAATGGTCTGGATCTTAGAACCAGTTTTAGAACCAGTTTTTACTCAATTAAAGTAGCTGGCAGGAAATGGTTTGCTAGATGGAAGAGATAGACACGAAGGCCCCGAGACACACATTTGAGGCCCAAAGAGAAGCCTCTGTAGAAGAGAGGCGCTGAAGACGTAGATAAATAGACCCCCCCGTCTGCAATAGATGTGGGGAAATACGCAGGCCGCAACTGGGTTTGCGTAGTCATGTGAAACACTGCACTCTTCCTTAATCTTTGGAACCGAAGACACCGCAATTCGTGAATCAGTTGCACAGTTCACCATTTATGTCAAATATAAATTCTCACTAACCTAAGTACAATGCTTCAACAGAGGCTTCAGTTTAGTTGATATTTATACCCATTGTTTCCGTAGAGGCCTCATTTTCTATTATACTTAAACAAGGCAAAGTCAACTGAGGCACTGCTAATGAATTACCTTTCAACCAATGTATTTTCCTATTTCTTTGCTCTTTATGTTTCTGCACCTAAACCTTACCCTGCGCATCAGACCCGGGTCAATGCTAATAGCCTGCTCTTCGAGAAGTTTCTCACCACCGGCTATATCCAGCATTGTACTTTTATTGAAAGAAAATATTCACTGTTCTCTCATAAAACTCTGAAACTCACTCGGTCACCCCCCCTCCCCTTTCTTGATTAAACCAGCGTCTACCTCTAATCTTAATATATATCTATATCTATAGATCTATTGTTATATCTCTAACTATCTATATCTATATCTATCTATCTATCTCTCTCTCTCTCTCTCTCTCTCTATATATATATATATATATATATATATATATATATATATATATTATTATTATTGTGCCCCTAAGCATGGAAACTAATTCCCAGATTGCATTGTTCAAGATATATATATATCTTGAACAATGCAATCTGGGAATTAGTTTCCATACTTAGGGACACAATAACTGTTCTGAAACATTTAATGATAGATTTATAACTGGAAAAAGGATGCCAGTAAATAAAAGCCAAAAAAAAAAACAAAAAAAAAACAAAAACGACATTTTATATACTTTGCACTTTAAAATTTTTTTTGGAATTTTTTTTTTATGAGGAGTAATGTCTGTATCGATGTATCAGTCTTAAAACATTTTGGTTATCATGCCAGGTATTTCATCCGTTCTCCTGCTAGTAAAGCCGAGGTGTTGCCTCTTCGATCATTCATTTCTAGATCTATCCTAAATCTCTTTGTTATTGCTTAAGACTTTCTCTTTATTGTTCTGGCTGTATTTGTTCACTCGGATGTTTATCTTTGGAAGGGAAGAGGGGGGGGGTGACGATTCGTGGGCTCACTTAACGTTTAAGAACTGTGCCTTGTCAGAAGTTATAAATCTGGAATGGATTGTGAGTTTCGAGAGGTGACTAGCACCGCAGCACTTTGTGGGAATCGGCACACTTTTATCCTGCTGTCTTGTCTGTCTGACGTTAGCGGGTTGGTGTTTTTATTTCTGTTGTTTTCTTTTCATTTTGTCTTTTGGTTTGGGGGTGGTGGGGGTGGGGGGAAAGGGGGGGGGTGAAACTCATATTGGTTACGTCATTGCAGAACGGACTTTCCGTAATTTCAGACCCGCTTCTGAATGCAGAGTTTTGTCTCTTAATGAGTGACGTAGTTAAGTACATTCGTTCAAAATGTGAGCACTTCAGAAACCCTACTGCGCGAGGCTTGTTTTAGGCTTGGAGACAGGAGGAAAAGTGCGGGGGTGGGGAGGCACTTTTAAAATGCATGCGAGAGCACACACGCGCACACACACACAAGCTCAAGTATGAGGCCGTAGAAATGTTTGTAAAGCCAAAGGTCAACTGCACTCAAGCCGCTGTTTTTTTTATAATGTATATTTTGAGGTTGTTTTTTTTTGTCAACCTTGTCGTACCTTGTGTGGTCCCTTTTATCTGTGCATTCTTAGGAGCAATCTTTTCTACCTCTTTGTGAAGGATATGATAGAATTTTACTACAGTATTCTATTAACTATATAAAATTCTATGTTATGCGTTTTGATGTGTAAATTAGTCTTTGCATGTGTGTGTAGTTTTTTATTTTAATGCTCTTATGTTATTAGTGTCTGTGTGTGTGTGTGTGTGATTTTTATTACTTTCTTTTCTCGTGTGGTTTGATATGCTTATTAATCTTTGCGTGGGTGTGTATGTTTGTGTGTTTTGATATGTTTATGGGTCTCTGCTTGGGTGGGTGTTTGTGAGTTTTGACATGCTTATTAATCTCTGCGTGGGTGGGTGTTTGTGTTTTAATATGTTTGTTGGACTTTTCGTGGTTTTATGATGTTCCTTTCGATTTAATTAGTTCTTGTATGTTTGATAGTCTCTACAAAGTTGATATGCTTTAATTAAAAACTAAATAGTTATGAACAAATTAGATGCAAGTCGTTTTCTGTTAGTCCAGCTATAGATATATTAAACATTTTTCTATAGTGAAGAGTTTCATCCTTAAGATCCCAGGGGAGATATTAGTCTTTAAGTAAAGGTTCTTGTCAATAGAATACTGGGCAGGTCGGTGGAATTTGGTCTTTTCTTACAGGACAAACAAAAAAAAGTAAGAATCTCTCAGAACTCTCAAGGTCTAAAAGTTTGAGCTATAAATAACCTGGCCATAACTTTACCTGTGTGTTTTAAAGACATTTTTTTTTTCCGAGACGCTTGAGGCCAGCGTGACATTTGTTCAATTTGCGAGTGCCTTGACCACTTCTCCCCGCTCACAAAATGTGCCCCCTGTGGAAAGTACATCCATGTCATCGCACCGTTGTTGGTTTTGAAAAGCCGAAGTTTGATCGTCGTCAGCTAAATATAGGAACGACAGGCGGACATGTAAGGGAAACTCAAGAGTGGAGATTTTCCACCGTAAATCAATGTCAAGGACGCTTCAGTACCATCGGAAGAGCTGAGCACCAAAATGATCATTGAACAAAAGAAATTGCTTGTCGCCACTTCCTGTATTCTGTACGCCGGATACACCAAGAAAAAGCTTGGTGATTATAGTTTCTGTAAGACAATGTCCATAAGTCGAGTGATCGATATAAAACATAAGACTTGTAAACCTTCTCCACCCCCCTTCATAATACCGGTCTGCTTTCAAAAGATAAAGATATACATATGACTTTTTTTGTTTCTTCTACTAAACAAGATCGCCCAAATGTTCAGTGTACCCAGCAGAGATAACCGTCACATTTTGTCATTTCTTTGTCCCCATAACGTGTGGGCGTGTTTGTGCCGTTGGTAATTTTTTTTTAATTTCATAAAATACTGAAAAATGAAACGCTGCTGTAGGAAAATTTTTTTTTATTGTCATGTGAAACAAGCTTGTGTGTGAGTTGTCGTCAGACACTTGTCAGTTTATATTGTCATAAGATACTTGTCATTTTGTATTGTCATTATATACGTGTCTTGCAAAATATGTAGGTCACAGCTGGAGCGGCTTGGCCACGGGAGATACTGCATTCCTCATTACTCTTCGGACTCGAAGACAAGCCTGAGTATTATTATACACGTGTCATTCTACATTTCATAAAAGTCACTTTCATAAGACACTTGTCAGTTTACATTATCATAAGACGATTGTCATTGTACATTGTCAAATGACACTTATGTTATCTTTATTGTGTCTTCTGTGGTTTGTTTTACCTCTGCTTCAAATTTAACGGTGCTGCGTCACTATTCCTTCTCCTATATGTAACTCTATTTATCTCTAAAGTTAAAACAATTTTGTTAGTCTTGAAATTGGTCTTCAAGGAATTGCATACAAATATTTTTCCTCCAAAAGATCGGCCTGCGACCTAAATTATCGAATGCCATTATCATAAATACCTTGTTCTTCTTACACACTTGCCATCAAATCCCCCCACCCCTCCTTTTTTTGTGTCTTTCTTTTATCCCCCCCCTTTCCACGACATTAAATAAGCCTAATCACTTTAAACACCAAGAGCGAGTGAGCGCTTCTTTCAAAGTAAACGCTCATCAAATTTCTCTCAAGCCAGTTATAATGTTAATGTGAAGTGTACTTGGCTCAGACCCCCCCCCCCCTTTTACCCTCCCTTTTCCTCACTCACATCACTCTTTCATTACAAAAAATGTTGATGGGTAGTTTAGTATGCACTCTTCGCTTTAGGTCACGTGGTTCTAATAATCAATTATCGTCTGCATCAGTTTGCCGGCTGAAAGAAAATGCCGGTGACGGTAGACGGGCTGCAACAAATGAATGGCTTCCAGGTTTCTCCCTCAAAAACTACGGTCTGCGGGCTTTTTTCAGTGCACGGACCAAAGGTGTGGAACTTACTCCCCATTGATCTCAGACAGACAACATGCTACACCACTTTTAAGAATAACATTAAGACCTACCTGTTTAAAACTTTTTTTAGATTAGTTTTTGATTTCCGCAGTCGTGTTTGTGTTTGTAATGTTATGACAGCGCCTCGAGCCTACATTTGGTTTGTTAACAGCGCATTATAACTAAAATTACTATTATTATTACTGTGTAGGCCAAGGCTTTGATAGACAGTCGTTGGGTTGTGGCTCCCAACGTCTAGTCCAAGTAAACCGTTGTAGGCTTGTTCATCTACGTGGCCGAACATGAAGAAAACTTGAACCAAACTTCTGTTGAAACAAAATGCGAGCGTAATCTTTCTTGACAATATAAACACAGCTTTCAAGTTCAATGTAGATGCATGTTAGAGATCAGTGTTTCCCAAACTTTTGACCTATGAGTACCCCTTTTATAATTTTTGTAATGCTGAGTACCCCTCCCCCCCCCCCCCGGCACCATACTTTAATTGATTAACAGAACATAATAAATGGGTATTTAAAAAATCAGCATAGTTAATGAGGTAAAACCCTCCAAGGTCTTCCGGTACCCCTGTGGGTGCGCGTACCCCCACTTTGGGGAGCACTGCTGTAGATGTATGTAGAGACACCAGAACTATTATTACCCTGAACAATTTCAAACCAAATTCAATTCAGTCTGGAAAAACAAATGTAAATGTCTTTTCTGTGTCCCTTGTCTTCAGCTTGGTTTCCCTATGTCAACTTTCACTCCTCTAATTGCAACCTCAACTACGACAGACTTCCTCGCGATTACATCAGAATTTATTCAGCCTATAGAAACAAATTATCAGCCATAGTTTTACTCCTAGTTACATCAGAAACGCGGTGGTTGAGTGGTTAAGCGTTAGGCTTTCCGAACCCGAGGTCCTGGGTTCGAATCTCGTGAAAAGCTGGGATTTTCAATTTCGGGATTTTTAAGACGGCACGCCCCCCGAGTCCACCCAACTCTAATGGGTACCTGATTGTAGCTCGGGGAAGTAAAGGTGGTTGTTCGTTGTGCTGGCCACATGACACCCTGCTCGCTAACCGTTGGCCTAAGAAACAGAGAGCCTTACCTTAACTCATCGACGTAACCGTGGAGCTATGTAGACACTTTGTCTACGATCTCTAAGGTCTAATTGATGATCTGATTGATGTCAACTATAATTTTATATTCACAAAGAATGGACATTCTCTCTCTCTCTCTCTATATATATATATATTTAATATAGCTCAAATTAATATGAAAAAGCACCTTTTCGATCGCCTCTTTGATTTACGAACTTGATTAAACAATAAAACTGAACACATGTAATTTGTTTTGAACTTAGAACGTGTTTCTCAATGGTACACGATTAAGAAATTAATGTTTCAACCTTTTCATAGCTCAAAATTACCTGCCATCTAATCCCAGCAAAGCTTTAGTTCAGTGGTACCCAAGCTCTTTAGGATTTGCGAACAAAAAGTACAAATCGTCCTGTGGAACGAGATGTCTACGGTTTTATTAGGTACTATCTGCTAAGTTTCGAGAGGCCGGAAAGCACCGCGTCAGGGGCCGAAAATTGTCCGCGGTCCGTAGTTCGGATCACGCTTTAATTAATAGATTCTGCCTTTGTATCCCTACTGTAGGTACACATGTCAATGCTAAGAAGTTAATCAGAAAGCCTATGGTTATGTTAATAGTTTTAGCGCATAAAAACATTTTGTATATTATTGTGAATGGAAAGTAACTCTTAAGGTTTATCTGCTCTGTAAAAAAGGTTATCTCGTGTTGAGTGTTCAGATTGTTAATGTCTAAATACCTTTGATTGAAGCAGGTCTGAAAGGATGATATAGCTGTGACGTGTTACTGAGATTTTGCTAGCACAACCATCCGCCTAATAACGTCAGGTACCGCGTAGAAAAGTTAGCCTTAAACGAAACCCGAACTCGAGCTATTCGGTTAGGAATATAAGCGCTGTATCATTCGACCATCACACCCACCATCCCACCGACAATTATGAAAAGGAAACAACAAGTAAAAAAATACAACGATATAAACATCCAGATCTTGTTACATATGTCAGTGCAGTTTTGTAAATTCTGTAACTTTTCCCTGGTATGTTCTCGCCTTTCTTACTCTTCAGCACAATGCAGCGTCATCTCCCTTTCATTTGTCTGTTACATTCTAAAAGGATAGCCAATTAAAAACAAAACTGACATTAGCTCTGCCTACATGGCTGAATGTAACTCGATGTATTTAATCAATAGCTACTTTTTTTTTTTGTAGCCCTCTCTGGATCTATTTACACTAATTCAAATGTTTTGAAGGAACTTTTTTCTTTCCTTGCCTTAAGTTTCTTGGAATTTTTTTGTGTAGACTTGAAAGTGTATTGAGTTTCCCCTGAATCGAAGCTTCTGTTGAAACTCCATATTTGTGTGTACTAGTGTAGTTTCTTTACACCTTCATTCAAATTTTACTTTCGATGTTTTCAATCTAAAGCAATGAAACACACACGCTCACTCAAACTTACACAATGACTTATCAGGCGAAAAATATGTTTACGTCTTCTGTCCGCCCTGACATCCGATGGCGGTAGCAAAGGTGAAGGTTTTACACTTAGCTGGTGGTGGCAGTCCAGCATCAGTTAGCCTCCCCAGAGAAACGCCGATGAGCTCGTCCATGCTGCTGATTGACTAGCAATAAATCCAATGAGAACGTTCGTTTGAAAACAGCGCTTAGAGCAGGGGTTCTCAACCTGCGGGTCACGACCCCTTTGGGGGTCGATTGACCATTTGCCAGGGGTCGCCTAAGACCATCGAAAATATGGATTGTTATTGTCTACCCTACAGTTCTGTATTAGTGTATGGGGGGGGGGGTCGCGACAGAGTGGGGGATTGTAAAAAGGGGTCGCCGAGCTTAAAAGGCTGAGAACCGCTGGCCTAGAGCATGCTATGAAAAAGAAGTTAAAAAAAAAAAAGCCCCACACTATTTGGCATTCAAGTTCTCTTTGACATGTATTTGAAGCCAAAGACAAGGTTATGACCGATAACTAGTCTCAAGTCGATAACCAGGTCCATGCCACAAAAGTTGATTGCTGTTTTTAAACCTAGACTCCAAAGAACTGAACGAGCACTGAAGTTTATGGCATGACACTCATGAGCTTTCCTTGATGTTTCCGACTATATATATGCCCCAAGTAGTAAATGCATTTCAACTTCAATGTTTCTTGTATCTCGGATCCATTCCATAGGGTTTTTTATAAATATCAGAAGTAAATTAGGTTTTACGGTAAATATTGTATTAGGCCTTGATCCGTAGCATCAGAGTTCCGGTTATACTCCAGTTTGTGGTTCTACCAACTGTTCTAGTCCTACACTTAAAGCTCTTCATAGAATCATTGTTCATAATTTAATATCAAGATGTTGTCATGCCTATAGTATTTGCTTGACTGTTCCCATTGATATGAATTAAAAACAAGGTGTACCTTGTATTTTTGCCAATACCCCACTCCCGTGCTCAGCCTGTATCTCTTCCTGTAACACAGTTTTGTGAACTCACTTGAACATGAAAGATTGACCTTGTCGGCACTTGAACTCGCTATCTTTAAATCGGGTGAGTGGCAAGTGGGTCTCGGAGTCCGACTGAAACCTGCATCCCTGTATCAGCTGGGAATATCTTCCAGGAGTCTGGCCAACTATATTACCTGCGGCTACAGCACGCTGCTGCTGTGATCTAAATTTCAATCTTTAGAGTCCCGTTATAAAATAGAAATCTAGTCAACTGGAAATGTAGCTACATGCAGGCAGTTTGGGATACTTCTTTGCTTTTTTTCGTCGAATAGCTTGGTGTGGTCTAGACAACATTCCGTTCGTGTCGGCGGTATCAAATTTGCCCTGCATGTTGTTGGTGTGGTTAAAAACCCCCACTACGCTTAGCCTCATTTTAACCTCATCACTGATTACATGATTTTGTTGTATATTGCTTCCCGACATGCATCATCTACATAATCGCGCACTAGTTGAAACTTTTGTAAGCGAATTGTTTTAAGATCAACATTTACTTCAAGGCTATACCATTTCCTTATTTAAAAAATAATGGCTCTAGAAAAAACAAATATCCAATGGAAACTGCATGCAGACACTTTTCGTTGAATTCTTTCTCCAGTTGTCATCTCAATAATTCCCAGTTTTTATGTTACCCACTACTCGTCCGCCCTTTCCCCCCTCCTTTTATTTTTTTCCCCAGTTCAATTTTTTTTTCATCTTTAAACTCATCTGATTTTTTTTTTTTACTTGTGTGTTGACAGCATTATGTGAATTATTGCCCTTGCATAACATTCTCTCTCAAATCTAGTTACCGCAATGGGTCTGAGGCTGTGAGATGTTTCGCGGTGTGAGCGAGAATTGCTTCCCCTGCATCACTGCTGCATCTGAAGTGGAGACCGAGCTACTGAAGCCGAGGTGCGCGGAGTCTGGTACGCCGATGAACTCAGCGCGCCGCTTTCTGTTTTCACGTTATTTTTGTTCTTTTTATTCCATTAACATCTTTTTTTAGTGTTTTTACATTTCACTCTGTCGGTCTGTCTGTCTGGTAAAATTGTGAACACGTCATTTCTCTCGCACCCATTCTCGGGACCAAGTTGAAACTTTGTACAATTATTCATTGGCGAAGACAATACACGAATCAATTTTAAAACATTTACCAATTAGTCAATTAATTACTGGCAATTAAATATTTTGATTCCAACATGGGAAATTAATCATTCAGTATTCAGGGATTTGGCTAAATAGTTGGTGTTTAGTCCCCTTATCATTTCTTATTTCTCCCACATCCGTTCTCGGATCAAGTTGAAACATTAAACAATTATTTATTGAACCTTAACAAAAGATGAATCAGTTTTAAAAATGTTTAAAAACTAACCGTTTAGTACATTAATTATTGGTAATGAAATATTTTGTTTTGATATCGAAAATGGGAAATAACTTATACATTTTTTAGAGAGTTCTTCCCCTTAGATAAGCTTTTCTTTAAAAAAAACAACAACAACGTGTTCTTGTAGTTTGCTTGTTCTTCTTGAAATAGTTTTTCTTAACTTCTGTGGGACTTGAGAGGCGGCGGGTTATGGGAGCGGATTATGTACAGCCTCATCTGTTATTAAGGGAAAACAACCAGCGTGTCATGTGGCCACCTTACTTTATATTACATCTAGTCAGCTTGTTGGATGAATACATGGTTCAGACACAGTACTATCCAAATAGATCCCCTTCACCTATACCTTAGACTGTTCGACAGCCACACAAGATTTGTCAACCGTCTTTCTACATTCCTCTCTTGTCTTTTTATGACGGGAAGGGTTGGAATTGGCTGATGGCAGGGTATGAACCCGGGAACATCGAGACGATCGAACCGCATTCTAGCGCGCATACTGCACAACCGTGCAGCCATCTTTGAATAACCTTTTTCAATGGCAGGCCCGTAGATTCTTTTATATTGTCTTCCCATCGCTTTCTCTGTCTGCCTCTTCTTCTTTTTCCTGGTACTGTACCCTGAAGGAAGGTCTTTGCAAATCCTGAACACCTCGTAATATGGCCGTATAGAGTTCTAGTTTCCGTGTATTTTTTAAACCTGTAACCGACCAATGTGTTAGTTGAGTTAAATATTAACTTGCGTTAACACTAGAAAAACTTAACACCAGAAAAAGTTAAGTTGACACAAGAGAAATGTTCCATTTCTCTTTAAAAAAAAACGTGTTTTCATCTTCGAGAAATTTATGTTTTCACCCTAAAAAAACTTGTGTTTTAATTAGAAGAATTTATGCTTTCCCTTGAATAACTCACGTCCAGACTTGAAACTCATTCAACAATACAATGCAGCAAATGCGGATTTTTTTTTTTTTGCTTCTACCAGACTTACTCATACAAGGACTCGAGTGACGGAGTACCAGTTTGTTGTGTCGCCCCCGGGGTGGGTGGGGGGAAACGCTGCTTTTTGTCGTTTAACCATTACTACTAACATAACTCTTGTACTAATTGCCTCCCTTTAGGGTCCTAGACTAGGGGTTTCCAACTAGTAGAGGAGAAACTGCGATGTCATTAGCACGAAACGTTATGGGATGTTCTTGTTTTTTTTTTTTTTAGTTGATACATGATAAATGCTAATTACACATTGTCAATGTACGCTACACCTTGACACATGTACACTGCTCACCGTCATGTTCACAGTACACATCGAAACAAGCATATTTTTACTGGTCGCTGGGAAACTGTGCAATGCTATTGCCGTTTTAAATGGATTTTAATATATAATTTGTAGAATTGGTAACGAAGATAAACAGCAAGCATTTGATATTCTAAATAGGAAAATTACTATTTGGTAACTCTGGTGATGATGTGGTGCTTGATTTTGTATGTAGTATTGTGGATGGCACTTGATAGAATCTTGGGTGTAAGATTTAACGAATTCTATGTTTGTTTGTTGTTATTCCATTGGACCATTGCTTGTGATAGGGTGACGTCCCTTGAGAGATTGTTATTGTTGTCAGGAGGCCTGGGATAGGGTGACGTCCCTTGAGAGATTGTTATTGTTGTCAGGAGGCCTGGGATAGGGTGACGTCCCTTGAGAGATTGTTATTGTAGTCAGGAGGCCTGGGATAGGGTGACGTCCCTTGAGAGATTGTTATTGTTGTCAGGAGGCCTGGGATAGGGTGACGTCCCTTTGAGAGATTGTTATTGTAGTCAGGAGGCCTGGGATAGGATGACGTCCCTTTGAGAGATTGTTATTGATGTCAGGAGGCCTGGGATAGGGTGACGTCCCTTTGAGAGATTGTTATTGATGTCAGGAGGCCTGGGATAGGGTGACGTCCCTTTGAGAGATTGTTATTGTAGTCAGGAGGCCTGGGATAGGGTGACGTCCCTTTGAGAGATTGTTATTGTAGTCAGGAGGCCTGGGATAGGGTGACGTCCCTTTGAGAGATTGTTATTGTAGTCAGGAGGCCTGGGATAGGGTGACGTCCCTTTGAGAGATTGTTACTGTTGTCAGGAGGCCTGAGTTTTGAGGCTAATAGTAGACATATAGTATAAGGCAGATGCACAATTGGTTGTATTTACAGTTATGGTTTATCCTGCGTAGCCACGGGAAATACTGCATTCATTAATCTTCGGACTCGAAGACAAGCCTTAGTATTATTATTTTCCTGATAGGTTTGTTTTTTATTAAATATATATTTTGTTCTCTCTCTATATACCCCTGGTGTTTCTTTGAACTGTTGAAAGACAAACGTTATAGTTTATGTGTCCATGTCAGAGCCAGGCCAGGAGTTCACAACAGAGGATATCCTCACTTAGTGGGAAATATATTCTTAGTGAATGGCTTCTGAATCCAGTGGGGCGTCCAATCGTATTCGGCCAGGTTAAAAGGGGGGGGGGGGCGCAAATAAATCTCCTTGTCACGGGCCACGTCATCGGAAACAAAAATGTAGACTCCAATAGAACCAAGTCTTGGCAACTGAATTATGCGCAGCGCGGCAAAGGTTTAGGAGGCCGTATAGAAGGGGGCCGTATGTTCTGTTTTTTCTCCCAGAGCGAGGCCGAAGAAAGGTCGTGACGTCGGACCTGTAGCGTTGAAACGAGCTTTCGGCCTAACTGGCCCACAGGTTGTGACGTCGCAGGTCCGTGTTGAGGCCTTCCATAACGATTGGTCTCGTCCAGAGTCCCCCCCCCCCCTCTCCCCTTCCCATTTGTTAACAAGTGTTCTCCCCCCCCCCCACCCCACCCCCTTTTCTTTTCACTTCACTTCTGAAGCTCATGTCTTGCAAGCACTGGTCTTCCATTCTTGGACAAGTTTCTATCAGGTGATCTCTATGGCGGTTTAGTTGTCGATAGGAAACACTGTCCGTCACGTGTTCCCTTGAGTCACGTGATTTAGATCAGGGCGACCAATCAAATCTTACCGAAGAGAACATGACGGACGACCCTTGAATTCAACAGACACACCGCTGAGAAGGTCTACGACTGAAAGCGTTTCTAACAGAGCATTCACTTCATCTGTCCTCTTTGATCATAGTTTTGTTTGTCAAATGTTTGTTTTTTATATTGCGTAGGATCCTTCAGTGTACTTGAAGAAGCAGAGAAGACCGGGAAGAGCTGGGACACCATCAAAAAGCTAGCAAGAGACCGTGGAGAGTGGCGTGTTTTTGTCGAGGCCCTATGTTCCATGAGGAACTCAAAGGAGTGATGAGGATCCTTCAGAGTTGAAGATACATTATAGCCCAAGACTCCCGCAGGACGACGGGTGGTGGCTGAATGCAGGGTATGAACCGGGAACATTGAGACGATCGGACCACATTCTAGCGCGCAACCAGGCAGCCATCTTTGTATGAATCATAAGCAAGGAAAATAATTGATTGTAATATGGGGTGATTTAGTGGAAGGCGTTCGGATGCTGACATGTCGAATTTGATTATTAGTGGAATTTTTTTTTAATGATTGGAATGGGATGCCTGTTAAGCTAGTGACTTGGTCCTTTGTCTGGCCACACATAAGAAGTAATCGTAACGATTTAGCTTCACTTGGCTTCTTGTTTTCCTGCCAGAAATTGAAATGAAAACCTGATACTTGTTACATTTTTACTTTTGAAAGGGGCTGGTGGATATGTGGTAAAGCGGTTGACTTCCGAACCAAGGGTTTTCTGGTTCAAATCTTGGTAAAGACTGGGATTTGGAATTTCAGTATTGTAGGGCGCCTCTGAGTCGATCCAATTACTTGGGGAAAGCAAAGGCGGTTGGTCGTTGCGCTGGCCATATCAGTATGACAAGACACCCTTGTTCACCGTGGGCCACAGAAACAGATAGCATTTACATCCTTTGCCGTATAGATCGCAAAGTCTAAAGAGGCACTTTTTAAGACGTTTTGATCTTTTGAAATAGATATAAATCAAAGACTTGAGACGTTTTGGTGTTTTGAAATTGTTATAAATCAAAGACTTGTGAGACGTTTTGATCTATTGAATTTGGTATAAATCAAAGACTTGAGACCTTTTGATCTTTTGAAATTGTTATAAATCAAAGACTTGAGACGTTTTGATCTTTTGAAATTGGTATAAATCAAAGACTTGAGACGTTTTGATCTTTTGAAATTGGTATAAATCAAAGACTTGAGACGTTTTGATCTTTTGAAATTGTTATAAATCAAAGACTTGAGACCTTTTGATCTTTTGAACTTAGATAAATAGCATAGTTTATACGAGCCATTCACCTCTAGGTCATTCAAATAAAGCCCGTGACCTTATATAAGCTACTTGTCGGTTAAAAACGAAATGAATTCCAGTGGCCAGTAAATAGTCAAGCTCACTGACTCCTATTTGAAACTGGCAAACATTTCGTACAAATATTCTGACAGAGATTCAGTTAGAGAAGCCAGAGACTAGAAAGGTTTCCTTCACGCTCCACTGTACATTCGGTTCCAATTAACTGCTCAAAAAGTAGGTCAGGAAAACATTTAGGTCTAGATATCCATTGAAGCTTCAGTTGTTGTTGTGTAAACAAACACAATGGCCTGCAGGAAAGAATATTTAAAGAAAGGGTTAAGAATTCTTGCGGTTTCCGGAAAGTTAGGCCTATTTTTCGAACAATATAAAAGAAAGACAAAGCCAGATATTGCGGTTTGTTGTTTGTCAATGCTTGTGGTTGTTGATCAGTTCATAGTGTGAGTCGAGTTACCTTACTATAAGTTTATTGTACTTAGACTTTTTCACCTTCTTCTTTCCTTTAGTCTTTTGGACCGTTGGGACACCACACATGATTTCAACTAAGACTAAGACAGCTTTACTAAACCCTGTTGGAAATTTGTTTTGATTACAAGAACGATTTTGTCGCTATTAAAAATCAGAAAAATGTCCACCTAGAGGGACAGACATAACACACAAGGCTCGTTGAGTGACTACACACAGACGTCCTGATCCCTAGTTAACCGTGTAGCGGCTGATACAGCCCTACAGAATGAGGGACGAACGAGTATTTTGTAACGTTCGGTTCTAGCCCTGATGGACGGAAGTCGCCCACTTCGCGGCCACTTGACGTACCGGTAGTTAAAATGGAGCAGGTGGTGAAAGCCGTACTGATACGTATACAGCTCATATGTGCCGTTTTTCCACAGTGATTAGATTCATTGAATGGATTTGTATTGTTTTAATATCTAAATTTTAAAAGATAAAAGAGTTTTGGCTTCCTGCTTAGTGGGAGCTTTGTGGTAGATTCTTCAGAAGCATTAACTCTTCCTCTCCTAATTGACAATGCCAACGTTGGTTTGAACCCATTAAACTAAATTGATTTCTGGATTTATTTAATTAGTGTTGGGTAAAAAGAGCATGCATTTCCCTATAATTCGATACCAACTATAACATTTTCAGATATCAAACAAAAAAGTTATAGAAGTTTAATCAAAACAGGATAGTGCAATACATTATACAAATGAGCAAAATGCATTTTTTTATCGGAACGAGGAAAATAATTACGGAGAGAAAGAGTTAAAGGACAAGACATGGCCAGTAGCGTGATGATGTGAGAAATAAGCCCCTATCTTCAGTCAACTTGATAATTGAGTCATTTCAGTTTATCATTAAACGAACCAGTGAATGAGTGCGTGGTAATGAGAGACGGAACTGAAACAAAAACTTCCATTGTCACATTAATAACGCTACGAATGTCAATGTTAAATATCATTTCGACACAGATCTGATGAAGGAAATTCTAAACCAGTTTCTTGGCTCACGTGCCAAATGTTACAGACTCTTTATATACACAACATCATAAATTAGCCGGATGAACATGATTCCTTAATCCAATACTAACATGTCTTGGCGACATTTACATCACGCGAGACTCATCTAAATACGTTTCAGAAAGCTTAGCTGAAGATGACCTAGATCTAGTGTAGTAGTAGAGTGTTTCTCAAACTTTTTGCTCTGGGATCCCTCCCCGTTCCGGACGCGAATTTTTTTTTGTTTAACCAGCAAGGGGTTTGTGGAAGAGCGCTACGGCCCAGTCCTCATTCGTTTTTCCTGTATTCTGAAGTACAGAAATGCCTTCTCCTGGTATTTGCATTGCACTTCTCATTGTGTTTTAAAAAAAAAAAAGGTGCAAGTCGAATTAAAGTAGGTGGATGCGAAGGAAGTTCGAGGAGCATAGTATTGGCCTGATGGTCGCCATGTCATCTTCTTGCTGAACAGGACGTCTTGTAGCTGTCGTGTTCTTTGTCTACGCCAAAAGTGTTCAACAGGGTGAGGCCTAAGTGTCGTGATCAACTCGACCTCGTTCTGACATGGGGGGGAGTCGAAAACGAAACTAAACACGTGTATATATATATTTAACTTTAAAAAAAAAGGAAAAATGGCTGACAATAACTGACATATTTCTCAATACTACAAGGTTTATCTTCTCTTTTTCCCATTGCACTGGTCGAGGTTGCTAAGGGAGCCCCTACAACCATGCCAACAATCCACGCGCCGTTTCTCGAGGGGCCCTTTTAAAAAAATAGCAAGTCTCGCACGGTTAGCTTGGTATAGGGAAGAAAAATGGCGGAGGTCTCCGGTGTGCTCGGTCTTCGGCCACGTTCAAGCCCGCGAGTCCGGAGCGTTCGTATCACTGGAAATGCCAATGTTGTATCCAAACAGAACAAATCTGTTCATCTAGGCTGGTGAAAGGGAGCTCATATTCGTTTTTTTGCTGGCCTAGAGTTTCAAGAGCCTTCTGTTCAACTCCACCTGACAGTTTCAAACGAACCGGAACCCATAAGTAACTTGCAATTCCACTGCCGACACGATTACGGTTCTCTGATAAAAATGTATTTAGAAATGTCTCCAGACAAAAAAAAACACACTAAGGCGTGAGTTTCAACTTTGTAACACGGGAATTGAATGTATTGGGGATGAGAACGAAACATCAACTGTGCTGTAATCTGATGACACAGGGCTGAGGGGTTGCTTATTGCGGCTCTACACTTGACATAGTTCACGCCGAGAAATAAAAGATAATGAAAGGAGGAGGTAAGAAGGGATGAGAAAGGGAGATAAGAAAGTAGAAGACAGAGATCAAGGGAGAAAATTAGATTGTTTCACTGGGAAAGTGTTGGGTTTGTTTTATAAAATTGATACGTTTTTTGTTTTAAAGCGAATGAAAAAAAAAAGTTAATTGGCTTATGTTGTAAGTTCAACTTGATCAACCTATTGCTGTTGATTGCAGTTAGCCATCTTTTTTTTTTATGTTAGCACATATCAAATGCCAGACATCGAATTGTAGTGATATCAGTTAGAAGTTAGTTCTGTCGCAATCTATCGTAATATTCAGCTGTCAGAATCACTTTTTAAAGACTTTGTTCCAAAGGGCAATTTTAGATGTAGGCTTGTGAACGTGCTTAGGTCTTCATTACATGCCGGCATACGGCACATGGTACTAAACTCTCTTTGGTTTTGATTTGAACAAAGAGGACTTAGGTTCTTCATGTACTATGGGCTACTAGAGCTCGTATGTAATTCATATAACGTTTTGTTTTTTCTTGTCTCTTTTTGTTAAGGCTTCTGTCATTAAAACAAATCCTATAGAAATTATTTCAATCTGAACGTCTTTTAAACGTAGATATATGTTGAATCATTTATAACTATTGAATGTAAGATGTTCTGCCCTCTTCCTTTTTCAGGTTTTCATTTTACAAAACTTTCAGAATCCTTTGGAATCAGCTAGCAACGGAATTTATGAATCAAACTATTTTAAAATCTGCTACCAACGGAGTTTATAAATCAAACTATTTTAAAATCTGTAACTAACGGAGTTTATGAATCAAACTATTTTAAAATCTGCTACCAACGGAGTTTATAAATCAAACTATTTTAAAATCTGTAACTAACGGAGTTTATGAATCAAACTATTTTAAAATCGGCTACCAACGGAGTTTATGAATCAAACAATTTAAAAATCTGCTACCAACGGAGTTTATGAATCATATTTTAAAATCTGCTACCAATGGATTTTATTAACCAAAATATTTTAAAATCTGCTACCAGCGGAGTTTATGAATCAAAATATTTTAAAATCTGCTACCAACGGAGTTTATGAATCCACATACTGTTCTATCTTCCACCAACAGTGTTTTGAAGTCTCGGTGTTTCAGAAATCATGTACTCACAAATCTTTGAAACACGGAAATGATGTCAAAGCAATACTTCTTCCATTCAGATCTGCATCTAACCTATCATCGGCTGGATAATGTCATGAAATAGTGGCAAGCTGTTAACTAGTGTGTGGGATTTTCAGTTGGATTATCTCCTTGCTGTACACTTTGTGCTATGTAGTGACCAACAGCTTTCATTCTTCGTGCGATTGAAAGATTTCATCTGAAAACAGCATACGTCTAGAGATTCTCGTTGAAAGCCAAGGTATGTACACTATCATAGTCCGACTATTCAGTTGAGATTTGTTTTACTGGTCCTTCTATCTTTGCCTCGTCATGTCTTTGTCTCATAATGGCATTGTATTGTATTATTGTATTTTCATCTCTCTTCTTTCATACATGACATTCTGTAATGGTTGCCCTTTAATCGTTGACCGTATTTAACACATATTTAGAAAACAATTGGAAAAACTGGTAAAGAAAGGCCGTAACGATATCTGTTTCCTTACCTTCGATAAAGTCCAGTTGGAAATCGGCGCCGATAGGCTTTTATCCAACGATCAGGCTTGGACTCGGAGATATTCACCCCAAGTCTTGTCTGACGGCCCCCAGCAGTAACGGCCATGGATGTAGGTTTGGACCCGGAGATATTCACCCCAAGTCTTGTCTGACGGCCCCCAGCAGTAACGGCCATGGATGTAGGTTTGGACCCGGAGATATTCACCCCAAGTCTTGTCTGACGGCCCCCAGCAGTAACGGCCATGGATGTAGGTTTGGACCCGGAGATATTCACCCCAAGTCTTGTATGACGGCCCCCAGCAGTAACGGCCATGGACCGAGTAAGGGGACCATACCGCGTACACAGCGCGCCGCGGTACTAGGTCCACTCGCTATAAGGTCAGCGCTAACCATGGGAGTTTACCTCATATTGGTTCCCGTGCAGGGACCGCCACTCCAGCTACGGGTCTCTGATGTCGGTACCCTTTGTGGGACTGTGTGGCGGACTTTTTGGACTGGCGTGCTGGCTTTTGTTCCATCCCACCCCTAGTGAGATAAAAATTGCAAAAAGCTCACCCAGGGAATCCTGCTGGGGCCTTGTTCGCTTCCCGTTCTTAGCCTACTCGACGTTTCCACGGAGGCGCCACGCTGAAGCGAAGGGGACTGAATCCTCCGTTGTTTTCTCACACACATAATGAATCACTCTTCCATATCAATGACACAGTAAGATGATTCCTACATAAATAATGAGTGAAGCACTTAATGAATCACTCTTCCATATCAATGACACAATAAGATGATTCCTACATAAATAATGAGTGAAGCACATAATGCTTACATGCTCTGATGACCCCTACAAAAATAATGAGTGACAGAACACACATTGCATTCACTGTCAAATGATTCTTGGATTCTAATGGAAGTACAGGTTACACATCTGAATCGTCTAATTAAATCTATATCGCGACGTGTCGAGTGGCTTTCTTTAATATGATCTTTCCACTAGCCCCCAGTGACTAATATGGAACATAATAAAACCTTATCGCACAATATTTTGCGATATTGTCTTCTATATGCAATCTTCTGTATATATAATTCTCTACGTCACCCAACCATGCGGGACACCACGCACGCACGCCGACTCCCTGACCCTCTTGGTTTGCTAACATATTTCTCATTGCTCCTGTCTTCTTTTGTCCTCAAAGCTTTGTTTTTGTCTTTCAGGAACTGTTCACCCGTCACTAAATAGCGTCGTATGGTACGCCGCGGGTCGGCTGGTAATATATAAACAAAGTATTATAAAGCCTGCCGTTTCTTTATAGAAATCTACATCATTGGGCCGATCTTTCTGAAACATTGGTGCGAATATTCATTACACCTCGACAAAGGCTTTAGGATATGTCTGAACAAGCTATGTTAATTTATGATGCCTTTTTATAGGGTTGATTAAAGTAAAAATCAATAGAAACTGAACTGCAGTCACAGCGCTATTTAATACTCAGTGCTTTCGTTTAGCCCACGTTTAACTGAGGTTCTATATTCTGCTCTTAACATGACTATAAATACATTATTAAGTATTTTTAAAGTACACTCACGATAAAGGGATATGTGAAAACAGAAATGGTTGTTATTTCTCTACCAGACCAAGATCTATAATAGACATACTAAGACTAAACTTGTGCCTTTACCTTTACCCATCCCTTTGTCTGTTTGACCGTTGGGGCACCATGCAAGATTTGTCGACCGTCTTTCTCCATTCCTCTCTGTCTTTTGCCTTAGTTCGAGTCTCTTTCAATGTCAGGCCCGTCCATTCTTTTATGTTGTCTTCCCATCGCTTTCTCTGCCTGCCTCTTCTTCTTTGTCCTGGTACTGTTCCCTGAAGGAAGGTCTTTGCGGGAGAGACTATACTAATTTTTGATAATTTGTGTTCAGTGACACGTGTCGAAAATATGTATCCCCCCCCCCCCTCTCTCTCTCCCTCCCATCAAAACAGAAATAAGTTGAGCACCACTGCAGCATGAGAAGGCTCACTGCAAAGTTCCTGACTTTTGGAGGCGCAGAACGCAATGTGTAGTACTGCAGATTTGCCTGTAAATGTTTTCCTTTCTGAACTCAATTTTATAATCATTCTATTTATGGTGTACAGATAACTGAATATAAACATGACACTTTGATTTTGTTGAGAGGGTAAGATAGCACGGAATAGGGCACACAGAGAGAGAGAGAGAGAGAGAGAGAGAGAAAGAAAGAGAGGGAGAGAGAGAGAGTTTAAGAGGAAAACATGAGTGTGAGAAAAATATTGGATTAAATTTCTTGCTAATTAAACTTTAAAAAAGAAATAATTTCCTTTCCTTGGGGCGCTTCGATTTTCTCCCTGTTCGATCTGTTCTGATATTCGTTTTTTTTACTTTTGTTTTGTTTTCCAATAGAAATTGTGTTTGTTTATGTTCGATAATTTAGATTCAACGGGCAGCGGTGGGATCTTGATTCAAACAAAGCTAAAACAAAGATCATGGAGCCTCCTGCAGAATAGAACAGTGCATGATCTGCGTCGTATTAACTTTTAGGACATTGATGTTTGTAATATATCTGTATGGGCACTCTCCTTACATTTGATTCTGTCTACAAAATAGCTCTTAGAATCAAATAAACAAAATGTTTGTTCACGGACAAAGACTGTGCACAACTTTGCATCGGGTGTGCATCGAGGCGTGGTGACTTGTTATCGTAATACTAAAAAAAAAAAAAAAAGAATAATTTGCATAAATTTACATGTATTTTTTTTTTCGAACAATCTTAGATATTGAAAAATCAGATTACGGGTTTAATTATTTTGCTAATACGTATTTCAGTATATTTTTAATAGGCACATATACGCATAAGGTATAGCCTCATAACATACTACTGTAACACAGTTGATAATACTGCAACACAGTTGGTGAAACCGTAATACAGTTCATATTCATAACACTGCAACTCAGTTGATAACACACAACTCTTAATGTTGCATTCTACTGTCCAATCCCAGAAGCATGTGAAACTGTCTTAAGACTTAGTTTCTCGTTTCAGACCTTGTGATCTTTACGGCAGATGACGTTAAGGTCATCTGTTTCTTTAGCCAATGGTTAACGTGCCACTTGGCCAGCACAACGACCAACCGCTTTTACTCCCCCCAACACAAGTCAGGTACCCACTGGAGTTGGTTGGACTCAGTTGCGCCCTGATCCCGAAGTCCCGAAATTCAAATACACAGTCTTCATATCCAGGACCCCAGGTTCAGAAACCAAGCGCTTAACCTCTCAGCCCACCACCCCCACCCGTCTAAGACATAGATTGAAATTGATAATCCAAGACTTCAAACTGATGATAAAAAGCTATTTTTTTCCCTAATAACAAAAGAATACTTGTTTAACATCGAAACAAAGGTAGAGCAATAAATGTGTAACAAAGATGTTTAGCAATAGTGAATCACATGTAATAGTGTTTACTTACTAAGTAGCCATGGTAGAGATCAACAACAGCAAACACATGAAATATTTAAAATACTTGAAAAGAAAACAAAGCTTATATTAAATGTAATAATATTTGTCAGTTCGGATCAGTCATTTAATTAAATTTGTAATAGATCTAAACTAACAATAAAAAGGTTGTGCTATTAGAGAAAGAAGTGGTAGCTATGTGAAGGTCACCATGATAGCTTTTCAAGTGCATTTTATAAAAAGAAGTATTGCGACTGAAATTCGAATCTGAGGGCTCAAGCATCCTCAAGCCAATGCATTATCACTGTGCCAGTGAAGTACAGATGAAAATAGAAGGCTTTATAGCTATCGTTAGTTTCAAACTTTTAACGGACGCCCTAATTCTCTACACAAAGTATGTAGGGGAACTAATTCAACTTATACCACTACAACAGTCAAGTACAATTTCTTCCACTTGTTCAAACAAAATAATTCATTACCAATAATTTTTAAACTAATTGGTTAACTTTTGAAATTAGTTCTTTTTTTTTTTTTGTTAGGTACAATAAATATATATGTGCAAAACTTCAAGTTAATCCAAGATTGGGCTGTTGGAGAAATAGCGTGTAGAAACATTGTACCAGACAGACAAGAGTGTGTTGATGTAAGTTTTGTTCAAAAGACTTACAAGACTCTGTCAGAGGTCACGTCTACTTAATAGTACTTGCATACGAATTGAATGAGATGAAATCTTTATTGGAACATATGTGGAGATACTACTTCCGTCACCGACATGGAGAATAAAAAAAATAATGAAAATCTCTCAATTCTGCGTTAGCTGATTCCATTTCTTAATCTCTTTTAACTAGATGACATAAACGATGTTTCAATATCGCCTGTATGTGTGTTTATATAGTGGTGTCTGTGTTTAATGGCTATTGCTTTCTTTATTGACATTTAATCCTTTATTTCAGGAGACCTTGAACAAATTTGGAAATATGTTTTCTTTTTTTCATTTTTTGCTTTTAATCTTTTAAAACAAACACACACGCACATCAAGAAGATTATAGCGCGTGATGTTCATGCTGCACGTGCAGTCTCTTGGAAGCAGACGTGTTTGATAACTTCCGGTTTTTGAAGAAATGGAAAAAGTAACAATGGCATTACAGAATGCGGTAGGTTTCGGAAAAATCTTCTAATAGTCAATTCAAGGGAGACTTTAAATTCTCTAAAAGTCTTCATGAAGTGGGGGTCTCGAATTTTCGGACCTCAATTCTGATAAAAGTCTCAGAGTGCAAGGTTGTTGGTTATTTCATGAATACATTTTGAAGTCAAGACAAGATGTTTGGCTTTTCTTCTTTTGACAAGACATACGTCCGTGCATTAGGCCATTTATTTCGGTATGATAGAAAACACTCAAATAATACAATGCCCATTCATAAATATATTAAAGACTTAGTCACTTGGGTATAATCAATATTTATACTTCAAACGCAAAGCCACTGACATAGAGGTTTCAAGATCTTTTTTTGTTAAGCCTAGACAAAACATTGTCTTTGGCGGGATAATCTATTTAGCAGAAGAAATAAATCACTTGGTATCCACTCAGTCACCTGTCCTTCTGTTGGTCTCTTGAGTTAAATGGTATGATTCACTTACATTTTCAGTCGTTGCCTTCATTAGATCTTTACAAAAGTGGCTTATCTACGCTTATTAAAGGATAGCGTATCTTGTCCATTTAAATTATAAAATGTGCGTTTTAAGCATAGTCTGAATTTTTACATGAATTAATTATATTCACTGTTGGGTGATATTTATTCCATGAGGGAATTATGTAGGTATTAATGAAAAATAAAAAAAAAAAAAAAATAATAAACATAGTACTGGTACAAACAAACTTTTTTTTATTTCCTGTTTTTTTTTTTCCTCAACAAAAAATTGGTTATTGATGTCTCAAATATTTCAATCAATTCCAACTTTCTGAATTTGGATCAGCCTCTAAATATTACTTTAAAAATCGTCTTTCGGGTCAGAGAATGTAGATCTATTTATTTTAATAAAAGGAACCATTTGACTATTTTTTTTTTAAATCAAGGTCACATACAATATGAAGATAGAAAAAACAACATTAACAAAAACAAAACAAAACAACCACCTAGTTTTTGTATCGCAACGTTAAGTAGAATGCCAATTTTGTTTTTGACAAGGAAAACCTAGATGAGATTAATTTTTGGCCAACTTTGACTCAAATGAGTCCGATGTGTGCTGACAGTTGTTGGGAAGTCGATTTTATTTCTCTTTTGTGGTCAGCCCACTTCTTTGAGTCTTAGTATATGTATGTGCTTTTGTTTTTTTAATCAGCCAATTGCTGCAAGGTTTTCTCTGTGTTAAGAGTGGACTTCTATCTGTTTAAGCGGGGTCTTTTATCATGTTTAGGAAGGGACGTATTGTTTTAACAGGGGACGTTTTAGCAATCTTTTTAAAATATATAAATTACTAAATGCACACAGATAAGGAGAGAGAGAGAGAGAGAGTTAAAAAAAAAGTTTAACTCATGTAAGACAAAAAATCTTTAGCTTAATTTTGTACCTCTTGTAAGTGTTTCGTCAGATGCATGTTTTACACAAGTAAATAAATACAATGTCTCATACTTTCATTAACGTACCGTGTAAAACTGTTTGGTCAGCTGGTAGGCTTAAATAAACACTTGTCTTGAGCCAAGACCCACTTCGTTTAACCCTCAGACTATTATTAGATTCTTTTCAACACAATATTGGCTTCTTTTTTTTTTTTTTTTTAAATATTAAAAAAAACAACATGTTTATTATTGGATCAGATTATTAGACGTTAAAATTATTTAAAATAACAAAAAAAAAGATACAATTAACAATAAAAATTTTTTTTTTTTCAAACTGCTGAAATCAGTAATGAGAGAAATTCAGGATATCCATTTCCCTTCATCAGTGTTTTTGTGTTGCGCAATACAATACGCGGCCTATAATTATCTCTTCATATCTAAACTTGTATACAGGTGTTTACTGTTTTATGGTTGGGGTTAGGGTTAGGGTTTTAGTTTACGTTTCGTGCCTACATATTAAGTGTCAGGCAAACATGTGCCTACATTATTAAGTGTCAGGCAAACTGGTGCCTACATATTAAGTGTCAGGCAAACTGGTGCCTACATATTAAGTGTCAGGCAAACTGCTGACTACATATTAAGTGTCAGGCAAACTAGTCTTCTTCGAAAGTAGATCCAACTTGGACCAAATAATAGTGGCGATGTCTTCAATTCCGAAGGTTAAAGATGAGTGCATTGCTTAACACAGGGGTTCTCAACCTGTGGGTCGTGACCCCTTTGGGCGTCTATTGACGATTTGCCAGGGGTCGCCTAAGACCATCGAAAATTTGGATTGTTTTTTGTTTATTCTTCTTTCGCTGTATGTGTGTGAGGGGGGGGTCGCGGTAGAGTGGGGGGTTGTTAAAAGGGGTCGCCGAGCTTAAAAGGTTGAGAACCGCTGCCAGCGGTTCTCAACCTTTTAAGCTCGGTGACCCCTTTTTACAATATACCACTCTGCCGCGACTCCCCCCCCCCCATAGACACACACAGCAATAGAAGAATAAACAATAACAGTCCTTATTTTTGATGGTCTTAGGCGACCCCTGGCAAATCGTCAATCGACCCCCAAAGGGGTCGCGAGCCACAGGTTGAGAACCCCTGCACGCAAACCCAGTTGCGACCTGCATATTTTTCCGTATCTCGTGTAGACAAAGCCATTTTCTCCGGCGGTCTATTTAAGTTTTAGTGTTCAACGCTTATCTTCCATAAAGACTTTCGTCTGGGTCTCATGAACAAATCTATCTATCTATCTATCTATCTATCTATCTATCTATCTATCTATCTATCTATCTATCTTTCATATATATATATATATATATATATATATATATATATATATATATATATATATATGCATACATATTTGTAGTGCTTTTATTTTTGGTAAAAAAAAAAATAAGTGCCGGTACTCAGTGATGTGTTGCCTAACTTATAACTACTAATAAATTAATAATAAACGTTAAAATACAAGAAAAGTACAAATATTTCCCCCACATTGAAAAAGGTGCCGGTACGCCGTACCGGTGCGTACCGTCACAAAAAAAAGCACTGAATATAACTTCCAGGATGGGGAAAATAAAGATAAAAAATTTCTACACTCACTTATTAAAAAAAAAAGCACTCACTAACTGCAGGACTTAATTTATGTTCAATGTCGTTTATAATATAATATAATATAATAGATTCTGTTCTTCTTTTACCGACACCTGTTCTAGTTCTGTCTAATAATCTGTCTAAACTCAAACTCAAACTCTAACGTTAATGTAGAGACAAAAATGGTAGAAGTTTCCAGACGGCATCGAGAAGATTGTTTGGATTGTGGCCCTTTGATTGTGACACGGATTCATTAACGTGCTGCGTCGCCGACACTGGCATGAGCACATTGCGTTATTGCTGAATAGGATAGCAAAAAAAAATGCATTTCATCAACCGTGTAAATTTATATCTAAATTATTATTAAGATGACGGTTACAATTTTTTTTAAAAAAGGGGGTTAGGCTATCTTTCCCTAAGCAAGAAGAAAAAGTCACTTATCCTCCTTTCCACCACCACCACCCCCTTTCTAATTAGATCTGTATCGATTCTCTGATACTATACAGAGTTTCTCAACTTGTATGTTTGAATGTTAGCTTTCAATCCATCATTCTACTTGTCTCTCATTAAAGGATCTCCTGCTAGAGACTGACAAAGGTCATGAGAGACTGGCAATATTTCAGTCACTTTTTCTAGCCCTTGTCTCATGCTAGGGAGGAAGACTGACGCTACTTAAAAGAGCTGCTTAGATGCTCAGACGCCTGCCGAGTTCCAGTGCTGTCTCTGTCTTTGGGAGTTAAAAGAGCTGCTTAGATGCTCAGACGCCTGCCGAGTTCCAGTGATGTATCTGTCTTTGGGAATTAAAAGAGCTGTTTAGATGCTCAGACGCCTGCTGAGTTCCAGTGATGTATCTGTCTTTGGGAATTAAAAGAGCTGCTCAGATGCTCAGACGCCTGCCGAGTTCCAGTGATGTATCTGTCTTTGGGAATTAAAAGAGCTGTTTAGATGCTCAGACGCCTGCCGAGTTCCAGTGATGTATCTGTCTTTGGGAATTAAAAGAGCTGTTTAGATGCTCAGACGCGTGCCGAGTTCCAGTGCTGACTCTGTCTTTGGGAATTAAAAGAGCTGCTCAGATGCTCAGACGCGTGCGGAGTTCCAGTGCTGTCTCTGTCTTTGGGAATTAAAAGAGCTGCTTAGATGCTCAGACGCGTGCCGATTTCCAGTGCTGACTCTGTCTTTGGGAATTAAAAGAGCTGCTCAGATGCTCAGACGCGTGCCGAGTTCCAGTGCTGTCTCTGTCTTTGGGAATTAAAAGAGCTGCTCAGATGCTCAGACGCGTGCCGAGTTCCAGTGCTGTCTCTGTCTTTGGGAATTAAAAGAGCTGCTCAGATGCTCAGACGCGTGCCGAGTTCCAGTGCTGTCTCTGTCTTTGGGAATTAAAAGAGCTGCTCAGATGCTCAGACGCGTGCCGCGTTCCAGTGCTGTCTCTGTCTTTGGGAATTAAAAGAGCTGCTCAGATGCTCAGACGCGTGCCGAGTTCCAGTGCTGTCTCTGTCTTTGGGAATTAAAAGAGCTGCTCAGATGCTCAGACGCCTGCCGAGTTCCAGTGCTGTCTCTTGTTATTGGAAAGCGGAGCCAACAAAATATAATAACTCATTAAAATAACTGGAGGAGGAGAATGTGCTTATCTTCAATGCAAGAAAGAAATTGCTTATCTTCGATGTAAGCGGAGAAATTGCTTATCTTCGATGTAAGAGGAGAATGTGCTTATCTTCGATGGAGGAGCTTTATATAAATCCAAATTAAACTTTTTTTTTAAATTTATGTTACAAAAATGAATTATTCAAGCGCCCCCCCCCCCACCCCTTTTACCTGAAAAGAAGGACATTTTAGACCGTTTTTGCCAGAAACAATATTTATTAATGTAATTACGTCTCTGTCAACGCGATTTTACCCGTCTTTCTCATGTTAGATTGGTCGCGTTTCTTCCGAGCGACGTACATTCATTCTGGTGAAGACTTATTTTTCAAACCTGATCAAAACAGACTCACTACAGCAAGACGACTTGACGACGACGAAACCTTTTACAGACATACATTGAGTCGAATGTCTCACACCTAGAATTGGCCCTGACCGCCCGTTTCTCGAATTAGCTTAATTTGAACTGCCCTCTTTTCAATACGACGACTTGAGCGCTTTAGATGTAAGGGAATACACTTATGTGGCTAATAATGTCGGAAATAGCTTGGGGTCGTCTCCAGCTTTTCTGGATGAGTTTACATCGCTCTTCTTGGTCGTGGCATCTCTGTAATGTACATTATGTGTATTGTATTTTATTTAATCACAGCGCCACTAGTTAAGGTCTGAGACAAAATATAACTGGCTCGTTTTGAATAACTCCTCCCACTGTGACGCTAGTAATCACGCCCTGCTGCACAGGCTTCATCTTGATACTGACTACCTATCTGCAGGAGACTAGCCATAGATACTGACTACCTATCTGCAGGAGACTAGCCATAGATACTGACTACCTATCTGCAGGAGACTAGCCATAGATACTGACTACCTATCTGCAGGAGACTAGCCATAGATACTGACTACCTATCTGCAGGAGACAATTAGTTCAAACTTGAATATTATGGCCCATGTTTTTGTATGGTTGTTACTGAGAGCTTTTCTAACGACTTGATTCTCTCCCTTGCCTTACCCATATTTCTACGATTCAGAAAGTGCAACCCAGCAATCATTCCTGTATGCATAGCTGCCAACTTGTGTACGTTCCACGTGCGGATCAGATTTTTTTGGGGGGGTTGTTCAAACCTCATTATAGTGTCTACATCAGCGGTTCTCAACCTTTTAGGCTCGGCGATCCCTTTTTTACAATCCCCCCACTCTGCCGCGACCCCCCCCCACGCACACACATATACAGCAATAGAAGAATGGACAAAAACAATCCATTTTTTCGATGGTCTTAGACGACCCCTGGCAAATCGTCAATCGACCCCCAAAGGGGTGGCTACCCACAGGTTGAGAACCCCCTGGCCTACTTCGTGCCGATCATTTTGTCCCACACTTAGACGATCTGATCTCTTGATGAAGTGTAAACGTCTGACACGGTCACATGGAGGGGCGCGGACCGGACGGCTTAATGAGCCATAAGGGGGCCGACAGAAGTAGACAGAATGAAACCTGTTTGAGTTACACGTGTGAGCTTCTGGTCCGCACAGGTAACATCAGCCAGGAGAAGTCGACCTTGAGGTCTGGTCTCAATTAGTACAAATGCGGGTTAAAATGCCGCCCTCCCTCCTGCTTTGTTTAACATAAATGCTGGTAATGCTGCACGCTTCTGCATCTGTTTCCAAACTATTAGGCGGAGACTCATTTAGCTCAATCAGATATGTTACGAAAATAGGCAGCTTTAGATGATTGCAGACGGTTTAGTTTTATGATGAGCCCTGATAGAGTTTTGTTGCCAAGTGACTGCATCTCATCTGCTGTCCTATGTGTGATCAGTTATCTCCCCTGCAATGATCATTACGATTGGTATTCCTTTGACCAACATTCTTGGTGTCAAAGTCTTTTAAAAGTGTTTGTTAAACTAAGATTTCAAAAGTATTGGAACCTATACCCATCCTACATTGTACTGGTACGTTGGGGCTCAATTTCCACGATAGGCTTCTATTAGTATTTCATGGTTCTGTTGGTATTGTATAGTTCTTTTGGTTTATTATGGTCCTTTTGATTATAGTTCTTTTGCTATTTTATGGTTCGGTTGATATGTATTGATTTTATCAGTAGGTTAAAGTTACATGTGCATGTGACGGCTCTAAGTGATTCTAATAAGTATGTTATGGTTTTATGGCTATGTTATGGTTCGATTGGTATGTGATGGCATTATTGGGATTCTGTGTGTCTATCATATGTTTAGCTTGCATACGTAGGCCTGTGTTATGGTTTCATTGTGTTCTATTTAGAAGATATCGTCTGTCTTAAAAAAAAAAAAATGGGCCTAGCGTTGTATCGATCGTTTTTCGAATTGGCCAATTAACTTGAATAAGTAGCGGTGTCTAGTCTCCCCAAGCCTCTTAGCTTCAGGGTTGGTGGGCAAACGTGCCTCCTTTTTTACAAAGCTTATGTCAACTCCCTCTGTCTGTCTGGTAAAAAATTTGGAAACGTTATTTCTCCCTCACCCAATCTCGGATCAAGTTGAAACTTAAAAAAATATCTATTATATCTATCAAAACATGAATCATTTAAAAAGAAAAACCCCACTTAGTCGATTAATTAGTGGTAATTAATTATTTTGTTTGATATCGAAATAAGGAAATTACATCTTAATTATTGAGATATATAGTTGTAAGCGCTGATTTCTTCCCTCCTGATAACCTTTGTTTTTTTTTTTAAAAAGGATTATATATATATATTAATTTTTTCTAGAAAAGTTGTAAAAGGTTGCTGAATAGAACTGATCAATTAAGCTTTATGGTGTTTCCAGTAAAATGTTTTGTAAAATGTTTTAAAGGTTTCGGATGTTCCTTCAGAGTTTTAGATAATTACTTCCTAGTCCAAACCTCCCGCAGGACGACGGAGGATGGGAGCGGGCAGGGTTTGAACCATCAATAAATCTGAACGACAGTCCAGCGCGCAAACCACACGACCTAGCAGCCATCCTGTCCAGTGTACTTAATATGGAAGCATGGGTTGACTGTACATGTTGAAAACCATACAATCTTTTTAGTTTCAATTCCTTCTATTAGCTGATACTTTCGTGCTTGCCAAAATCATAAGTCCACAACTCCAAACCACAAGGAAAAAAACTCAACCACTGTTTAAAAAAATGACTCATTTATTTTTAGCTGAAAGTTCACACATATTAGCATGGCTGTTGAACTAAGTTAGAGTGTCGCGATAAGAAAGTCCCATAGACATAAATAAATATAGACTGGCCGATTAAAGAGTTTTATGAAACGAAAATTTGTGACTTGCAATTTTGTGTACTTTATAATACAGCATTTATGAGCAGTATAAAAGTTAAGTAATCATATCTATTTCAGCCATAACCTATATAAGTATTACAATAGTTTTGTTTAATCTCTAAGAATGAAGATCATGCAACTTTTCATAATTCGGAAATCCGAATACAATAGATATACATGTTTTCAAGTTACTTGAAGTTACTTCCTTCGGCCAGTCTATATTTATTTATGTCTATGGAAAGTCCACATATATTAGCAATAGATACTGACTACCTATCTGCAGGAGATTAGCAATAGATACTGACTACGTATTTGCAGGAGATTAGCAATAGATACTGACTACGTATTTGCATGAGAATAGCAATAGATACTGACTACGTATTTGCATGAGAATAGCCATAGATACTGACTACCTATCTGCAGGAGACTAGCCATAGATACTGACTACCTATATGCAGGAGACTAGCCATAGATACTGACTACGTATTTATAGGAAATTAGCCATAGATACTGACTACCTATCTTCAGGAGACTATCCATAGATACTGACTACCTATCTGCAGGAGACTAGCCATAGATACTGATTACCTATCTGCAGGAGACTAGCCATAGATACTGACTACCTATCTGCAGGAGACTAGCAAGGTGTGTTATTCCCATTCTTTACCAGGTTTATTTGATGATCTACCTGATCTGGAACATGAAAGTTGGCCAATACAATACTGACCTTACAGGGGTCACTGTTTTTATGTCTCTCAAAGTGTCAGCGGGTTTTCAAACATTAGTATAAGGGGCCCTCATTTTTATGTATTGATTGCTTTAGTCATTCTGCACGCTTTGGTATTCTCAATTAAACTCCATTCAGAAACCTATTCAAATTGTATGCTTATAGTCACTATGTTACACCGACATATTCATTAGTTTCACTCGAATCGAATTATCATACTTGTGACATTGTACTCAAAGTAGGTCGGCGGAGGTGATTCACCTAATTATCTTACGCCAGCGTTTGACCAATGAGTAGATCAGCCCACTTTTGACCATAATCTTCGACTCGAAGTCAGGCCTTATTATTATTATTATTATGTTAGAAATGAACGAGTAGTCATTCTCTGGCGCTGCCAGGGTCGAGTTTCGCTAAAGAGAAACAAAATTCATCATTATTATTATTATTATTATTATTAGATCAGCCGATTTTTAAAGTTGAAAATAACAACAACAAACATTTGAATACATGAAAGAATAAAAAAAAAGTTTTGCATCTGTTTTTACTTTGTCATCAAATATAATTTACAGAAATAAACAACTAGAATACTGGATCTAGTTAGAGATATAGTATTGATATTGTGTATTTATTAATTGTAAAAGTATTATAATAGAAATTAATTCTGCCAGTCCAGCTGTTTTTTTTTCTACATAAGACGATGCGCAAAATGTTCCTGAGCTTCTATATCATAGACTTCTATAGTATACTAGACTGGGAACCGGAAATAAATTCTTATCCGCGACTGATCGATTCACAGACCTATATATATAGATTTTTATGTACGTAAACTCTTTTTTAAGCGCTAAGGGGAGTCACCCCAATCAATCTTTTCTGTCTTAGAAAAGTAATGATCTTTAGTTTTCAAAGTTTAGAAATAATGCAAAATCATTTCTCGGATATTCACGCAAATATATGAAACTAAGCCATTTCCGGTTTGTTTCCATTGATTCAGTCGTTTTTTTTTTTAAATTTTATAAGTCTAACGAAATATGAATTTAATATCTTTTTATGTGTTTTTATTTGAACTATTCTGTTTTTAGATTCAATTTCTGATATTATGTTACATTCCGGTGGTATAATAGACATTGTCTTTTATTAACTGGGACATTATAAATCTCTATAAATAACCTGCTGTATAACAAATATGTTGTAATATCAAATGTCTGTAGACATGTATTGCTTTAATACCATTAAAGAAAAATACGCATATGCATCGATGACTGCGCGACGTTGAATCCCCAGCGACGATGAATACATTCTAGCACTGTGGGGTAGATTTTTTTTTAGTGACCACAAAATGCGCATTTAAAGTAACCATTATTTTTTCGAAAGTGTTACTTGTAATAAGTACTTGATTGTATACTTTGAGAGTCGATATGAGATATCTGACTCTTTCCTTGTCTTGTATTGAAGTGCTTAACTTGCTTTGCTTTCTCTCCTAAACACTTAACTGTATCCTCTCCCTTTATTTTTTTCTTTCGGATTTTTACAGTCCTTCTAAGTTTTCTTTTTCTTGCCATCTCTTACTATTTTGTCTTACGTATTTCATAGATCCTCTGTCTCAGACTCTCTGTCTCTCTCTTTATTTTCGAAGTTTACTCACTCTCTCTCTCTCTCTCTCTCTGTTACTCTCTCTATATATATATATAGGCCTATATATAACATTTAAGCTCCTCCGAAAATGCATTTTTTTTCTGTTTCTCAAAACTTTTTCTCACTTCGTACCTTTCCGTGACTCTTCGTACCTTTCCGTGACTCTTCGTACCTTTCCGTGACTCTTCGTACCTTTTTTTTTTTTACCTTTTCAGTTCGCCATCCTCATTTTTGAGTGCCATTAAACTTTGGCGATGGTTCTTTTATTTGTTTTTCTGTAAAAAGACGTATTCTTTGAAGTATTTAAGAGTGCTTTAATTTTATCTTCATCTTTTTTTTTTTTAGAGACGATAATGATGATGATAATGCTGAAATTAACTCTTCTTATGGTGGAGGTAAAATGGACAGTTTAAAAACACACTAGATCAATATAGTGTACCAAAACCAATGTAAATTGTGGGAGATGCAATTCGCCAACTTATTGCAGTAACAAAAAAATGCAGACACGTATGCCCATTGGGCGAAATACTTTTATTATCTGATATAGGCTCTGATTTGTGTAGAGCGCTATTGAAGCATGATCAGTACACAGAGGTCCATATTACATTTATCGACATTCATCAGGGAGTAATATCTCTGCTGCCTTAAGGCCTTCGATAAGCACAATTTATGGGAGGTCCAGAACAATAAACAAGCAGAGAAAAAAAAACTTAAATAAAAAAAAAAGCTTATCTAAGAAAAAAAACAGTCACTTATCTGAAGATAGTAGGGCTTAGCGCCCTTACTGCTATATAAAACAATTGTTTATTTTTTCATTGATTCATGTATGGTCATCGACTATGAATAAATATGCAAAATCTCAACTTGATCCGAAAATGGACGTGGGAGCAAAACGTGACGAAACGTAATGCTGGGATTAAATCCATACATACATCCATCCACATTTCTGATTAAGTAAGCATTTATTCCCCTTATTATCAAACAAAATATTTCATCAACTAATATTTTGATTGATCTATGCCCTTTCAGGACCAATGAATAATTGTGCCATGTTTCAACTTGATCCGAGAATAGAATAACAAGGCAGACAGACAGAGTCAGTTGATATCAGCTTTGTTAAAACAAGCAAAATATAAAAATACTTAAAAAAAAAACAAACAAACAGAGCAGGAAATGAACCGCCCAATTACTGATATATATATATATATATATATATATATATATATATATATATATATATATCAATATTGCAAGATTTACCTCCCATACAAATAAAAAAAAGGAACAATTAATTTGATTGTTTTGTTATCAATAATGAATAATTGCGCAACGTTTCAACTTGATCTGAGAATAAGAAGTGGAAGAAATATCATGTACAAGATTTGTACCAGACAGACACAGTGAAATAATCTTTGTACCAGACAGACACAGTGAAATAATCTTTGTACCAGACAGACACAGTGAAATAATCTTTGTACCAGACAGACACAGTGAAATAATCTTTGTACCAGACAGACACAGTGAAATAATCTTTGTACCAGACAGACCCAGTGAAATAATCTTTGTAATAAAAACGAAATAGCCCTGTGATGCTTGGACCAATGACGGCCTAAAAGCTCAACAACAATAGACTACATTCGTGTTAACATTTCGCGAGGACATTCTTTACGTCGTTTTAAATCTGTATTAAACTGCGATCACTTGTTTCACACCTAGAAATCCTTTCTTTTGAACCCTTGGTGCCAGCGAGTAAATATGTGTCCACTCCTCCCCTGCTCCATCCACCACGTTTTGTTCTAAAAGTCACAGCATCATCTTTCTGGCAAAGTAAACAGAAAGTATAGCTTTCTGTCATAATTTTTTTTTTTCCGGATTTCTTAATTAAGTTCGATTCTGTACAACCAGTTTTTTTCTTCTTCTTTTTTTTTTTTTTTGATAGCTTAAGTAGAGCGTAACTTTCATGCTTATAGTATGCTCAGGGAGAGATGGTCCTATCTCTTTTGTGGACCAGTGGGGAGGGGAGTATCTTGGAAAAGGTTTCCATGCTGCTTTTTGGCGTTTAGCGAACGCAACACATCGGGTTTCGAACTCAACCTCTCTTGGTATTTAGCCAAGTGTGTTTTTTTTCCAGTTTGCCACACAGCCTTTCTTCTTGGAAAATAAAAAGATATCCCTTTTTTTTAATTGCAAGATTTTGCAGATTTTATGCTTCCATTCTGTACTTTGATTCTGTTGTTTGACTAGCAAACACACGTCTATTGGCTCCCACCCAACGTATTTTTTTTTATAATTAAGACATTTTCGTAAAGTCAACTTAACGAGACAATTCTTAAAACATTTTTTTTTTTACTTTCTTCTCATATGAAGTTCCAGACCTTGCGATCTATAGATAAGATAAGATAAGATCATTTTATTGATCCAATCAAATGGAAATTCAGTTTGACTTCTATTGACAACCTCATACGTCTGTTAGCCCCCACCCAACGTGAGGCTGTTCTACAACCTATAGGGCAGATGATATAAAGGTTATCTGTTTCTGTGGCCCACGGTTTACGAGGGTAGCATGTGGCCAGCCCAACGACCAAAACGCCTTTACGTGTCCCCAAAGTTATGTCAGGTACCAATCAGAGCTGGGTGGACTTAGAGGCGCCCTAAAGATCCCGAAATTAAATCTCAGTCTTTACCAGGATTTGAACCCTGGACTCTCCAGTTCGAATGCCGAGCGCTTTGCACTCAACCGACGTGCGAACTCTTTCCCTCTCTCTTCCGACCAACTACGCACATATCTGTTTATACTGTACTGTGTAGAGTGTATTTATTTATTTTATGGCTTAAATAATAACATTGCCCATGTGGCGTTTTCAACTGTATATCTATTCCCTAATTTCATTATGATGGATAGGGGCATTTTTAGGATACCCCACATCACATGTTAGATCTAACATCACGCGGTGGTTAAAATTGGTTCTCAGTAGAGATGATGTTATTATCAGCAACTTGGTCACGTGACCTAAAATGTAGCTCTAGATGTCTTCTGACAACTCTTTTTTTTTTTTTTTTTGTCCTTAACAAACACAGTTCATTGTGAGATTCGACCATTCGTTTAAGGTTTTGAACCCATAATTACCATTGTTTCCCTGCTCTGACGTCATCCCGTATAACGTAACCAGTAAACAGGCCCGTAAAAAAAAAAAAACAAAAAAAAAAACTCGTCCCTTTGTGAAATTCACGTGTCATCATAAAGTTCAGCGAGGACGTTGTGGAAGTCGATCTGTTGTTTAGCAGGTCATTAATTAGATTGAGATGTTGGAAGATGAAAGAAACATTACAAGTTCGACTCGTGGTGTTAAAAGCGCCGGGGATTCCGTTATCTTAATGTCTCTCTGTTTTCTTCCTTCTTTTCCTCACTAAACTCAAGGAAGTGAGCAGGAAGAAACAGCTTTAGTGGCTCGTTTTGTGGCTCGTTTCAACTTCTCCAAGGACTCTCCCTCCCCCCCCCCTTTTTTTTTACATTCATAAATTCCAAACAGACTTTATATTTAATGAATGTACCTGAGCTGTTACATTTGGTTCCGATAGTACAGCGCTATATTTATATTGGAGAGTTTTAGGATGAACTGAATAATGTCAGGGACTCTTCACTGTTATCAACTAAATAATAATTAATAATAATAATAAAAAGAATTGAGCTGTACTGTTAACAATACCACAAAGCGTGGCAGTTGGTCTGAATTACTTGATAGTTACTTGCTGATTTGTTTCTAAGTACGTTTGAAGCCATAGAGCGAACGTCTACTACTGCCTCCGTGTTGAAACTAGTTTGTGAGACACAAAATGGAAGAGCTGGTATAAAATTTGATTCTGCGGTGCTGGAAAGGGCACAAATATATTAGCATTCACTATTGGAAACAAACAGCTTATCAACACTTCCTATAGTTTGTGATACACAAAATGGAAGAGCTGGTATAAAATTTGATTCTGCGGTGCTGGAAAGGGCACAAATATATTAGCATTCACTATTGGAAACAAACAGCTCATCGACACTTCCTATAGTTTGTGATACACAAAATGGAAGAGCTGGTATAAAATTTGATTCTGCAGTGCTGGAAAGGGCACAAATATATTAGCATTCACTATTGAAAACAAACAGCTTACCAACACTTCCTATAGTTTTACATCGGATATACCGAAAAGCTAGCTATTTATAGTTTTTCCGTTATGTATGAAAATCTGGGTGAAAATTTCCTTTTTTTTTTTTTTGTTTTTTTCTTATTCTCCTTGTCCATCAACTCCGTCTCTGATTTAGACTTAACAAAATTCAGATTAGTGATTAGTATGTGTGTGTGTGGGGGGGAGTTGCTCACTGTAAGCGGCTAAGTTGAGATAAGCTTTTGGGAACAAGTCTAGAATTCAGAATTTATTTGCTTAAAAGTGGGTTGTTTGACTCGGGATCTACATAAACTTCATAAAGGGAATGTACTGTATCACTGCCTTGTTTTGTTTTCAAACATACGATTACTGGGATTGTCATAAGTAACCAGATCAGATATTCGCCTGTGCTTTTTGTTTTTCTATCTAGACTCTAGCTTTTGGCTGCAGTGTTGAAAACTCTTTTGAGACTGACAGATCTGCTCAGGGTAGGCAGAAAATACTTTCCCCAACTCGAACCTGGAAGAGTTACTCTTGTCGTAGGCTACTTCTGTTTCTTACAACGGGAGTTATAGGGTAAACAAATGACGTGCTTCAATGACAAATTTAGTCATTTATCTGCATAGTTCTTTTCTAAATCGACCACCAGCGGACAATGCTTAGGCTTGTGCTGTTAAAATGTGTTGGGTACAGCTGGGGCTGCTTGGCCACGAGGAAATACTGCATTCTTCATTTATCTTCGGACTCGAAGACAAGCCTTAGTATTACTATTTCCTGATGAACTCATTTTACGAGCGTTGATTTAGATTTTTTTGTTTTGAAAAAAAAAAAAAGGTTTTGGAAATTGATTTCATATTTGCCCCCATTTTATCAAAGACAATAACTATTTCGTTGTATGATGAATACTCAGAGACCAAAGGCGTTGATGAAAGACATGTTTCTATTTAGAGATGAATAATTAGTATAAATAATCATTTTCACCTGTATACAAAGAAGTTTCATGTTGCGTGACACATATAAAGCATCTACCAAAGACTCAGCACTTGTCCAATCTGTTGGATACACGAGAGTGACCAGTTTGTTTTTCCCTGCAAGAATTATCGCCCTTTACATTTGTGGAATGTGTACATCAAAATAAAACAGTGACACTACATATGTCGCCATCGAATGTTCGCGTATGTGCCGTTAAAATTATGCTTAGATCAAATCTTTACCTGCTCGGTAGTTAGGCTCTCCTCCGTTACGTGGATGTAATCAATCGAGACCTCAAAACATTGATACTGACCGCACTACGTGGATAAAGATGGTGACCAAGAAAGCAGTGGACAGCGCGAAAAAAAAAACATGGGCCTCAGCTCTGGAGCCCTGAGTGCCCCTGGGGACCTTGTAATATGACCACTAGGATAAACAATCAAATACCAGAGCTCGTTAGTTCCCTTGGCTATTAAATGATTGAAGCCAACTTTATCATGCAAGCTTCACACGCTATGTTCCACTAGTGTATCAATGTGCATTTCGTTTTCTATTCTTGTTAAGTTTTGTTTTGTAAAATGTTTTACATGTTTCGGATGTTCCTTCAGAGTTGAAGATAGTTTACTTCCTAGTCCAAACCTCCCGCAGGACGACGGGGGGATGGGAGCGGGCAGGATTTGAACCCTCGACCATCGATAAATCCGAACGACAGTCCAGCGCGCAAACCGCACGACCAGGCAGCCAACCAACTGTTATGTGTAAGACACATTTCTTCATGGATAATAACGATTTATACTATTATTATTTTAGAAATGATTTCATTCTTATTCTGCCATGGTCGAGCTTCGTCAGAGAGAAACAAAATTCACTGTAGATCCCTTAGCAGTGTGCACTGAGAAATTTTCTGGTGATCTGGCAAGTCTGCAACAGTACCGTCCACTGACATGCAACGAGACTCCTCTTTGGGTTGTTTAGAACCTCGAATTTGTTTGCGTGGTCAGTTGCCACTATCCTGTTGGTTAATATAAAACAAAGAAAAGCTAAACACGTCATAGCTTTCAGCGGCCATCTTTATTATTTTCATTACTTCAGTTTTTTTTAAAAAAGAAAGCTTGTAAAGTGGATGTAAAACCAGTACTCACTCCATACCCACGGTTCTATATTTTATACCAGATCTAATCGAAGAGCATAAATACTGTCATTTGTTTGTGTAGGCTGATACAATAGACGTACCTTGTCTTGCTCTTTTCGATCTGCATAAAGCGCTTATCTTGTCGAAGCCGAACACTAATCGTTGGTGTCCCGGAGCAGTCTTGGAGTATCAAACAGATCTTCAAGAGACACTTTAATTAGGTGGTAGGAATGAATCGTTGTGCCAGTCAAACTATCGTTGTGTGTTTTAATGTGCACCCGAGGTGTACGGAAATAGACAGTGCACATCCGTTGTCAGGGTGTCATATTATTTCCCACCATTCTGGTGACCCAGTTGTAGATGATAGAGTTACAGCGTTATCGTTTTTGTACACTTCTGTTTCATTTCATTTGTTTGTCTGTTCTTCCGTTTGTCGGAAGTTTGTCCATTGTCTTTGTCCATTGTCTGTATCCATAATCTTTGTCCATTGTCTTTGTCCATTACCTTTGTTCATTACCTTTGTCCATTGTCTTTGTCCATTATCTGTATCCATAATCTTTGTCCGTTGTCTTTGTCCATTATCTTTATCCGTAATCTTTGTCCGTTGTCTTTGTCCATTGTCGTTTTCTTTACGAAAAGCATGTAATTATATTTCGATTTTAGTCATCCATAGGGTCCGAACCCCACGCAATAAAGTCAGTGATTCATATCGTGCATACAAGAAACGCCGTAGATCGCTTCGACATGTCCACTGCGCGTTGGCAGCTAGGTAAATCGCTTTCAAACAAAGGGTCTCGGGAATGAGCTTTTAAACTTCGAGATTATACTATAAGTTACGCCCTTGACCAACTCTCCCCACCCTCCCACCAACTCTGAGGGGTACAGGACATATGTTTGGGAAAAGCGGTTTATCTTGTGCTTTTTATCTTTTGCTGACACACTTGTTGACCGCAACACATAGAAACAGATGAGTTTTACATCGTCTGCCCCCATAGGTCGCGAGGTCCTAAACAGCGACCTTTACCTTTACGATTTAAAAAAAAAAAGGGTTTATGTTTGATCAGTCATTAAATTCAAATGCTATAAAGATGTTAAAATCCATGAAATTACTGCATTCCTACAGAATTTCATAATCTCACCATTTTGTGTATTTGATTCGATGTATAGTTTCCCCACTCTTCGTGTTGCTGTTTGCTTTTTTTTAAACATATTTCCATGTATTTCTTTCATCTTCCCTGAGAGCATCAACACAACAACAGGGCTAGTCAAGACTTGAGCGGGAATTCCTTACTGACCACACATACTGACCACAGTAACAGTTGGAGTTCGAGGCGTGTGGGCAAGACGGTAACATGGGACTTCCCGTGGAAGACAGCCCACTGCATTAACTTCCGGTTCCATTACTGTCTTCGTTTACAAGAGCAAAGGTGGCGAAGAACGAAAGGCTGTGCGCTGCTTTCAGTCTTTTCGTACTCGTGTTGGATGTGGAAACTATGTAGAAAACACAATTGTTACAGCATCCATTACAAGGCTTGTATTAATTCTCTGGGTCTGTCCGTCAGTACAAAGTCTGTACACGTTTGTTCTACCCATTTTCCATTCTAGGATCGAGTTGAAATTTTGCACATTTATTAATTGCCAATAACAATAAACGAAACAATCAAAGAATTAATCGATTAATGGTAATTAAATAATTTTTTGTTTTACATAGCAAAAGAGAATTTAAACCCTGCTGTAAAAATGGCAGTGATTTTGCGGTTCTTCTCCTTAGATAAAGTTGTTTTTTTTTATTTTGTATGTTTTATTTTAACTAAATCTATTGTCTGGGACTGCACTCCTTTCGTTTATCATGTTCCTTCTAACGATCCTGTGTTCTATCGTGTAAGAATAAAATATCTTTATAATAAAAACCCACAGACTGTAGTAGATGTTAGCAGTTGTCGAGGTTACTAGGATTGCTTGAAGATTACTTATATAGCAATATGACATTGGTCTTACCAAAATGAAAATGTTTCTTATATTTATAAATGGTTTCAGTGGCTACACGAGGTGGTGTGTGACAATGCCTTGTGGTCGTAAATTTGGGAGAAATAAAAGAAACTGCCTTTAAGCTTAACCTACTACTGAAGTCATTTATTCAATACACTTAATGATCGTCTAGTTTTCATTAATAATGAGTTATAAATAATTGCAGTCACATCAAACCATAACCCAAACCCTTAGAAAAGATACCAGCAACAGAGCTAGGCAGGCCATAGAGTGGAACCCCCCCCCAGGGAACAAGACGCAGAGGAAGACCAAAAAGAACATGGCGACGCAGTGTACTTGAAGAAGCAGAGAAGACCGGGGAAGAGCTGGGACACCATCAAAAAGCTAGCAAGAGACCGTGGAGAGTGGCGTGTTTATGTCGAGGCCCTATGTTCCATGAGGAACTCAAAGGAATGATGATGATGATGATGATGACATCAAATGTAGAGCGCGCATTGAGATTAAATTAGGCCAGTGTGTTAGACCTGACTTTGGAACGAAAATCTTTGAGGTGTCTGTCCCTGTCATCAAATCCACTGAGTACTGCTGGTGATTAGAAATCAACTGTGACCTACTTGCACTGACTCATATGCTGTGAGCATAACATGATCATTTCTTTTGGTAACCCTGCCTCGAGTCCCTAGTGACCACCATGATGTCATGGCACTTCGCTATTATCTTGTAAGTCTCGTAATCAGGTCTCTAGAGTAAACATTCTTTCGGCTTATTCTATTTTTTTTAAACTGGGCATGCTGTTATGTCTGGGCATTATTATTCTTGATTTTAAATCTATATCTCTTCCGGCATAAAGGGAGACAAGTTCGAGACTGAACCAAACGTTACTTCTCTGGAAAGATGTAGAATCAGTGCCCACTGCATATGCACAGTCGTGACGGTCATCTGTATACATAATTCTCTACGTCGCCCAACCGTGCGGGACATCACGCACCCACGCCTCCTCCCGCCCGCACCCTCGCCTTCCTCGCTCTCCAGGCATGCGCACACAGTCGTTTGCCCAAACCCTCCCCATTTGGACAACTGTGTCTTTCAGGAATTATTCACCCGTCACTTAATAGCGGCGTATGCTACGCCGCTGGTCGGCTAGCATATTTTATTCCAGATCTAATAAAAGAGCATAAAAACTGTCATGTGCTTTGTTTTGGGTGTGTTCTTCCTTCTTTCTCTCTCTCTCTCTCTCATACCTTCTATATCTCTATTTCTTCTTGTCTTATTCTTCGTCTCTTAAGTTTTCACTTTTTTTCCTGCCTGCTCTTACAATTTTTTTTCCGGTCTTTTCAAATTCTTAACTTTAACATCTTCACCACTTTGAACTTAAAATATAATCTTTTGTTAGTTGAAAAATGTAGACATTCAATTTTTTTTTTGTAAGAGAACTTATTCAATAGCAGAAATATTTTTAAGTTGTAAAACTGTTCTCTTTACCTTCGGAATCTATTATTTCAAGAGAGTACACTTTAGTTGTTGGCCTATTGCATTCTTAGCAAGCAGGAGCCAGCATTTAACTGCACGTGATGGCAGCGTATTGTCTGAACATTTGGCGGCTCGTCAAAAAAAAACCAGCGCACTTCTCCCAAGTATCAGAACAAGCTTAAAAAAAAACCCCTTATCTTCAATAATTCTTTTGTTAGAGCACCAAGGTGAACAAAAAATTATTTTCAAGTGACTGACTCAGCGGAATGTTTGGGGAATGAGTGGATTTTATTTTTATCATTAGCATTGAAATAATGACATACCTGAGCGCTAAGGGAACGCTGTTGATTAAGATATGAGCAGTGGAGACTGTGTATATGCTAAATTAAACTCACTTTGCTTTGTTTTAATAAGTGCGTAGTGAAAATGGGCCACTCATATGACTTAACTCTTTCTCTCCGTTATTATTTTTCCACGACTCGAAGGAGTTCTTCTTTTAGCTCATTACTATTTCACTACCCTGTTATGATTAAGCTTCAATAGCTTTGTTGTTTGTTATCAGAAAATGTTCTATTTGGTACAGAATTAAAGGGGAACGCATGCTCTTTTTTATATAACACAAAGTCAGGTTTATAAAAATAATTTTTAATTTAATTTAATGAGGTCAAATCAACGATGGGAACGTCGAATAGGAGAGAAAGAGTTAAACAGTTCAGTTTAAAGTTAAATAACGTGCATTCACGCTAGCTTTCAAAATATATATCTAATTGTCTGCTGATTTGGTTAGGATGGAATTGTAGACCTCAAACGAAGTCAGCTTTAAATGACTTCTTGGCCTGACCTGGGTACAATAAACGCTTAGGGTTATGGCCTCGCTGAAGGCTGCTTCTTTCAATCCAATCACGACTATGGTTCATCTAGCACTATTTCATGTGGTTTTAGAAGACCTTTTCTAGATAGACCCCCGTCCTCGTACACAGCAAGCAAAGGTGGTATTTGTTTCGGTGGAAGAGGAACCAGCCATTTCTCGTTTGCCATAGATCAGCGTTTCACAAACTTTTGACCTATGTGTACCCCTTTTATAATTTTGTAATGCTGAGTACCCCTCGACCACAATTTAATTTATTAACCCAACATAATAAATGGGTATTTAAAAAAAAATCAGCCTAGTTAATGAGGTGCAAGGTGTACCCCCTCCAAAGTCTTCCCGTACCCCCTCCAAAGTCTTCCCGTACCCCACTTTGGGAACCACTGCCATATATTGAGTGAAGCTCCCATTATGATAGGGAAAATAACCGGATTTGTTGGTATTTTCAAAAGATGTTCAAATGTAATATCTCTATATGGACTTGTCATAAAGTTGTTCGAATGTAATATCTCTATAGGGGCTTGTCAAAGTGTTCCAAATGTAATATCTCATGCTCAAAGATCCAATGCATATATCAGAAACTATTTAGGAGTAGCTTAGAAAAGCAAAAGCTCTGCCAGAAATAGGTTGACGGGTGAACAACTCAATTAGGTTTTAATTTTAAGTACATCCGAAGCTGAACCAAATTAAGAACTATTATCAAAACTTCATTCATCGCATTAGTTTAAAATTTTTTATATAATTAATTGTGATACTAAATGTATTTATTTTTCTTAATTAAAAAAAATATATGGCCGCCAAAATGTTCACTTTAATTTTTTGGCCCGCTCTTCAAAAAATTTGCCAATCTCTCCTCTAGCGTTTTTTTTCCCTCACGGGCGAATTCATCCATTCCTTCTCTCTTTCTCTTTCTCTCTCTCTCTTTCTTTTTTTTTCTCTCTCTCTCTCATCTTATCTGTCTGTCCGTCCGTCCGTCTGTCCGTTATTCCGTCTTTCTTTCTCTCTTATATGTCTGTCTGCCTGTCATTCCGTCTGTCTGTTAATATATTGTTCTCTCTGTTTCTTACTAAAATAACAATTTCCAGCATCAGCATCAGTTCTTGGATTAAAATAATTACTCAAATGTTTAAAGGGAAGTAAAAAAAAAAAAAAAAAAAGGCTGTGCAGCGTATTCATTATTTTCATCACTTTGACGTCATCGGTAGCCAGCGCGACAGCATGTGTCATTGTGACAACGTGGTTTGGGCTTGATTTGTGTCTTTCACAATTTTAGGTCAACCACTCATAAAATCGATAGCTTAAAAGGAAAAGGGGGGGGGGCGTCAGGGAAAAAATGCTCGACTTTTTCTCTTTATAATGCGATTACCTTCCCCTGGGCGTTCGCCTGGCCATTTCGGTGATGAAGTTGTAGATACTACGGTTGCCGATGTGTCCAATTCATTCATTCTACAGTTACGTGACAAATGTAAAGCATTACTTCGGTTATGTTTTTATATGGGGCAGTGATGTGTGTCACCTGAATCATTTGCATATTGATAAGTGGTTTTTAACATAAGATGCTGGCAATCTTTTTTTTTTTTTACAACGTTTGTAGATATATAAAGATCCTATCGGTGTAATCACTGCAATATCACACATTATCTTTACATCTTTATGGAGTTCTATCCTCCTTCCATCCCTCTTTTCTCTCTCTCTCTCTCTCTCTCTCTCTCTCTTTCTCTCTCTGCATGTTGTCTTTGCTCCATATCACATTTGATTAGAGTAACAACTTTAGTAAAATCACTAAATCTAGAAACCCTTCAGGGGAGAAGACTTAAAAGTGAAGTAGGAAATATACATAAAACACTGAACCATAATCTTCAGATACAAAAACAAAATCTAATAAAATACTCAGAAAGACACAAAAATAAAGGCACATTCCTCGTTCCATATGCTAGGACAAATTTGTACAAATGCATTTTTTTTCCTAGTGCTAATAGAGTATGGAATAGCCAGGAAAACCAATGACTTAGCAGAATTCAAGTCATTGTAGAATGCATGACCATATTGACATAGGAACACGCGTAGGACGTAATCATCTTCTTTTTGGAAGCAACGTCTGTTTTTCATAAGATAAGATATCTTTGTTCATCTTAAAAGCCAGGTTGGAAGTCAAGGGCACAAGTAAAGATCAGATTGTCGACGATGCAGAGTTCTTGGCTACAAATCCAAAGTTCTTGAGTCCTAGCCCTGACGAGTCTTTAATAAGATATAAAGACTTTCCTGTATCTTCTACACACAATCTCCAACGGGAATCTCCGCGTATCATCAAGAGAGGCACTTATATTACTACGTTACTAGTGTGTTGAATGCTGGGTAAAGAGCCAATATGGAGCTCTCGCGCTTGGCTTCTTCCTCTCATTCTCTGGACATTTAGCTTCGCATGTTGTCCAGCTATTCTCAACCTTTTCAGACCCGGAACACATCCATTGGGGCACTTTCTTAATGAACATGAGCTATTTCCCACTAATAGGGTGGTTTGCTGGATATAGAATGTGAACTATCGCTATAAAACATATGAATGTAAAGCTCCTGTTTGTTCCACCGTAACGGGGTGTCAGAATCTGACCGCATGCTATAAAAACCATTCCCATTTCTTCACTAGTATACCTCGCCATGCCTCGCTATCTGACTAAAAGGGCAACTTCTCAATAAATCTTTGAAAAACCTCTGACAGCAGGTAAGCTGTTCGCATAACCTCCGTAGACTCAAGATAAATGAATTCAGATGAATGGTTCATATGTCACAGAGCGATGATTTAATCATTTGTAATGTATGCTCCTTTAATACAATATGAGTTTGTTTAGTCAGCCCCCCGCCGCCTCCTCCTGCCCCCATCGCTCGTCTCATTTCCGCTATAACAGCGCATGTCGCGCCCATTTTCGTCTATTCCATGATGAATTATGCAACCCTAGCGCTCCATAAATCCTAGACGCTAAACGTATTTATTTTATTTGGACAAAATTATGCTTTACGTGAGAAAACTTATCAACAGATGTCTGGGTCTGTCGCTGGGTTGAAACATGGAGACGGGATTAAAAAAAAAAACACAGAAAAACTCAACTGTCTTGTCTAGACGAAGAGCTTGCGGAATACGATGCCTATGAAGTGGGAGTATTTTATCCGCTGTCTCTTTGGCAGATTGAAACTTTGTACATGTCTGTATCACTAAATGAGAATTTTGTTAAAAGGCATTAAAACAGGGGTTCTGATAGGCCTGCTTCTATTTTAACGGCTGAGGAAAAGAGCATTGAAATCACGGGTGGCTCCTCCAGAAATGTGAGATTATCTTTGAACTCATTTCTTTTAAAATATTTACCTTGACTCTTGGACAGTGCAGATATTAATGTTAAAAAAAAATGTTAATGATCTCTTTTCTCTGCCCTATTCCCCCTCCCCCCCCCGGTCGTGCTGCTGTGAGGAGTGCTTGCACTGGACTCAATATCTCTAGTGGCTGGAAATATCTGTCTTATCATTGAAGCATCATGTCTTTACCTCAAGTCTACCCCATTCATTTTCCTGTTTCAAAAATTGCACTCTCTTCCCAGATTGCGCATCAGCCAACAAGGGAGATAATATGTAAAGAACTCTATACAGAATAATGTCCCTGCACAAAAACATGAATTGAAGAAGGTTGTGAAATGTGTGTTCATTAGTCGGGCATCTTGAATTATGTCTTTAGGACTGTCAGATTATCAGGCTGCTGACGATGTTGGAAGTTATTAAAGGGAACACAACTCTGTTTTGCTTAGGGAGGGGAGGCAACTTATAAAGGTAGTCAGGAAATCTCTTCTGTGTGACGTCGGATACAAAATGGTTGGCATATATAAAAAAAAAAAAAGGTGGAGGGGCGAAGCCGTTATCTCTTTGAGCTGAGAAAAGCGCAATTAAATTTGATTAATTATTTTAATAGCCTTCGCCCATCGATCACTAAATTCATTTCCGTGGATCATAAAAATGCCTGTATGCCGTGGAGAGGGAATATTGCACAGATCCACGTTTTCCTCTCAGCCAGGGATAGTTAGCGAAACAAAAAGAAAGAATTTAATCAACTGGAATGACTGTCAGATATCGTCCAAGTATTTGAAAGTGTCTATAGAAGATGTTGATATATTTTGAATGAATCATTTCATCCTGTTGAATTATTCTAGAGCGATGACAATAGTTTCTTCAAAACAAAATTAATGAACAGGTAGGGAATGAAAGATCATGAGAGAGTCCGACCATGGGGGAAGTCGACAATCGGAGAGTCTGACCATCGGGTGTCAGACCATGAGAGTCAGACAATAAGGGAGTCAGCCCATGGGAGAGTCAGACCAGACCATGGGAGAGTCAGACCATGAGTGTCAGACAATAAAGGAGTCAGCCCATGAGTGTCAGACAATAAAGGAGTCAGCCCATGGGAGAGTCAGACCAGACCATGGGGGAGGGGGGGGTCAGACCATGAGTGTCAGACTATAAGGGAGTCAGCCCAAGGGAGAGTCAGTCCATGGGAGAGTCAGACCATGAGGGAACTAGACCACAGACGAGGGGTGTAAAAACAAAAGACCATGACGGAGTCAGACAATGGGGGAGCTTGACCACAGACCATGTGGTATAAAACATGGGGTGGGGGGATCATACCATGAGGGAGTTAGATCTTGGGCCGAGTGGGGGTGGGGGGGGGGGCGTGGAGTCATAGTGGGGTTGCCAGACAATGGGGGAGCTAGACCACAGACCATGGGGTGTAAAATGTGAGGGTCAGACCCTGGTGTGTCCAACTATTGGGGAGACAGACCATAAGGGGAGTCAGATTATGGGAAAGTCAATGAAAGGGGACACGAGAATTCGATCTGACTATTGATCAGAAATCTCTTTGTGTTACTGCGCGTTCATGTGATGCCCTAGACGCTAACAGACATTTTGATTTCTTGCCTGTGTTTGTTCTTGTCGCTGGCAAAGACTTGAAAGTCACCACGTTTGCACTTATTATCTGATTAGATACAGTATCTTTATTGTCGAACACACGAACAGCGTGGGGTCGTGGCTGGAAAGGGAGAAACCACGTGGCCTGACTGCAGTTGGAATTTCGTTGGCATTATGAAACAAAACGAATGTAGTGTAGCGCGTGGAAAAACATCAAAACGAGGCAAGTTGTTTGTGTTTGAGGAATGAGCCTGCGCCAAAGCACTAAATTATTCATTTTGTTGAAGAGTTTCAAAAACAATCACGTCCCACGTGCTCTGATGCCAGAGTTGTCCTTGTCAAACTCATTCGCTTTACAGACGTTAGGAATCCATTGATCAACTCGTCTGGGTTTTTTTTTCTGGGTATTGTAAAGTATATAAGAGATGAATCTGTGTGGGAAACTGATCTGATGCACTAAGTTGAAAGGTCAAGTGAGAGGTTTGGGAAGCTATAACCATGGATTAATGACATCAGTTAACGAGTGTGAATTGATTTTTGATAAATACATGCATTGCCTTTTAGATTTCTTCGGAGACTATCAATGTTATAGAAATAGGTCTTTAGATCTACGGTGTGAACTGAAAAGTAGGGTGGGTTAGTCGTTATGGTAGACACGTGATTATTGTAGGCGGTCCTTGACTTGTAGCACCAAACTGATGATAGGCAACTGTAGTGTAACTGAGTTGATTTTCTGCGTGCGTCCAGCGTGTCTGAAGGTCATGGCCATTGTGTGTGTTTCATGTCCAGTGTGTGTGTGTATAGACTGCATCAGTGGTATGCTAGACGTGCTGGTTTCATTCACTGTTTACTGTAGTCTAATTTTGTCGAATAAAGCCATGTTATTGGCATTCTAGTCGTTATCATTTCATTACAGCAACTAAATGGCTGCAGGCGTTTTATAGCTCAAAACTTATAAAACTTGTAAAAACTTGAAATAACTTCTTTGTGAACGAAACAAAATATAACTTTTTATTACAATGTAGACAAATGTAAATTGAGTTGAAATGGAATTATTATAGTTGACTTTAATAATAATAATATAAAAAGGTGTTTTAAACAATACCTGACTACAAAAACACGTCTTTACACTGTGGCAATCTGGAATCGTCTGGCATACCCCAGACAGCTTACGACAGTGCCTCTTATCTTGCATAGCCACCAACCAATCGCTGACTTCTCAGCATCACCATAGAAACAAACACACACAGACTCCAAAGCAATGATAAGGTTGTCAATCGTGGGCCACATAAACAGATGACCTTTACATCACCTGCCCCATAGATCGCGAGGGCTGAAAGGGGGAGGGGGGGGGCTTTACTTTTATTTACTCAGAAGATATTGTACTTTAAAAAAAAAAAAAAAAAGCACTATAAAGCTAATCAACAAATCTCAAATCTCTTTGAATTTTAAAATCTTCTGTGTTAACTTTGTTTCAAAATTTGGTCTCACAGAACAATGGTCCATAGAATTGTGAGGGGGGGGGGGCGAGGGAGTTGTTTCTAACGCAATAAGAGTTTGCAAGAGAGAATCGCAGAAGCTGTGATATGGAACATTGCATAGCTTTTATTGGAAGAGACTTTTAATCGTCAGTGGTCTGGCCCCAACTTTTCCTTTGAAACACAAGTTCAATTCTTTTCTTTGTTCGGCATATAGGAAATTCTATTTCCCCCCCCCCCCCTTTTTCTTTAAACTATCCACACATGCCATTAATTTCAGTACTATCTCCATTCATCAATACAAACTTTTCACATCTTGCCAAGGGCAAGTCAGTCCTTGTTTTTTTTTTTTTTTTTGGTCCCGATAGTCCATAGCGCACACCAGAAACCAATTACAAATGTGTGTGTGTGTGTGTTTGTTTCCGTATATGTGTATCTATGTGGTGTATGTGTGTGTGTGCTTTTTTGTTCCGGGTGTGTGTTTCTGTGTGGTGTGCACGTGTATAAGTGCAAAACTGGTATATACTTATGCTGACAGGCTTTCATCTTACAATCGTCTTACGACTGATGAAGGCCAACATGTTGCCAGATTTTGGATCACTTTTAAAAATGACTTTTTAAAATTGTCTTTCCAAATGAACCGCCGTGTCTTTGAACGTTACACTGTCTGCCAGTCTCCTGTGTGTAACAAATAGCTGAATCCAATCCCTTGATGCTACAGATTCTAACTCTAACCTTAATGTTTTTAAAAAAAAGCAGAAAGACATTTATGTGCTAAACAGAGTTACGTTTGAGTGTACATATCTGATTCTCTGCAAACACTGGACAACACGGAACAACTAACTTGACAACTCTGGTTCAAAATAGCGGGAAACATTATAGAATCGAATAGATTAAATAGTGTGCAATTGGCAACACAAAACACTGTACAATGGCATCACTGAAATCATACTGGACTTTACTGTACCGGACCTGAACTCCACTCTGGACTCACTATAACTTTCTGTCTTAATTCTGCCACTCTCTCTCTCTCTCTCTCTTTTGATTGGGTCCACAAAGGTGTTCTCCAAAAGGACTGAAACGGCTCTGACTTGTCGCCAGTTTTTTTTTATTTCTAGACGATTAAATGACCATTCCACGGGTGATCTTTACGTGCAGTGTTTCCTGAAGGGCCGTCCCTCGTCACGGTTGACCGCTCGCATCACTCTGGCCTGTCTCGCACGTGTCGGCTGGTCCCACAAACACGTGGCTACACCTACCCGCTTTGTCGCCACTTTAAGAGTTGGCCTCCTTCAGCCGTAGAGCAGGTCAAGGTGGAATTTTCTCCGACAGAGGAGCACCCTCCCAGCCCCATTTATTGTTTGTCCCGTTCCTCCAGAGCTGTGGCCCAAAACATTTTCGCTGTCCTAAGCTTTCTTTGTCAGTTATAAGAGTATTAATATAAGACACGTATTTAATTGACGTGTACATAGCAGACGTTTATTTGGCAATAAAGATGATTACGTCATGATTGCGTCTTAGCTCCAGCGATAGATTATTGCGCGCGGGATCTTCTTCTTCTTTTAGCCAGATCTAGCTGCTGAGCTCTCGGCTCTTTTGCAGTCTGTGCCAAGGAAAAAATAGCGTGCTTTTTTTTTTCTGCACTGCCATACAGGGTGTTGGCTATGTTGGGCTGTAGTGGTAGAAGGGTCTGCCTAAGGTGGATTATAAAAGAAGCTATGACTCACGGTTTCGTAAGGCTGGGTGAGTGGGACTTATTCTGTTAAGAATTTAAAGGTGTGTGTCCTGTTCTTAGTTGACAGATTGTAGATTGCTCTATGATAATGTCCAGTTTGTTTGGCGTGGTCATTTCTTTGTACACAGCTCTGCCTGTGCATCCTGATGCTCATTGGTTCGAACATCGTTACGATAGTCCTAAGGTCGCTCTGCACGGCATTCATTACAAAGCACATGGTGCTGCTGATAGCCCTTTCTGAATCCCTGATACGGAACACGGTAAAACTGATGGGAAGAAGAAAGATTGGGATGAGACCAGACAGTAGGGAATTGTGGGATTGGAGATTTTCACTCTCCAAGTGAATCACAGTAGTCTGCCTTTGATCTTTAAGATCCCATTTACGTTATTAGGCAATCAAATACAGTAAGAGAGGGAAAAAAAAAGAATAGAAAACGGTGTGAAGAAATGTTGTGGCGTTGTAATGGAACTAACAGAAACAAGTAGTAACAAAATGAAAATATGAAGATTCGGAGACATTTAGAATAAATGGACAAAATATGCAATGTTTAAGACGCCATGTTGAAAGAGCACTGTTGCCATCTTTATCTTTAAGCGATAGAGTTTAGACATTTAATACTACAGTGCTGAAAAAAAAAGAACAAAAATTAATATGAGTTGTTGTTTTAATACTCTTATCAATATGTCTATATCGGATGGACAGGATAGACCAAAAATCTTGCTTTTTTTTGTGATTTTTTTTTTTTTTTTTTTTTGGGTTTAGCTTCTATGCATAAAAATTTCTAGTTTCTTTGTTTTCTAATGATTCTGAAATGCCTTCACATTCTACAATAATAATAAAAGGAAACCCTTTTTAACAAAATCACTCGAAATTCAATTACAAAAAAAAAAAAACATAATTTCTCTCAGTTAGACGTGTGTGTGTGTGTAACCTTGTCACGTGACATTGTTGAGCAGACGCCCGTAATTAAATATGTAAATCTGAGCCATATTTGGTTCTGTTTTATCTTCCTTGTGTGTTTCATGCTTTAGTTTTTTCCCTTCAGCTAATTAGTTTTCTAATCGCAGAAAGAGAACATGATTAATGGCGTCAAAAGAGACGCGCGAGGCTTGTACTCTCTAATCTGAAAGAATATAATAGACATAATAGCCGCGTGTTCGCATTCTAATGTTAACATTTCGCTTATGTTATTACAGTCGTTTAGAGAGCTTATTAAAGGAACCCTAAGAGGAATAATAAATATACCGAAAGAGGAAGATGGGTGACGTCAACGAAGACAACCCATAGTAGAGATTGCTTAGCGTCTGGCCCCCCTAGACTAATTTTCATAGGCCGTTTAGATCCAGTCTTAGGAAATTATTTCCGTGAGTTCAAATCACTGTCTTTAAATTAAGGACAGACTGTAAGGCAGGCCTACATTAAGTGTATGAAATAATGGCCGTCTCCCGACTGATTGTTCTGTGTATGTCGCCACTGGCTTGATCTGTGTCTGTCGCCACTGGCTTGATCTGTGTATGTCGCCACTGACTTGATCTGTGTATGTCGCCACGTATCGTTCCATTACGTTCGTTATAAGTTGTCGCTACTGTATGTTCACTCATATGGACGGAACCACGGAACCTACGCAACCATGATCCGAGAAGCACGTAACCAATGAAGTAGCTTCACTTCTCGAGGAGCAGGCAACTTTTTGTTGTTGTTAAATAGCCTTGAGCTTTGAACTTTGTTTTCAAAACAGAGCTTGGTTTCTAAGAAACTAGTTAAAAAGTGGGTACCGGTGTTTTAAGCCTAATGCGTTAAAACGTTAAACGAATTCTCATTTCTTTGAATAATCTATGGCTTGAAGTCCAACTCAGGCATTTCTATTGACTTGAAGTCCAAATCTATTATTCATCTGTGACTTGAAGTCATATTCAAACTTTTCTCTGTGACTTGGAAGTCCAAATCAATTATTTCTTTGTGACTTGAAGTCCAATTCAAACATTTCTATGTGACTTGAAGTCCAATTCAAACCATTCCTTGTGATTTAAAGTCCAATTCAAACATTTCTCTGTGACTTAGGAGTCCAAATTAATTATTTCTCTCTGACTTGAAGTCCAATTCAAACATTTCTCTCTGACTTAATCCAAACTCAAACATGTTTGACCTCAGCCTCTTTTCCGAACATTGCACAATGTCTGACCTTGTCTGCAGGGCTGCCACAATCTGAACATTGCACAATATCTGACCTTGTCTGCAGTGCTGCCACAATCTGAACATTGCACAATGTCTGACCTTGTCTGCAGGGCTGCCACAATCTGAACATTGCACAATATCTGACCTTGTCTGCAGTGCTGCCACAATCTGAACATTGCACAATGTCTGGCATTGTCTGCAGTGCTGCCACAATCTGAACATTGCACAATATCTGACGTTGTCTGCAGTGCTGCCACAATCTGAACATTGCACAATGTCTGGCATTGTCTGCAGTGCTGCCACAGTCTGAACATTGCACAATGTCTGGCATTGTCTGCAGTGCTGCCACAATCTGAACATTGCACAATGTCTGGCATTGTCTGCAGTGCTGCCACAATCTGAACATTGCACAATGTCTGGCATTGTCTGCAGTGCTGCCACAATCTGAACATTGCACAATGTCTGGCATTGTCTGCAGTGCTGCCACAATCTGAATATTGCACAATATCTGACATTGTCTGCAGTGCTGCCACAATCTGAACATTGCACAATATCTGACATTGTCTGCAGTGCTGCCACAATCTGAACATTGCACAATGTCTGGCATTGTCTGCAGTGCTGCCACAGTCTGAACATTGCACAATGTCTGGCATTGTCTGCAGTGCTGCCACAATCTGAACATTGCACAATGTCTGGCATTGTCTGCAGTGCTGCCACAATCTGAACATTGCACAATGTCTGGCATTGTCTGCAGTGCTGCCACAATCTGAACATTGCACAATGTCTGGCATTGTCTGCAGTGCTGCCACAATCTGAATATTGCACAATATCTGACATTGTCTGCAGTGCTGCCACAATCTGATCAAAAGCGAATGTTCAATATTACAATGAAAACATCACCTAGTCTAAATAGGGCGCTGCATGATTTCCAAGATTGTTAATGACACAAGTTCATCTGATCTTTGGGAGGACACATTTCTAATGTTCTATTGCTGGAAAATGTACTGCTCATTAAATTGTTCAGCGCCTTTAGTACATCATCGCTAGTGCTTTGAGAGTTGACTTAAAGTGCACAAGTCTTAGTTTGAAAACGGAACAAAGTCCGTGGGAGTAGTCGGCCCCTCCCCATTGACCCGACATAGTCATCGTGATGGATATAGCCAGACGTACTAATCACAGCACCAGTGCAAACTGTGAGGTGTCAGATTTCTGAAATGAAAGCCCTTATTAGAACGTGGGTATATATAGAGTCGAGTGCAACAAGGGAGATCGTGGACTTCATGGGCTAGACTTGTGGTGTCGTAAATTCTAAGAACAATCCAAGTATCTCACACTATTCAAGTTGTCAGCAAACTGGAAATGAAAATAGATCTACGAACTTTTGCTACTGATGACTGGGGGGGGGGGGATGGTGATTTCGGTTCGCCATATGTCGTAACTAGATCCATGTCTGTGTGGTGTGGTAGCCGAGTGGTAAAGAGCTTGGCTTCCGTACCGAGGAATCTAGGGTTCGAATCTCTTTGGAGACTTGGAATTTGAAATTTGATCTTTTTTTTAGGGCGCCTCTGAGTCCACCCAACTCAAATGGGCACCTGACAATAGTTGTGAAAATATAAAGGCGGTTGGTCGTGGTGCTGCCACTACACCTTTTTTTAACCGTTGAGCATTGAAACAGATGAGCTTCGCCCCATAGGAAGGTCTGAAAAGGGTACTTTACTTTTTGCAGGTGACAACCTGGTCTGCGCAGTCATACTGCAATTATCTTTCATCTTCGAACTTAAGACTTTCTCTCAGACAGACAACACGCTACACCAGTTTTAAGAAGAACATTAAGACCTACTTGTTTAAAACTTTTTTAGATTAGTTCTTGAACGTTGCTGTCGTGTTTGTGTTTGTCATGTTATTGCAGCGCCTTGAGCCTACATTTTGTTTGTTAACAGCGCTTTATAAATAAAATTATTATTATTATTATATACATTACGACTTGAAGCTCAGTCATTTAGTATTTCATTTGACATTTCAGAAGCAATGATGACGTCATGGTCATGTGATGCTATCAATAGTAAAGTCTTATAACAAGGGGGTTTGAACAGTTGACGAATACGTGAAAGTGCACCTGAAAACATTGTCATGTTTATTTGTTTCTCTTTGACAGTCATATAACCTTGTTTTCGGTAGTCGTAAATTGTCTAGTAATAAAAACATCTGCAAATGTTTTGTCCCCATTTCGGGAAGAAACTGTTTATGGCACACAGACTCTTGATACACTGATGTCTTTCGATAATTGAGATTGGTGCCAGAGAGTAGGATGCAGCACGGTATCTGTTTCCGTAAAAGATAATCTCATTCTAATTACAGGTCTAGCCCCGTTAAACGCCTGACGTTGACAGTCGACTATAAGTCATCTCTGCTGCCGGCATAGTCTGTTATCAGAGATGCACTTTTCAAAGTTAGCAGACACCGAATTTGTCTACTCTTGGGTCAGTCTCATATTCCTAATAGTTGCTTTCAGTATTGTCCAGTTAATGGGAAGACGGCCGTCCACCCAGTCTCTGAGTTATTGGTCAGAGAATATTTGGCTTGTCCATGTCAAGGTCACTAGAGCAATATTGCCTTCGTCTGCTACTAGAAAGGAATTCTGGACATTTTAGTTTTTTGAGGTTTGAAAAATTTTGTTTCTAAAAGAAAAATTTTTGTTTGAATTTTCAAAATGTTTTATATGCGCGAAAATAACAACGTGTGCAGTGAGACAGACTAAAAATTATCCTGCATTAACCAGAACTCGAAGAGTGAAACCTGATAGCAGACATTACCAGATGTACATACCTGACAGTATACATCACCACATATACAGACCAGATAGCGTAAATCACTACATGTACCGACGAGACAGCGTAAATCACCACATGGCTGCCTGGTCGTGCGGTTTGCGCGCTGGACTATCGTTTGGATTTATCAAAGGTCTGGGTTCAAATCCTGCCCGCTCCCATCCCCCGTCGTCCTGCGGGAGATTTGGACTAGGGGGAAAACTAACTTCAATTCTAAAGGAACATCCGAAACATGTAAAACGTTTTACAACATTTTTGCAAACATGTACAGACCAGACGGCGTAAATCACTAGATGTACAGACCAGACAGCGTAAATCACCAGATGTACAGACCAGACAGCGTAAATCACCAGATGTACAGACCAGACAGCGTAAATTACCAGATGTACAGACCAGACAGCGTAAATCACTCATCATCAGGGCTCTTATCAAATTACATCCCGTCTGCTACATCTTCACGGTCAACCTGTTTCTTAGTAGAAGAACGTGAAATAAGTGAGTAGCAGGCTCTAGTTGTGTCTTGTTGTATCAATTCTAGACCTCAAAGTCTAGGGACACAACATACCATTCGGGGAAACACAAGTACTGGATAAAATAATAACGCAAGCTTGAGGTGTAGCGTGCATAGAATGACGCTCCTCACGGAAGACTTCAGACATCAAGAGACATAGAATGACGCTCCACACTAAAGACTTCAGACATCAAGAGATATAGAATGACGAACCACACTAAAGACTTCAGACATCAAGAGATATAGAATGACGCTCCTCACGGAAGACTTCAGACATCAAGAGAGATAGAATGAAGCTCCTCACGGAAGACTTCAGACATCAAGAGACATAGAATGACGCTCCACACTGAAGACTTCAGACATCAAGAGACATAGAATGACGAACCACACTAAAGACTTCAGACATCAAGAGATATAGAATGACGCTCCACACTGAATACTTCAGACATCAAGAGACATAGAATGACGCTCCTCACGGAATACTTCAGATATCAAGAGACATAGAAAGACGCTCCTCACTGAATACTTCAGACATCAAGAGACATAGAATGACGAACCACACTAAAGACTTCAGACATCAAGAGATATAGAATGACGCTCCACACTGAATACTTCAGACATCAAAAGACATAGAATGACGCTCCTCACGGAATACTTCAGACATTAAGAGATAATAGAAATGAATGAAAATAAATAATCCACAATGAAAATATCCAGCCGATTGACCCCGAAAATTCTTGTTTACCCCCCCCCCCACCCTCTCCTTCCCAATCTATACTTTTTAAAACTAAGTTTAGATCTAAAGAAGAAAAAATGTGAACCTTCCAGAAAGGAAAGTCTAATTAAACTTTGGTTTTTAATCATCTCCCCTGAGCTATATAACTTGACTTGGAACACCCTACTTTTTTTTTTCTCTTCCGTGTGGTCATATTACTGAACAACTTCCGTTGCCATTAGCAACCAGTGTAATTTAACTAAGTGTGACAGCTAGTATATTTCGCAAGCATTGTAGACAATAAGCTTAATTATTCTCTAATCCTATGTAGGTGACATCATTTTTTCACGTAGTTATATACGGTTGATATTTTTTTTTTTCGTACGTAACTAAATAATGTTATTTTTCTCACGTTTTCACTGTTCACAACCTTTTTTTTAAAAAAATAAAAAATAAAAAAATATATATATTATTTCACATAAAAATTGATTGTAACCAAACACTCACTAATTGTGTAGTTGTTTTTTTCCCCCATTGACATAAGACATATATAACTGTCCTAAGCGACACTTTTTATTCGCTCATTTAATGCTGTCTTTTGTAATATAAGAGAAACACAATGGTCGGAATCTGCGAGGTCGTTCTTCGCCCCAAAGGAAATGTAGGATTTTTCAGTTTCAAAAAATCTAACTAGAACCCAATGCCTAATTTCCCGACGTTTTGTATTCGCACATTTAAAAAAAAACATGGTCTACTTGCACGTTCAACTGTATTCAAGGTACCGGTGAGACCAGCTTATGTCTCTGTATACCTCAGAGAGCGCCTATAGGTTTCTGAGTGTTTGTCTGTTTCTCCGCGTTTGTCAAAAGGTGTATATATATCTTCCAAAACCTGGACAGAACGTTCCAGTTCTTCAAGATGCCTGATTGGTTTTCTTGGATATTTGAAAAATAAAAATCAAATGTATTATTTTTAGCGGCCCCCGAAAGGGGAAAAGACGCTATTAGTTTTGTGCGCAATGTCTGTCCGTCTGTCCGTCCGTCCCGTTTAGATCTCGTAAACTAGAAAAGATATTGAAAATCCGACATCACAATATTTTAGACCATTCAAAGTTCTGATGCAACAGCTACTTTTTTTTGTCTGAAAGCGAAAAATCTAATTTTTAAAATCAGTTATGCAAGCAGTTTTTTAAAGAGAAAAAGCTAATAAGGATGCATTATAAGTTAGACCTAATTCAGAATGAATAGTAATCTTATAAACGTCATTTTTCTGAAAAAATTTTTCATTGCGGATTTTTTTTTTTTTTTTTTTTTTTTTTGAGGATTCGAATAAGAGAGTGAGCCTTTTTCAAAACAATTAGATCAATTATAAGACATCAGTTAGGCCTGGAGAGGCGCGGTGGCTGAGCGGTAAAGCGCTTGGCTTACGAACAGGGGTCCCGGGTTCGAATCCTGGTGAAGACTGGAATTTTCAACTTTGGAATCTTTGGGCGCCTCTGAGTCCACTCAGCTCTAATGGGTACCTGACATTAGTTGGGGAAAAGTATAGGCAGTTGGTCGTTGCGCTTGCTACATGACACCCTCGCTAACCGTAGGCCACAAAAACAGATGAACTTTACATCATCTGCCCTATAGACCACAAGGTCTAAAAGGTGAACTAGTTTGGCCAGGTTCACATCTAACCTTACATTCACTTTCACCAATCCTTTGATCTGCAGGACCGTTGGGGCACTACACAAGATCTGTTAACCTTCTTTCTCCATTCTTATCTCTCATTTGTCTTTGATATAATTTCATTTCGATGTTCTTTCTGAAAATATTGAAGCCTGCCTGGGTGGACCTCTTCGAGGGCCGATTTTGAGTTTGTGTTTCCACACAAACTGTCTTTTGTAACCTTGTTTTTTTTTTATTCTAAAATATATGTATAGAAACTGTCTTCGATTCCGCAGATTAAGGATGAGTCCAATATTTCACATCACCATACAAACTCTATTGTGACATACATATTTTGCCACACCTAATGCAGAGTCAAAGCAGACAAAGCCGGGGGAGGGGGGGGGTCTACTTAATTTTGTCGTCTGCGCCTGTCCAGCGACCTTTGTGAGAGCTCTCCAGCTTTCTGAGGCTGCCAGCTGTTTTCCTCTATGCCATTGAGAGCAAATTGGCGCCTGATTTGATCTTTTTTTTTTTATTGGGGGGGGGGGGGGTTCGCAACACTGTTTGGCATGCGGTCATTCCCCATACGGGATAGTTGTGTTTCTATACTGCCACCACCAGCCTCCAGCAGAACAAAGGTAGCCACAGCGTACACCAATTATGGAACGAAGGCACCTTTATTGAAACCGTTCGAGGAGTTCTAGCCGGCTATAGAGAAGTATAGAGCCATACAAAAGGGTGGTGAGAATCACAGCTTTGTAAACTTGAATTTTCATTGGTAAGTGAAGAGACCTATATCGACAAACTTTCTCCCAGGCTCTAAAATTTACCAAAAGTGATGTTACGCTTAGCCAGACGGTTTTCCATTTGTTTAGACCAGGGGTTTTCAACTTGTGAATCGCGACCCCTTGGGGGGTCGATTGTCAATTTGCCAGGGGTCGCCTAAGACCATCGAAAATTTGGATTTTTTTGTGTCTATTCTTCTATTGCTGTATGTGTGTGTGTGTGGGGGGGGGGGGGTCGCGGCAGAGTGGGGGATTGTAAAAAGGGGTTGCCGAGCATAAAAGGTTGAGAACCGCTGGTTTAGAGCGTGAAGCATCAATAGTAAAATAATATAACACCTACTGTCTGACTTACTAATATCACGAAATTTAAAATCTTACAATAAGCTTTAAGCTCTACCAGATCTAATAAATCAGCTTATTGTTTCCAAGAATAAAACATAATTTACGATTTCTTATGACTACTGGGTCTTTATAGCTGAATTCAGTGGGCTCTCTTTGTTCAGTATTGCTGAATAAACAAATACGCTCATTATAAAGATAAAAGGTGATTTTTTTTTCCATGCCAGACGACTTAAAGGCAGACCCCGAAGGCGATGGATAGATGATGTGGAGGCAGATCTACACTAGTTTGGGGTTCGGGCAAGGAGACGAAAGCCTCAGGAGAGATCTGAATGGAGGGATGTGTTGAGGCAGGCTGGAGCCCTCCATGGGATGGATGGATGGATTTTCCATGCCAAACTTATTGGTTGACCCAAATCTAGGACCTTCGAAGATGAACTACTTCCGTCCTGTCATTTATTATGTAGTTGTGTGTGTGGTTTATGCGTCAGTGTGTATCGGACAAGGTCAAACGCATTAATGGGCTGTAAAAGTACTTTATCTGTGGTTCATTCTACAGGTTCATTAAAAAAGATGACAGTGACGTCTCCCCCCATGGGCAGCTCCCTGCCCACACCTTCAACCCCCCCCCCTTCCCCTTTTCTATTACACCTTGTCCACTAAATGTAAGAGAGGCCAGTTTTCTCTAGCGTGTAAAAAAAAAAAAAAAAAAAAGCAGTCAATCATTTCCTGTATGGGACACATGCTTAATCGCCTGGGGTCAAAATTACAGTTGCGTGTGGCCTGCTTTCAATCTGTTTTTTTTTTTATAGTCCCTCTATACGTAGCCTTTATATTCTGTCGCTGCTGCTTTCAATCTGGTTTTTTTTTATAGTCCCTCTATACGTAGCCTTTATATTCTGTCGCTGCTGCTTTACGATCTGGCGACTTTGTGTCGATGCAATGTTAATACATGGGAGGCTACTCTCCATTATGCGGATATTAGCTATAGATCTTCAGACTGCTTAAAACAAAGTTCTGCTTTTATGCATTCTTTGAATACCAAACTTCCTAACAACAAACTGGATGTATTCATTCAGTTTTAGTGTAAGTGTGTATGCGCGCATACGAAAGAGTCTATGTAAGGGAAAGAACTCCGAACTTACAGCTATAGCTCTCGATAATGTAGATGTTATTTCCCTTATTCGATACCAAATAAAATCGTTAGTTACAATAAATAATTGTTTAAAGTTTCAACTTGATCCGGGAATGGGTATGGGAGAAATATCGTGTTCAATTATCTAAGGAAACGAAACCCTACAAATTAAGCCGTCTCTGTGAATACTGTAGGATTAATTTTCCTTGTTGGTATGAAACAAAAAAAAAACATTACTAAATGATTAACCTTTTTTTTGTTGTTTTTTTTTTCTTAGTGATTCGTGTCTTGTCTATGCCAATGAATAAATGTGCAAAGTTTCAACTTGATGCGAGATTGGTGTGGGGGGGAAATAACGTGTTCCAACTTTTTACCAAACAGACGGAGTGAGTTTATATATGCTTATTAAAATAAAATCTATCCTTTTTGTGATCTTGTGGATCAGAAAGATGGGTTGTTGTTATTTTTTTTTGGTGGACATCTCTATGGTCTAGAGGTAAGCTCGCTTAGTACTGCATTACTGCTAGGCTACTTTCTTGACCAGTCCCTTAATACTGCGTTACTGCTAGGCTACTTTCTTGCCCTGTCCCTTAGTTACGTTACATTTCATTCACTATCTTCCTTCATAAATAATTTAGTCCCTAGTGCTGCCCTTATATTTGCAATGTGTATACTAAACGTCCTGCCAGATGACTACTGTAAAATTTTTATAGGCCTATGTGACCGAAATCTGGACAAAATGAACATTACTTTTGAACATTTTAGTTATGGCAGGAGTGGGTGAGGAGAAAAGTAAGTGTGTGTGTGTGGTATAACCCTGATCAGAAAACCTTTTCTTTAGTTGCAGGAAGCTAATGATTTGGTTAGTTAGTGAATGTATCCAATATTTACTCCACATGTACAGACATTCTGTCGTACACATTTCGATAAACAGTTTTGTCTTATATTCTGGCCAGCCTTTCCACCTCTTCGTGACGTCTCTGTTCTCTGCCCTAATTGAACTGATTGCTGCGGTATGGTCAGCTATAAAAAAAATGCTGTTGAAAAAGGGGAGGGCACTAACCCAGATACATTAACGGCAACATGTTCAGAACAGTTGGGCAATATCATAGCAGTTATAATGAGTTCCTGCCCGTGACGTAGCTCCAGACATGACACTAGTGTACTCTCTAGATCTGATTGATACGGTCTCAATTTCTGACTCAAGTGCAGCAATACTATTGCATTGTAGTCTACCAAATAGCCATACAGATGGCTGCTAGCTATTTCCGGGCGGCTGTGGGACAGTCTGGTTGGGATTGTAATTGGATTTTAATAAAGCCGATTTCGAACTATAAAATGCCAATGATTCGACTGGTTTGTCTCTCTTCTGTAGGTACATGCACACTCTTAGAAATGTCTATACGTTAAAACATGAAAAGCAAATAGAAATACTTTTTTAAAAAAAATTCAATACCTCCTTTATAATAAGGCTTGACTACGTGACCAAAGATTAATGACAAGTGCGACTTTTAATTTAGCTATTAACGGGGAAAAAAAAAAAAGAAAAGATGTTTTTTTATAGATCTAGATTGCATTGGAAAAGAGCTTTATCGCGTCATCAAAACTTGCGGTCGGTCGAAAGGATTACCAACATGACAACTAAAGAGCAAGCACCTGTCTCAATTCTCTATGGTCTACTCTGTGTCGATTTATTTTTTGGTTGTTGCTTAATTAGTCAAATCATTAATATGTCCACCACTCAGATACTGAAGCTTACCTTATTTGTAGTAATAAATGAATTTTTTTTTAGAAAATTCTTGAAAACACTTGTTGATATGTTTACATTGATGTCGATTACATTGGAAAAGAGGTTTATTGCGTCATCAAAACTTGATGCTCATTTGCAGACTGTGCGTATTTATGTTTTTAATGTATTAAACTCTTGAATCAATAATGCCTTACTTTCGGAAATTTCCGAACGCAAAAGTCCTTTCAAGAACGCCATGGTCCTTTCAAAACCCGTATTAGATTTAGTTCTAGACCTAGTTTTCTAGCCAAAGTTAAAGTTATTTCTTTTTCTTTTTTAGCTTCAAAAATTATAACGCTCAAACTGTTTTTAGAGTTTTTCCAAGTGTGGCCAACGAGCTAGTAATTCTTTTCTCAGCGATATACATCCACTGTTGAATTTCTAGGAAAATCGTTGTAGCTGTTTTTGAGATCCGTGTCCAGGTTCCAACCTTCGCCACCCTCCATAAAGTTCTGACGTGTAAAAAAAGTGCTTCAAACGGAGGAGCTTCAAAGATGTGATTCTGTAGTGCTGTACACAAATACTATGTCGTTTCAAAGATGTGATTCTGTAGTGCTATAAAAAGTACACAAATACTATGTCGTTTCAAAGATGTGATTCTGTAGTGCTATAAAAAGTACACAAATACTATGTCGTTTCAAAGATGTGATTCTGTAGTGCTATAAAAAGTAGACAAATACTATGTCGTTTCAAAGATGTGATTCTGTAGTGCTATAAAAAGTACACAAATACTATGTCGTTTCAAAGATGTGATTCTGTAGTGCTGTACACAAATACTAAGTCGTTTCAAAGATGTGATTCTGTAGTGCTAAAAAAAGTACACAAATACTATGTCGTTTCAAAGATGTGATTCTGTAGTGCTAAAAAAAGTACACAAATACTATGTCGTTTCAAAGATGTGATTCTGTAGTGCTATAAAAAGTACACAAATACTATGTCGTTTCAAAGATGTGATTCTGTAGTGCTATAAAAAGTACACAAATACTATGTCGTTTCAAAGATGTGATTCTGTAGTGCTATAAAAAGTACACAAATACTATGTCGTTTCAAAGATGTGATTCTGTAGTGCTAAAAAAAGTACACAAATACTATGTCGTTTCAAAGATGTGATTCTGTAGTGCTATAAAAAGTACACAAATACTATGTCGTTTCAAAGATGTGATTCTGTAGTGCTATAAAAAGTACACAAATACTATGTCGTTTCAAAGATGTGATTCTGTAGTGCTATAAAAAGTACACAAATACTATGTCGTTTCAAAGATGTGATTCTGTAGTGCTATAAAAAGTACACAAATACTATGTCGTTTCAAAGATGTGATTCTGTAGTGCTATAAAAAGTACACAAATACTATGTCGTTTCAAAGATGTGATTCTGTAGTGCAGTCAGGTAAAAATACTTTATTCAGATTAAAAGACATATAACTAATGCATCTGATGTAAATAAATTGGGACGAAAAAAACTACTTCAATTTTACAATAATTATATAAAGGGTATATGGTTATTATTTTTAAGTAGTTCTGCGGTCACGTGTTATACATTAATGAAGAGTATTTTGAGTTGAGACATTTTATAATCATTTTCTCTAGGGTGATTAGTTGAACTACTTTAAATTGTCTCATTTTGTTTCAGAAATGGCTTTTAAAAAGGTCAAATACTGTTGGTTACATCAACTGCAATAAAGAAGTCAATAAACTTAACGTCTCAATACAGTAAATGTTTTTTTTAAAGGTGTTTTAGTTAGTTGGACTAATTATAGCGGCTCTGACCCAAGCGACTTCAACAGACAAACCGCACTGGTTATTTACAATCTTCTATAAATTGCCTTGGACTTTGATGCCGTGGGGAGATTTTTTTTTTTAGCCAAATTTAATTTGAGAATCATATACAGTTTTCTTCTCATTTAAAATCCTTTGTGTTCCGCCTTTTTTAAAGTCTCATACCCTTTCTCAGGCCACACCATTTCAGTTGATGTATCTGAACTTATTTATTACTATCTTATCTTACCATTCCGCCATTTCCGAATTGTATGCCACACAAGGTCCACTGGGATCTCTGCCTGTGTAACTTGAGTTTTATTGTCGATGCTTAAAGGTCAGCGAACCGTTGAACTATATACTTTTGTCCAACAATAGCTCAATGTAGGGCAAATAGGGCACTACCGATTTAGTTTTTTTTTATTCTAAACTTCAGTGGTATATCGATAGCTTAACAAATGCACTCATGGCATTATGCCCTCTGAAAACATAAATATCTCAACTATGTACTTGCCAAAAATAGGTCAAAGCTCTAGTACTTAAGTTCCTACAGACTTGAAGAGGATGACTTCCTAAACCCAAAGAGGTCGTCAGGAGAAGTCAGTGTTTGAATTTGAATTTATCGCCCAATATCCAACCATCCACCACACAGCCAGGCATCGTATTGAGGTTTATCAGAAAGGAAATCACTCAATACAATCATAGAGTCTTCAAATTCAAAGCAACAGATCACAAACGTCTAACAAATACTCAGATTTTTGGTTTGTTCTTACACAGTTCCGGTTCCTGAATCATTCCATGTCGCCGTATACTTGAAGTCACGCTATGAGCGAAAAGATGATCACATAGTTGTTATGTACTAGATTAGAGAGTAGGTTAGTTCTGTTAGACAAATTTATTGTGTATAGTTTTAGCGACGGTAAAAGTAGTGACGTAGTAGACTTAGGCGAACAAGAGAGCAACATGGCGTTATGTTAGAAGTAGGTTGTGTTTTGAATAAAAGTTATGAGATGGCGACGTTTTAGGAAGACTGGACGGATTTCCCAGTGATTAATAAAGTCTCATTTTATAGAACTGAAAGTTATCAAGTATGTTTAATTAATAATGTTCTGTGGCTAATGAGAAGTAATAATTAGTAAGAAGTGAAGTCAGATGATATTAGCCCATAACAATTGTTATGACTGGACCTATTTGATGAAACAACTTATCCTACTTAAAGGGATGTCTTTAAATTATAGCATAAAGTAGATTACATAAAAATTAACTTGGTAATACATTTGTCGAATAAAAATAAAATCTTTAAGTAGCTTCTTACATTACCACGCTATTTTCTTTTTAACTCTCTTCAGCTCAATATGTTTGCCTTTGATATTCTTTTGTAGCACGACCTTCACGTTTCACAACCATGTATTTATCTTAAAGCCTCATTCGACGCCATACTTCAGTTTACCCAGGGGCAGGGGTTCTCAACATGTGGGTCGCGACCCCCTTAGGGGGTCGATTGACGATTTGCCAGGGGTCGCCCAAGACCATCGAAAATATGGATTGTTTTTGTCTATTCTTCTATTGCTGTGTGGATGGGGGTCGCCGAAGAGTGAGATTGTAAAAAAAAGGGGGGGGGGTTGTCGAGCTTAAAAGGTTGAGAACCGCTGATTTAGGGGGGGGGGAAAGAGGTGCTTAAATAAAAATGAAAGAGTGGATGTTAAAGGTGTAGCCCAATAATAAAAGAGGTTTTTCAAATCTTTTTTTACAAGTATGCTCTATTCACAAGCCATATCGACGCTCAAGTAAAGAGACCTTAATGGAACACAGGAACATATTCTTTAGTTCCTTTAAGAGCCGCATATTGTGATTTGTAAAAGTGCCGCATCTGTCTGGGTCGCTACGCTCCGCATCGACCCCGCCTTCCTGATTTAAAAAAAGACTGCACACCGAGTCGCGTGTGGATCTATTAAGGAAATGAATCCAGAATTTTAAGCGTTTGAAATTCGACCTTGAAGAACTTTCTGGACCTCCCCCACCCCCACCCCCTGCACGCTGCGCTGAAGAGTTGAAGTGCTCCTAACTTAAACGATGTTTTAAACTTTCGTGACCAGTGCATGCACTGTTGTAGTAGATTATCGTAAATTACTGTATAGTGCTGTATATATATATATATATATATGCGTTTGTTATGTGTTTTTTTGTTATAGAAGAGCATGTCAATGTATATCTTCTCGTGAAAGTACAGTTTCTGAAGGTCACTATAACTATCCTTGGTCTGACTGCTCTGTTTGTCTGGGTTTCTTTCTTCCTCTGTTGACTTGCCATTCGCCTATTTACCTCTGTCGGCCTCAAAGACTATGTCTATATGTGTCTGTATCTATTTGCCTCTGCCTCAAAGACTGTGTATATGTGTCTGTATCTATTTGCCTCTGCCTCAAAGAATGTGTATATGTGTCTGTATCTATTTGCCTCTGCCTCAAAGAATGTGTATATGTGTCTGTATCTATTTGCCTCTGCCTCAAAGTATGTGTATATGTGTCTGTATCTATTTGCCTCTGCCTCAAAGACTGTATATGTGTCTGTATCTATTTGCCTCTGTATGCCTCAAAGACTGTGTAAATGTGTCTCAATCTATTTACCTCTGTTTGCCTCAAAGACTGTTCTATTGGCGATTTCCACGATAAACTTAACAATGTCAAGTACCCGGTATGCTAAAGTAAAATTTGAAATTGCCAACTAAATTCAAGTAACAAACGGAAGAGCTTCAGAAATAAAAAAAAAAAAAAAGGATCATGCAATGCCGGTACTCTACGATTCAAAAGAACAATTATTTAACTTGTTAAAAAAACACATAGGTTAACAACGCTTCCTTTCATTTATACGCCGGATACACCAAAAAAGCTCGCTATGTATAGTTTTTCCCCCACGTATGAAAATCCCCAAATACGTTTCTCAGTTTGTTTCTTCGTCTCCGCCTTTTTGTCCAAAAGTATGTAAATGTCTTACCAATGCACATTCTCACCTTTGTAATACAGTCCTATCCCCTCTGGTTCAGTACACACAAGTTATAACCGAAACAATAGGCAGCCCATTTTTGTTCTGTCTTTCTTTTCCGTAACTTTCCTCTCATAATTCCCCCTTTATCATTGTTCTGTTTGTACTTTTCCATGTCAGTTTTCATCTCTCCTGGGAGCTGTCCAAAAAAGATCGACTCCCCCACTCACCCCCCCCCTACTTCCCAGTGCTGATGCTCTAAACCAGGATGCACATAATGCTGAACGCTCTGCCGTTGATGCAATAACAGGTGCACGCTGCCAGACTGCATTCTCCATTCATGTAGCTTGAATGGGACAGTGCGAGCTGCAATAAAAGGGAGGCCATTAAAAGAATACTTTTTTTTTTGTATGTGTGGACCAAAATGCAAAAGATTTTAGCATCTCAGTGTAGTATGTTCCTTTAGGACAGCGGTTCTCAACCTTTTAAGCTCGGCGACCCCTTTTTACAATCCACCACTCTGCCGCGACCTCCCCCCCCCCCACACACACATACGGCAATAGAAGAATAGACAATACCAATCCATATTTTCAATGGTCTTAGGCGACCCCTGGCAAATGGTCGATCGACCCCCTGCTTTTGGACGTTGGTTCGTATATAGTTGATTAGGGACGGACTGAAATTTGAACGCATTGTACGTTTTATCGAAATTGACGACATTGTGCTACATCCTGACTCTCTCCCTGTGATGAAATGAAATTAAAAAGCAGAATGAAAAAAATGAGTTCTTTTTATTCTAATGTAAAAATTATTTCTTTAGGTTGGGTGAAAACTTTTCGTTAGTAATTTAGTCTTTTTTTTTTACAATACATTTATTCAATTCCGATCTTCATAGAACCAGCAGAAACCTGGATCCAGGGACCTGAACAGCTGATCCAGAAATTGAACAGTTGGTTTTATCGTTGAGAATACAATTACTAGCTCGATGGCCACACGGGGAAAAAAATAGTTTGACCTTTCGTGTGTGAATATCGTTTGCATGTGCATCTATATTGTGCATCTATATTGTTATTGTTACAGTAGTTACGCTGAGGTTGTCAATTGTAGTCCAACCGAATTTCCATTTGATTGGTTCAATAAAAGTTATCTTATCTTATAAATTTTTTTCAAGAAAAAAATAGAATAAAAGCTAAATTTGGCTTGACTAGACTTAGAAAACAGGAACAAAAAACAAAGCCTAAGTCTTATGGAGTTTGAAAATTGATGAGCACTAAAATTAAAATTGTTAAAAACTAATCTTTGGAACAAAAAAGATTATATCAAATTTGTGTAGTTAGCCAGTTTATTGCGACAACTGGTTCACCATCAGTGGCTGGGCGCTACAAAGGCTTCATAAGTAACATAGAATAAGGGCAATCCATCTCTATCTACTGCAGCGGTTCTCAACCTTTTATGCTCGGCGACCCCTTTTTACAATCACCCACTCTGACGCGACCCCCCTCCCCCCCCCACACACATACAACAATAGAAGAATAGACAAAGACAATCCATATTTCCTATGGTCTTAGGCGACCCCTGGCAAATCGTCAATCGACCCCCAAAGGGGTCGCGAACCACAGGTTGAGAACCCCTGATCTACTGTTTACCTTGTGAGTTGTGATACACAGGCAATGCCTTTTAAAATTTTAGCTGACAATTTCATCCCGATTTGTATCTAATTATAACATTTTCAATGGATGCGTAGACAATGTAAGTTATTTAACATCGTGTTTTGTATAATAGTTAAAGAATGAACGATCTGCTATTGACAGCATGAAAAGTAATAAATAAATGACCATTTTAATTCACATTTGCCTTCTCTCGCTTCTTTATTAGTATCTTTCTGGTGGAAGGGGGCTGGCGGTAGGCCAAAATAGGTTGAAGACCACTGACCTACATAAACGTTTCTAAAATGTCTGGCCATTGAAAGATATAGGTTGGTGCGGTTACCATGTAAATATGAAATTATTCTCGCGAAACTACTTTTATTTTATGAGATTAAATAGCCATAATAATGGCAAATGTCTTCGAATCTGAAGATTTATAACATATCGAAAAACTCTTTTTGTGTACAGCAAGAGATTTATCTTTTTTCAATTGCGTGCCTTTTTAAACTAACGTATCGTATTGTAAAGTGTTTAACACGATACTTATACACACGATACTATACGCACGATACTATACCTCTTATAAAACTGTTGTTTTATTTTACTAAGTTTTCTTTATGCATTCCTTGTTTATCTAATGTGAAAAGGTTAAAGGGGTGGGGGGAGGGGGGGGGAAATCAATCGAAAGTACACCAAAGTACACATGTACTAATATTTCTAAACATGGAGTGCTCGCCCCTTTTGCACCTATGTTTTGTCGTTAATGATTTGTAATGCAATATTTGCTCCTGCTATAGGCTTAGACTAAACGGCATGACGGCGGCATTGTGTCTAGACATTATTTATCTATGTCCAAGAGGTGGCTAAACTGAGCAGTCACAATGACCGCTGGCTTTTGGCTGCGTGGTATTAAGCGTGGTACACTGGGGAAGAGGTATTGCGGTTTCTACTTGATGCAGAAATGAAGTAATTGCAAAATGATCGCTAGACCTAGAGCTACAATGGAGATAATACAGGGCCATGTGCTGGAAATAATGATACATATTCACCTTCCGTCTCTTCCATGGAATAATTTGATCTTATCTTATACGTAGAAATTCGTCAATCTAGTTTATTGTAATGTTTTAATTTTTTATTATAAGATTATTTTGTCTGTCTGTCCGTCCGTCCGTCCGTCCTTCCGTTCGTCTTTCTGTCCTTCCGTCCGTCTGTCTCTCAGAGCGTGTGTGTTAATTTTGACACTATCGTCTTTTTATATGCTTTTAGTAGTCTATTATTATTGGGATTATTTGATTCCTTGTTATTTCCATGTACATTTGAGAATTCAAATAAATACTATCATTTGATCATCGTTATCTGAACGTTTTAACAGATGTCAACTAAACCCATCCAGTAGTGAAGTCTGACCAGTGGCGTCTCTATGGTGAGGTATGGGTTGGGTGAAAATCCCACCGGGCCCCCATTTGAGGATTTCCCTGATGAGTTCGAATTTTTTTTTACAATAAATATTATTACCCCATTATCTCATGTCTTGAAGTCGAATGTCAAAATGCAGGGGCCCCTAAAGAAGTCAAGCCCCCCGGGCCTCCAATATGATGGCAAAGTCCTAGCGACGCCGCTAAGTCTGAATTAAATAATACAATTGGATGTCGTTGATGTAGATGTTGATTTCTGCAGACACTAATGCGATATGTCTAGAGGCTGCTTTTTGTCCAGGAAGATGTCGTCCTGCCAAATCACAGTGGCTTGACATTCTTGTACAGAACGTGTTCACGTCTGCTGCAATAACTTTCTGGTACAAGACTAGGTTACGTCTGCTACAAAACCTTTTTAGTGCAGGACTAGGTCACTTCTGCTAAAAATAATTTTTTGTGCAGGACTAGGTCACTTCTGCTGAAATAACTTTTGTCGTCTGCTTTCAGTCTTTAATATTTCTTGCAAAATGTTGAAGTTAACAAAAATTGTAACGCCTTAAAAACGGGCAAAAAAAAAAAGGAATTCCAAATTAGCGTGTGTGTGGGTGTTCTTTTGGAATTGTTTGACGACCTCTGCGGTAGATTGTCCTAAGGCAAGGCCGTAAATCACCAATCATTTATTTTTAAGAGAGTTGTCTACGGGGTCGTGACGAAGCTCCTCCTAAATATTTGCATCCACGATGTCATCATGTTCACTTCATGACTAAAACTATTTGAGGACTCGTGAAACGTGTTCAACGTCCTCCCACAATAAGTTGTTCATTAGGGGCCCAAAGTCATTAGACTTAACAGAGTGCTATTTGTCTTGTGACACTTTTTTAAACTTGAGACATCTGACCACGTAATGTCATATCGGAGTTAGCGTGGGTCCGAGAGTTCTGTAGGGGCAGCCGCAGAAAGTTTCATCTCAATACGTGTCAAGGCTATTCTGAAACAAAAAAAAAATTATGAGTTTGTTTTTGGCCGTTTCTAAGCACGCCACCCAGGGCGACCAGTTTTCTCTGCTAGAACAAACTCACACAAAAACCAAGTCCACATTTCTTTCCCCATGTGTGTGCGTGCGTATGTGGATGGTGGGCTAGAGATACTTTAAAAAAAAAAAAAAAGGCAGTGTAACTAGAGACGTTTTCTTGACGCTGTGAATGGCGTACCATTCTTTTTGACGACGTCCTTAGTGGCGAATGGCCTCTTAGGGTGAGCTCAGCGAATTCCAGCGCAAGGTCAGGGAAATGGTTGTGAGGCTACAAACGAACCAACAGAAAACAAAAACACTTGAAACTGACTTCGAAACCTCCCTCCCCCCCCCCCCATATTTTTTTCCAATCATTGTACATTCCTGATTTAGATTTCTGGTTTTTGATAGGGTTCGTGTAGTAGAGAGTTTTTTTGTTTTTTTTTTATGTAAAGCTTATATCAACTCTATGTATCTGTTTGTCTGGTAAAAAAGTGTGTACACGTTATTTCTCCCACACACATTTTCGTATCAAGTTGAAACTTTGCACACTTAATCTTAGGCACAGACAAGACATGAATCAATACATCAACAACAACAATTAGTCAGTTAAGTTCTGGTAATTGATTATTTTGTTTGATACCAACAATGGAAATTAATCCAGATATGGTTAAATAGGTGGGTTTGGTCTCCTTAAATAATTGTAAACTTTATTTCTCCCACACCCATTCCCGGATCAAATTGAAACTTTAAAGAATTATTTATCGCACCTAACAAAAACACGAATCAATAAAAAAAATTAACCAATTTGTTAATTAATTATTGGTAATTAATTATTTTGTTTGATGTTGAATAAGGGAAATAGCTTCTACATTTTTAGAGATAGGTGTAAGTGCGGAGTTCTTCCCCTTAAATAAGCTTTTAAATAATTTCTTATATTCAGCTTTTTATAGCTTGAAATCTGAAGTTGTTTGTACTTAGCCTTGTTGCTAGAGCCTTACTGTAACAGGATGTTCTGATTTGTCACTTTCCAAGGCTGTGAATGTAGCTCTTCTCTCTATCTGTCACTCGAGGATTCGGAATGAACAACGTTGTTCAAATTACGACTCTCTCTATCCTCTCTCTACCTCTCCCTACCCCTCTTCCTCTACCTATCTCTCACCTTCTCTCTCGCTTAAACTATTTTCTATGAAAATAACACAATTAATAGACTTCGTTCCAAAATGACTTTAAAGATGGCTGCGGCTTCTTCTGATTTGACCCTAACCCTAACCAGTCGTCTGTTTCCCAATTTCAAACAAACAAACAAAAAAACAAACAAAAAAACTCTTGAATTTGATCCAGTTTGCTCAGCTTGCAGACAAACACTATAACCCAATCTAATAAGTCACACAGACAGGATAGCTCTCAGTTTCAAATTCGGACATGGTATTACATATCAACATCAGTCAAGGTACTACATGAAAGTGCTATATCTTAGTCACTATATCAACATCAGCCAAAGTACTACATGAAAGTACCTAGTGACCTAAGTCACTATATCAAGGTACTACATGTATACACTAGATCTAAGTCACTATATCAAGGTGCTACATGTATACACTATATCTAAGTCACTATACCAAGGTACTACATGTATACACTAGATCTAAGTCACTATATCAAGGTGCTACATGTATACACTATATCTAAGTCACTATACCAAGGTACTACATGTATACACTAGATCTAAGTCACTATATCAAGGTGCTACATGTATACACTATATCTAAGTCACTATACCAAGGTACTACATGTATACACTAGATCTAAGTCACTATATCAAGGTGCTACATGTATACACTATATCTAAGTCACTATACCAAGGTACTACATGTATACACTAGATCTAAGTCACTATATCAAGGTGCTACATGTATACACTATATCTAAGTCACTATACCAAGGTACTACATGTATACACTAGATCTAAGTCACTATATCAAGGTGCTACATGTATACACTAGATCTAAGTCACTATATCAAGGTACTACATGTATACACTAGATCTAAGTCACTATATCAAGGTACTACATGTATACACTAGATCTAAGTCACTATATCAAGGTACTACATGTATACACTAGATCTAAGTCACTATATCAAGGTGCTACATGTATACACTAGATCTAAGTCACTATATCAAGGTACTACATGTATGCACTAGATCTAAGTCACTATATCAAGGTACTACATGTATGCACTAGATCTAAGTCACTATATCAAGGTACTACATGTATGCACTAGATCTAAGTCACTATATCTACATATACTAACGTTGCTGTTCGACTGTCTATCTCTTGTCGACTCTTTCCCTCCGTAATTATTTAACTCATTCTGGTGAAATCAACGCTGGTATCGTCGGTTAGGAGAGAAAGAGTTCATCTCACAGCAAGGAAGAAATGGAAGGCCTAAAGAACAAAAAAAAAAGAGGCTTGGGGCTGAGAGTGGTGGGACTGGACTTTGACGAATTAATGCCAGTGACTAAAATTCTACTCAGGTGATGTAAAACTCATGTCACTGAGGAGGCCCTGCAGTACAACTGACACTGACAGCCTAAAGTCAGCTTATATTCTATCTGCTCTGCTTGGCCAGTTAATTTTCTTGAAGCATGAACACAAAAGAAAAAAGCGCCCTGGTTAGATGGCGTCCATGACCTAGTTTCGTGGCAAAAGTCATTACGTCACTAACGGATTTACATAAATTGTATGTACATTTTTTTTCCCTCCTTATTCTTATCCTGATTTCAGATCCTCCCCCCCCCCTCGTTCTTTTTTTTTTTAATGTTATTTCCTTGTGACCTGTAACATTGCAGAGAAATGAACAATCGCACTCTGTGATGTACCGTTGCCAGTAAACCCTCACTTCCAATAGATGACCATTAGTTTCATGAACAGAATCGGTTAGGGTTAGGGTCATCTAGATCCTCGTCCACTCCAGGAATATTAAGAACGCATGCGGTCAGCACTTGTTACATTCATCTCAATTTTTTGACTAGGACAGAGACCGTAGCGAGATTAGATTGTACTATAGGCGTACTGCCGTCTTCATGAGGTCGAGCTAAATACTGAGTGCCTCTCTTCCATCCTTATAGGACTCATGTTTGTGCATAAAATAATTAAATAGTCAATTTAAATCCGACTCAGGGAAACAAAAATCCTCCTGCAACATAGGCTTGTGTTCAAGAAAGAAATTTTTCATAAATTTCTGCAATTAATTTATTTTTAAATTTTAAAAGAATTATCTTTACTATTATTATTTATTTACAAGTGTTAGAAACAGCAGTGTTAATAACAATTGAGACTCTGCTAGCGATTTGATACTATACATCATCATGTCTGCTGTTGTTTTTATGTTTAATTCAATCAGATTTCAGACAGATTTTCCCTATATGTTACAGCTCGTTTCGATTAATAATAAAAGTAATACCAAGTGATAGAAACAGAAATTTTCCCCACTGATTGAACTCCTTCCCTCGAGTTGAGACGAAATCATACTCGCTTTAATCTGTGTACTTACCCCAAATAGAATTTTATCTGCCAGAACCTCGAAAATTAGTAATACTAATGTCAATATCAAAACTTAGCAATACTAATGTCAATGTCAAAACTTAGCGATACTAATGTCAATACCAAAACTTAGCAATACTAATGTCAATGTCAAAACTTAGCGATACTAATGTCAATATCAAAACTTAGCAATACTAATGTCAATATCAAAACTTAGCGATACTAATGTCAATATCAAAACTTAGCAATACTAATGTCAATATCAAAACTTAGCAATACTAATGTCAATGTCTTCGATTCCGAAGTATAAGGATAAGTGCTAGGGTTCACATGAATACTCCCTTGCAGGCATGCGGCGCGGTGGCTGAGCGGTAAAGCGCTTGGTGAAGACTGGGATTTTTAATTTCGGGATCTTTGGGAGCCACTGAGACCACCCAGCTCTAATGTTAGTTGGGGAAAAATAAAGGCGGTTGGTCGCTGTGCTGGCCACATGACAACCTCGTTAACCGTAGGCCACAAAAAACCGATGACCTTTACATCATCAGCCCTATAGATCACAGGTCTGAAAGAGGAAATTTTCTGTTGCAGGCAAAACCGTTGTCCACCAGGGGTCAATTTAAGTTTTCTATTCGTCAAATCTTAGTGTAGCTTAGTAAGTCAACAAAACATTTTTGTTCACTAAAAAAAAATCTTGACTAGGGAATGATTCCCGTTGGTCGAGTTTCTTTTTTTTTCTGTATCTCCATTTCACTAAAAAAACAACAGATCTACTCCAATGACTTCTGATAAGCTTCGAACTATGCCATCGTCTTACCCTATGTGGCTCTTTTGCTTTAGTTTTTTTTTTTGTGTTTTGTTGTCGTTTCTTTATCATCGAGTTGCCCGAAAGCTTTGTTCTGCATCATCTTAGCGCTTGAAACCTTTGTCCTCTAGCATCCTAGTGCCCGAGAGCTTTGTTCTGCATCATCTTAGCGCTTGAAACCTTTGTCCTCTAGCATCCTAGTTCTCGACTTGTTCTGCACCAAGCTGCAAAGTGCCTCAATAAGAAGGCCATGCCTCGCCGGTCAAGGGACGCTGGGGAACGCTCTCCACGCTCTGTTAGTTTCGTGCATTTGAAATGTCTAGAGCTCTTTAGGGGGAAGGGGAAAAGCGTCATCCGGTAATGTAGTCCCCGTTTCTCACTTGGCTGCTACCGCTAGTTCAACCCACTGCCTGAGGTGCTAAAGATCTCTAGATATTTGACAGAATCTATGCTCCGGTGAATAGAGGGAGGTGTTATCAGAAGTGTGCATGGGAGGGAGGGGGAGGGGGTGGGGGTTGAGGCGGTACGTAAAAAAAGTGTTAAGAGCCAAAGATATTAATTATGGAGAGCGGACTGGTGACCTAATCTCGGGCTCAGGTGTCTTGCAATATTTTTTCATTCAAAAAAAAAAAAGATTATTATTCTAGCTTTTATATAGCGCTACTTTCATGCTTATAGCATGCTCAGAGCGCTTTTGGTCCAATCTCATTTGTGGACCAGTGGGGGGGGGGGAGGGGGGTATCTACAGCGCTTTATAAATAAAATTATTATTATTATCTAGGAGTTGGTTTTCCGTGCTGCCTTTAGGCGCTTCTAGGTAGCCAAGCCAAGCCAAGTTCAAGCGCACTTGGCCTCTCGACCACGCTTCCCACCAAGATAAACAAAAAGATCACTCAGTCTTTTAATCTAAAAAAAAAAAAGCATGTCCTCTTTTGGAATCTTTTACACTTTGCGTTATATGTAACATTTGTTACAATAAAATATATAACTTAATTACTTGTTCCTGTTATTCTTTAAAATACATTTTTACCGTTTCCCGATCAATTTGTTACACAACCAGAGGAGAAAAAATACATACACCTCCACAAAGAAAGGTCCTTATCGAAGAGAAGGCGCAGACAGCGGCTTTGTCTGCTTGAAGTGCGGTAAAATATGAAGGCCACAACAGGGTTTGCGTGGTCATGTGAAACACTGCACTCACCCTTAAGAAATTACTTTTTATCAGAAAAAAAAAAAAGGAAAGATAATTATAGTTCAATCAAAATCTATAATCAGACTATATCACAGAAAAAAAAAAGTTTTTTTTTTCCAGTTCCCAGTAATGCTTTTATAAAACCAGGTATTAAAAGTACACTCGACCATATTCCTTAACGCTGGCTGCCTACCTACCCCGCTAACGAAAAAACTTTCACAATTCCCCGTAACGCTATTAGCTAACCAAATAACAAGAGTACAGTCCACGTTTCCCGTATAAATGTATACAGATTTTTATTTTATTTGTTTAAATCAGTTTTTTTTAGACGTTCTCACGTAGTGAAGGCTACTCTGAAAAAGATTGTCCATTAAAGAACTCGAGGTGGACATCTAAATCGGGAAGAGAGTTGGACAGAAAAGACAACGTGACCCCCACGTGACATCATGTCACCACTCCCCTCTTTCTCGAAGCATCAATTTGTAAACAACACTTTTTTTTTTTTTGTATATATAACATTTTGCTCGCTCAAGGCCATAGAATTTAGATATAAAAACACACTCGCATTTATACAGGCGCGCACACACTCGGAAAAGAAATTGCGCGCCGTTATTTTTTTTCTTCCTTGATCCGCGTGCCGATGTGAAGTGACCTTGACATGAAATGACCAGACATGCCTTTTCGCCCCCCCCCCTCCCCTTTTTAACACTCGCTTTCGTCTTGCGTTTCGCCCCTCGTATTGTGTACCCATGCACTCATCTGCACTGACCTGTAGATGACCAATGCGTGACTCAGGTCAGAGATTGAGCCACTAAATAAATAATAAGCCTTGTCTTGGAGTCCGAAGATTAATGAAAAGTGCAGAATTTTCACGTGGCCACGCGGTCCCAGCTGCGACCTACATATTTTGCCACGTCCGCGCAGACATACCCGTTGTCCACCGGTGGTCGATTTAAGTTCTCGTCTACGTCTGTCCTCGGCATATCATATTGTTATAACAGCCGAAAAGATAGAGACATCTGACATCACAGACACCTTCGAGGCCTTACAAATCGTTCACATCAGCGGTTCTCAACCTTTTATGTTCGGCGACCCCTTTTTACAATCCCCCACTCTGCCACGACACCACCACCCCCAACACACATACAGCAATAGAAGAATAGACAATAACAATCCATATTTTCGATGGTCTTAGGCGACCCCTCGCAAATCGTCAATCGACCCCCAAGGGGGTCGCGACCCACAGGTTGAGAACCCCTAGTTCACATGTTTCAATGGACACTGCTAAGCAGACTACAGTCAATTAAGTTTCTCCCTAACGAATCTCGAGCCTGTCAGTGACATTGAATATCTTATGTTATCTTATATAATACAGACGTTACTTCAAAAAAAAAAAGAAGATGATTACGCTCTACGCATCATGTATCTAGTCATGCATATTAACCAATGACTTAAATTCTGCCAAGTCACTGGTTTTCCTGGCTAGCTCAGGCAACCCATTCCCATATTAGTTCATTTCTATTGAAATAATAATAACCATGATAATAATAATAATAAGCTTAGAGATGAAGTGGCTGTGGAGGCTATGTAAAAAACAAAAACACTACTCTCTGTTGTTATATCAACCGAGGGGATAGTGACAATGACCCAGCAGACATTTTGAAGGCCCTTAACATTCCTAAGATGATTCTCGTTGCCTGTGCAGAGGGCGGTACTGCTGCAGACCTGCCATATCACCAGAAAATTCCTCAGTGGACATTGATAAGGGGACTACAATGAATTTTTGTTTCCCCTTAACTAAGCTCGACCCTGGCTGTACCAGAGAATGAATATTTTTCTAAAATATCAATAATAATTTTTTGAAATTACCTTTGAGGAACAAAAAAGGGGGAAGGGGGAGGGCGAATGGAAAGGCTTAAAAAAAGTTATTTCAGTTATTAAAAGTAGTAGTAAAGTTCCCCATTCAGACCTTGCGGTCTATAGGGCAGATGATGTAAAGGTGGCTGAGCGGTAAAGCGCTTGGCTTCCGAACCGGGGACCGGGGTTCGAATCCTGGTGAAGACTGGGATTTTTAATTTCGGGATCCTCTGGCGCCTTTGAGTCCACCCAGCTCTAATGGGTACCTGACATTAGTTAGGGAAAAGCAAAGGCGGTTGGTCGTTGTGCTGGCCACATGACACCCTTGTTAACCGTAGGCCACAGACACAGATGACCTATTTCAGTTATTTGTGATTTTATATTTCTTAAACATTATATTGAACAACAAAGACGACACATCGTGAGTTAAAACAACAAGTGGTAGATCTAAATATCTTTTGAGGTTAATTACTGTTATTTACATACAAAATAGAATCTATTCACACACGCAAAACGCCCTGACCACCAACAAGAGAGTGGGATAATCGTTCCGTCTAGCGATACTTATGCTAAATCAGACTCGTATATAAAATGGCTTAATTTGCTACTGAAATTCTCAATTGTTTAATTTTTTCTTCTCGATTGAAAGGCAATAAAAAAAAAACTAAAAACATCACCTTCTCAGAGAGTCAGCCTCGTCACTCAGACGGATGATCCTGGCGTCCCACTTTCCATTGAGCTTCTCTCCAGTGCGCGACCCTTGACCCTTCTGACAAAGGAGTGTCCGAAACAGGAGCTCTGTTGTCTGGTCAGAGCACGTCACAGCCCTCGAGCCATGCCCTTAAAGTGCATGTCCCAGATGTGCAGCCAGTTGACGCGAGCACCGGAACTTTGTGCCAGACCAGCATAGCGCGAGTCGTGCGCACTTCCGGTCTGGACATAGGTCAACTCCCGTTTAATTACCCTCATAGTTTGTTTTCTTGGATGCTACATTGCTGGCCAAACTCGATCCGGTGACCCATTACCTAGCTGCACTGTGCATGAACAAGTTGGACATTCGGAAACAGTTTCATTCAGAACAATATGAACAAAACTCTTTTTGAGATTTTGTTTTTTCCACATTGGCTCGCCCATCGAAGGTAGACGCGACATGCATATTATTTGTAAGCCTGTTATTTTTTTTTTCTTGGGTCAGGTCATTGTAACCTTGACCGGGATTGGTTTGACAAAAAATCCTACAGCAATAGTGCAATGGAGTCTTGCAAAAAGCTGTCACCGGAAGAGCTCTTCCCCCCTTCCCCATCACCTCATTATCTTTATGATCTCATACCTTATGAAATGTTTCCTTTTTTTTTACTTCATCACGTGACCACCTGCCATTTGATGTAGATTTACGTATTGGCGGCAACTACGTCACCACCTGTCAATGTTTTAGATTTTAGCGTTGGTGGCTTAGACCTCTTTACTAAAGTACATCTTTACTTGCGGCATAAGTTTCACTACTTGTTCACATCTCTTTAGATTTTAGTACTGGGTGGCACATCTTTACTTGTCATTTGGGCTAGGTCCACTGTTTGCTCGTCTTTTTCTCCTTCTGTCTATGTCTTTAGCAGCATTGCGATTGGGCGAATTCAGCTTCTCCAGCTGTCATTCAGCTTAGATGGGCGCCATTGGTCATTCAATGTACACTGGGCAACTATCAACTTGTTATAAAAATAACCTCTGTTTTTCAGATGGTCCCCCCCTCCCCCAGATCGATGAAAACAAAATACTAAAAATCATTGTCAATGTCATTGGACAACACGGTTAAAAAAGGAGGCACCTTTGAAAGTAGAATGACATGCGTGTACGGTGGACTTTCGTGATTGTTGTGTGAGTTGAGTCGAAGACTTTTGGAACTCTTAGGTCCTTGGAAGTTTCCTGCCATCGCCCCGGCTGAACCATTGTTAGGTCAAGCAGACGTAACTTTGTTTCATCGAGACCGAAGGCTGAGTGCACCGGGGAAACTTCCCTTATATTCCTTCTCTGTAGCACATGCTGGTTTCCGCCATAAATCAGCCACTGGGGGAACGGTGTGTAGATAGTGAAACAGAGTTGTTGAACTTCTCTTCCTTCCCCTGAAGTGCAATGAACTCGGTTCTCAGGCATCCCCCATCAGGGATTCCGTTTTGCTTGCCTAACGATCGTTTCCACCTGGGCGCCGAGAATCGTTTCCTGGGCTGAAAAATCTTCAAAATCTTCCTGACAAGGCTCCAAGTCCCTTTCACTCACTGTGTGACGTTTCACGCGCTTTTCCTCTTTGGGAAACTCTGAACAAATGCTGACTGCATATTTTTGTAGTTGACTGTCAAGTATCTGTGACACATGCACACTGACATGGTGCCAGGCAGACATGCACCAAGAATGAAGCAGACACCGGTAAAGAAATGTTTAGCGTTGGAGTGCCAAACAATGATGAATACGACCTATTACGATAACTGCTAGATCTAGCCACAGCGTAGCAACGAGATGGCGCTGTAGTCAGTCAGCCAAGTAGACCCAGTGTCTACAGCAGACGATAAAACTGTCAGTGGGAATTGACTCCACTCATAACAAAGCACAACAAACACAAACAAACTCAAACAAACAAAATAACAAAAAACTGAAGACAGTGAACAATTGGATAAAAGGGTCAAAGAGGCCTGGGGTCACGTGTTCTGGTGTTAAGGGAATAAAAAAAAAAGAAAGCTGGATGGCAATTGTCTTTTTAAAAAAATTCAACTTAGACGTGAGAACGCGAAATTTCATGGTTCAGAAGAAATAAAAATCTTGGAGCATCACTGACAGTCATATAAATCTGTCTGAGTTCTTAGACGGGACATGGGAAGATGTCTCGGAGACTTGCCGACTTATCAGCTTCTACTCAATAGTTCAATTTTTTTAAAGGATTTTCTTTTCTTGTTAATAATTATAAATTCACCATCAAATTGTTTGACCCCCTCCATGACCTAAGAAATGTTCAAATAAAGCATCGTTTTTATAACTTGAACAGTGGTCATTAAGAAATTAGGATGTGACAGGTCTCCAGTTATGTGTGGAGTTATATTATAATTATTACAAAATAAACGTTAGATAATTATTGTCATTCTGTAGCACTTTCAAGAATCATTAAAGAGAAACACAGTTCATTTCATTGTAGCCCCAAAATAGCAGAGTTATTAGGAACTATTATTATCGTCAAATAATGTGTCGACAATTTCTGTTTCAGTGACAGTGCCCTAGACGCAGGTTCAGATGGTGATGGCAGGGGACGACTCTGACTCATCCGTTGGGGTGAGTATCTTTTTTTTTTAAACTACAGTGTTGTGGCCCCCCCCCCCCCGCCCAATGAGTGCCGTCATAAAGGAATATCAAGCATTGATTCATTACAAAGCTACTGCCCTGTCTTCCAGGCTAGAAAGTTTGGGTCCCACGGGGATTATGCTTGGTCCTACTTTTGATTTATGCTAGCGTGTGAAAGTGTGTGCGTGTGTGTTTGTGTCAGAGCGTGTAGTGTGACAGCTGTGTCGCTGCTGTAGTAAAAACACACATATGTTGTTGACAATTCAGCCTGCGATTTCAATTGAAGTTTTGGTCTGTCACTATTCGGTTGAGTAATGTAAAAATAAAACTATCGATTGCCGGGGCCATGTACTATTAGTTAACCAACAACTTCGTTCGGCGTGACCCTGGCCGCTGATTTGACTGACTATTTTGACTTAGACTGTACAAAAAAAAAAAGTCAAATGTTACTATCAACAAGAACAACCGTGTCAACTTCGCCACCCACGCTTGTAACATTGTATCCAAAAAAATCACTCGCCTGGGGCGAGCGTACTTGGTCTAAAAAAAAATATGCTCTGACTATAAGATGATATCAAATATTGAATCCCCCTTTTTGGCTAGGCCCCCTTAAAGCAGCAACGAAGCAAGACATGGCGTGGCCTCCCCCCTCCCCCTTTCCGCATTTTTTACCCCCATGTCTTTCCGAGCATAAAAAGACATTTTCCAAAACTATTCAACACAGCCAGCTTTGAGTGTGTTTTTTATTTTTTCAGCTATTAGGAAATTATTCCCAAGGACGTTTTTCGTATTTATTGGCGAAGCAGACTTTTAAGTTATTTGAACTGCAACCTTTTTTTTTTAATAATATATAACATTTTGGTTTACAAGGACGCCGTGGTTAGTGGTTACCCATTCGTCATGGGTTTAAAGCCCTGGTGTAGGCGTCAGGATTTGTATTCGTCACTTGAGGTCCTGTGGTCATCCAACCTTTCTTGAGTACCTGTCCTGAGAGAGAAAATCATTTCAAACTAGATCAAGTCTACTAAACCTTTGGCAATCTTTGATCTAGTAATAACAAACTGGACTTTTAATTTTTGAGATTTTTTTTTTCGCCATAAACTAAACAGTCTCTAGGACCCTAAATTGACCTTTAATGCACCCAACGAAATAAAAGCTGGAAACGAATGAGCTTTACAAAATTGATTGTGTAGTGCTAAAAACTGCGCACAAATTATCATTTAAATATAAAAAACAAAAAGACATTATCAACACGTCATTTATCCTGTACGCCGGATACACCAAAATGGTTGCTATTTATGGATGTGAACCCATGTTTGAAAATCTAGACTATTCCTAGGTGGACTTAACTCTTGTGACTCATTCTGTTTTCATCTTATTAGCTTGTGTTGAGTTCACTTCGTCCTTTCCTTTCCCCACCGGAACCAGTTACTCTAATGAATATAATACATTTCACGGACCTTTTATTGTTAATGCGTTTTTTTTTTCTTCATTATTTATCATGATCTATTAGCAAATGAACATTGAGTAAGAATGAAAGCACAAGCTTGTCACTCTAATAAGATCTCAGCAAGTTTCAGAGGATCAAGTTGCTTATCTTTTGATTCCGTCCGTCCGTCTGTCTGTCTGTCACTGGCTCTTTTAACGACATGTTTTCACTGACGGCCAATGTTTGCTTTAATTACTGGACACACACACACACACTGGAGACACAAATAGGGGAATGCACTCTAACGTCATGCTCACAGGCTCGTGGCTCCTGTTTCATCCTAGCACGTTCGACAAGTGAGTATCAATGGACAAGTCGACCTGGGAGATGGCGTTCATTGCAGGCAAGATGTTGACTAATGACGTCTGCGCCACATCCTCCCAATCTGTCCTTGCCCTCACCCGACACTCACATAGTCACAGATAGCATACACACACGCACAGTCACAGATAAATACACACACGCACAGTCACACCCCTTTGTTTTCAGAGTTTTGTTTGGTTGTTGTCGTTTATGTCAATAAACAAACATCCGCTCTAGGAGGTCCAGCGTTCCATACTTCTTTTTTTTTTGCTACCTTTTGGCGATCCCACTTCTGACACCAATGTAATTCACCGGATGACCGTGATGAGCTTTTTAATTGTACATATATATCTGGTAATTGTGTTACATCGTTTGTTCAACATCCATATGATATACTAAATATCTCAAACTTTTCACGGACCTAAAGTTTATTGCATGTAAAAATAGATAGAAGTAGTTTCTTCAGCTTCAGTTTCTACTGACGTAGCCTAAATTGTGCCGATGTGCCTAAACTCAAACTCAAAACCCACAGCTACAGCTTACAGGAATATCCAAATGTCACAACGTGTATTCAGTGTCCACACATTTTTTTTTTCAAATCCATCTCTGTTTGTCAGTGCAAAATCTGTTAACGAGTATTTAATTCAGACTCTCGCATATCAGTCTCCAACTTTCCGTCCCATGTAAACATTTAAAACAGTTATAAAACAGGTCGTCATTTAAGGGAATCGCTTTTTCAAAAACTGTTAACTAAAATATAGATTGAGAAATACAAGTGGTTGAACCAAGCTCAGTTACAAACATATTACGTTGTGTTGGGAAGTTGGAATCATACTTTGTCCTTAGCAACAGTATCAGCAGTGACACATCGAAGTGAAGGAATTGTTGCTAAGGACGCCAGAGAGACCAGAATGATTGGTAGTTGTTGTGTCATCGAGACAGATTTTGTAGTTCTGCTAGAAATCGGAGGGAAGGGGAGGGAGAGTAACTCCTCTTAGTGTTCTAGTGTACACTGGAGGATAAGACTTCAAGGTCGACTAGAGAAATGGTCCCTGGTGATCACCTCAAGACGACGTTTGCACGTGGTGGGCCAACACTGACCAAACTTCCAGGCGGAAGTTGAAGGAATAACTGTAGGACTAGAGACGGAAAAAAAGTCAAGCTCTTCGTCGGAACCCACACACTATCACACACTCACACGATATCACATACCCGCACACTATCACACACATACACACACGCTGAATGCGTGATCTCTCCTCTTCCTTTAAGAAAAAAAAAAGTGTTTTTTTTTGTCCGCTAATCTTTCTTCCTGTTCAATCATAAACCGGAAGCGATCATTGTTATCGTTTTCTTCTTTTAAACTACTTGTTTTGTGTACGGTCCAAACTACGGCCCGCGGGCAACATCCGACCCATGAACCTATCTGGTCCATCCGTGAAAATTCATTTCGCCCCCCGAAAAAAGTTAAGAACCGCTGATGTTTTTTTTCGTAAAATGTTTTACATGTTTCGGATGTTCCTTCAGAGTTGAAGATAGTTTACTTCCTAGTCCAAACCTCCCGCAGGACTACGGGGGATGGGAGAGGGCAGGGTTTGAACCCTGGACCGTCGATAAATCTGAACGACAGTCCAGCGCGCCAACCGCACGACCAGGCAGCCATCCGATGATCGAGTTGATAGCTCCGTCATTTTGTAGAGAAAGCAATTAAATGAGAGGATAACCAGAGCCACATGTAAACATGGACACACAAACAGCTGTCAGTGGCGTATTGAAATAACGCATTGCCGTGTGGCAGGTTTCACTTCAACCATTTCGACCCGATGCTGGGATGGAGAGTCGTCCGCTTATATCACATGCTCACTATACTCTGTGCCTTGGTGAATGCATTGGATTGTGATTGATCTCGTCGTAAAATAAATGAAAAACCAACACTAGACCTCCCCTTTTTTACGCAGCTTCTATCAACTCCCTCTGTCTCTCTGCTACACATGTTGAACACGTTAGCTCTCCCATCGCCCGGTCTCGGATCAAGTGAGAACTTTGCATTAATATTCATGGTTCCTAACAAAACAGGAATCGTACAAAAATAAACAAACAACAACAAACAATTAATTAGTTAATTAGTGGTAATTAATTAATTTTTGTTTGTTATAGAAACGGGAAATAAATCTTACGGTATTGATATATAGAATTAAATCCATATTTTTCAGTGTCGTATTCAATCTTTGCTATCCTGGAATAAAAAAACAAGTAGTTTCCCTTTCAGACCTTACGATCTATGGGGCAGATGATGTTAAGGTCATCTGTTGCTATGGACAACGGTTAACGAGTATGGTGTCATGTGGCCAGCACAACGACCAACCGCCTTTACTTTCCCCAACTAGAGTCAGGTACCCATTAGAGTTGGGTGGACTCAGGGACGCCCTAAAAATCCCGAAATTCAAAATCCCAGCCTTCACCGAGATTCGAACCCAGGAACTTACGTTCAGAAGCCGAGCGCTTAACCACTCAGCCACCGCGCCCCTCTGCTATCATGTAGATCTACATATATTTACAGAACATTCGGAAAGTTTTGTAAATTAAACCTTGTACCATATCTAGTCACTTGATTGTCTCTGTACGGTAGTCATACTACAGTTTGCATGCTGACCTAACAATCCTGTGAGGTCTGGGACTTCAAATCTTCAGATCTTAGTAAACATCATCAGACAACCAATAAAATACATTTACGATGTGGAATGTTCTGCTCATAAACTTAACTAAAGTTGAAACACACGCAAAATACATAAAAAAAAAACTTAAAAAAAAAAAACGCTCATCTAATGAAAAGCACCTTACTGTAACTGCAATATCTCTCAAAACTTCAATATTTGTCTCCCCCCCCCCCTTATATTACATTAATTAATTACCACTAATTGAAAACTTATTTTTTTTCTTTTATTGCTATGTGTATTGTCATCGACTATGAATAATTTTGCCAAATTTCATCTTGACCAGAGTATGGGAAGTGGGAGAAGTAAATGTATACAATAATCCTCTTTTTAAAAAAAAAACTATTCCAAAGAATTAGACTGACTTTATCCTAATTCTCTCTATGCGGTGTTAATAGTTGAACACTATTAATTGGGAACTAGGTGGTTTTTTTTTTTGCTTTTGGATATAGTGATTTAAAAAGCAGTATCCATGCAATAAACCATCACAGATGGATAGTTCTCCATGCAAATAATGTAGCCATCTGTGCGCTCTTGACGTGACACTACACAGAATCATGAATGAGGCATACTTATGAATAATGTATTTGTCATAGAGTCGTCTAATTAAAAATGACATTCTAGAATATCAGCGCTTAAATACTCTTTTTTTTTTTACTTACTAGGAATTCATCGTTTCAACTGGTGAATGTTTTATTACAAAGATATACCAACTCACTCACTCTGTCTGTCTGGTAAAAAGTTTGAATAGGTTACTTCTTCGATACCCATTCTCGGATCAAGTTGAAACTTTAATCACTTATGCTTTGGTGTAGACAATACAAGAATTAATAAAAAAATAAAATGAATCAATTAGTCATTTAGTTATTGGTTATTATTAATTTTGTTTGATACCATCAAGGGAAACTAATCCTTCAATAATCACAGATTATATAAAAATTGTACATGTTATTTCTCCGACACCCATTTTCGGATCAAGTAGAAGCTTTAAACGATTTATTTATGGTACATAGCAAAATACGAATCAATAAAAAAAAAACAACCTTTTAGCCAATTAATTATTGGTTATTAATTAGTTTGTTTGATATCGATATTGGGAAATAGCTCTTATATTATTGAGTAATATGGTTGTAAGTGCGGAGTTCTTCCCCCTATATTTGCTTGTTTATCATTTGTTCACTGAATCAAGCCACCATCTTTTTTTTAACTTTTTTTTTATAAAGAAACTAGATTCCATGAGAGGTGTCTGCATTCAGATTTGGAGAGACAATCTTGTCCGAGCTTTGTTAAAGACGTGCCTTTGTGCTTTCTCTGGAAGGAAACTTACGGCTAACTTATCCTAATAAACCAAAAAAAAAAACTTTCTTCAGTCAGCTGAGAAGTATTTTCTTGACATACTTGATTGGTAGCGTAATCTACTTATTCATATTCTGCCAGATATCACATAACCAGCAATCTTCCTTGGCTTTGTTCTTAATCTCTTTCTCTCCGTAATTATTTACCATATTCTGGTGGAATCAACGCTGGTATCGTCAGTTCGGAGAGAAAGAGTTAAGGTCTGAATCAGTCTTCTAACTCCTGACATATATATATTTTCACTTTGGGAATTCATTTTTCTACGTTTATAGAGGGCGACGTCGCAGCTCCCCCTAATGTTTCTAAATTTATTTTTCTTATCTTGTGGTCAAGGAAGATGTATGAACAATTAGGTAGGTCTAGACATTTTGATAGCAAACTCTCTTGGCTATTGTTCCAAATGTCTGTGCTCTACCAACACCATGCGTACTAGTGAGATGCTGTAATTGCTTTGACTTACTTTGGAGATGAACCCCAAGAGAATATACAAGAAGAGAGGAAACTACACATCATTTTTTGCCTCCAAATCTAAAATGAGCGTTTCTTCTAGAGAAATGATTTGTCTTTTTTATTTCACGACCAAAAAATGCAAACTTTGGCATCAGCTAATCAGCCAGATAGGATGTGTTAGTTTCACCCGTGACTTTCCAAAAAAGCTAGCTGTAGCAGACTGGAAGAGACCAATGAATTTATCTAAGCCTTTTGTTTTCCCCACAAATGACATAGTGAACAGAGTGTAATGTTATCTTTGATAGTTTGTGCTTCACTTGAACTGTTTATCATTAGTGACCATCAACTCAAGGGTTTATGTAAAAAAAAACATGAGTCATCGTATGTCCTGAGTGACTTTTAGTGGTGCTGCAAACATACATTTATACATCCATTTCCATGTATTTCTAGCATATCTCTTTTTCTTTTTTTTAAAGCTCTAATTCCTTTCTCTCTCTCTCTCTCTCTCTCTCTCTCATTCTTTACTCTCTTTTTTATTTCTTCTTCCATCTTCCCATTTATCTCTCTTTCTCATTCTTTCTCGCTGTCTGTTTTCGCCTCTCTATCATTCTCTTTTTTTTCTCTTTCTCTTTCTTTCCTTCTCTCTTTCTTTCACAGTATCAATGTCTTCTCTACACTACAACAGTTAGGTCCAAACCACGGCCCGTGGGCCTTATCCAGCCCGTGGACCAAATCCGACCCGTTACACTCTGCTATCCAACCCATCGGAATTTCTACTCATAGTGATTATTGAAGAAGCAGAGATTTAAAATCCGTAGCAGTCGTGTGGCCCAGTGTCGCCGGTGAGGGAAATGTTTATGGCCTCTAGGAAAGCACCATTGCGTTACTAGAACACCGTACCAACCCAAAACAATTGTCTGTGATTTCACCTTGGTCTCTGGGCCACGGACACTCGACACCGTGGCTCTGAATCTAGGTCCTGAGACTTAATGTGTAATTGCATTTTTTTTTTTAGCTGCAACGAGTGACGAGGAAACATGCAAAGGAATGCAGGGTCAAGGTCAGTTCTGACTTGAATGTTGACGGCATGTACTGGTAAAAGGGGGGTGGAGGTAGGAATACAACATCTGTAGTTTGTTTTGTTTTGGGAAAACGGGCAGAGAGAGAGAGAGAGAGAGAGAGAGAGAGAGAGAGAGAAAGTATTAAGACACACAAACACACACTTATCCATTATTAGGGTAATAAAGAGATGGGTGTGTGTTTATGTATAAAAGTATGCGTGTTTCCGTAATTATAGAATGTGGTGTGGCGCCTTTACAGCCAATGTAGGCTATATAAAAAGTTTAATTGCTGAGCCATGTGGCGTATGCATTCTTGCATGAGTCACTCATCTATTTTAGTTTAGGTCTAAAACGATCCACTAATCTTTCTTTAGGTCTAAAACGATCCATTCATCTTCATTTAGGTCTAAAACGATACATTCATCTTCCTCTAGGTCTAAAAATATCCATTGATCTTCCTTCAGGTCTAAAATAATTAATTCATCTTCATTTAGGTCCAAAACGATCCACTCATCTTTCTTTAGGCCTAAAACGAAATACTCATCTTCCTTTAGGTCTAAAACGATCCATTCATCTTTCTTTAGGTCTAAAACGATCCATTCATATTTCTTTAGGTCTAAAACGATCCATTCATCTTTCTTTAGGTCTAAAATGATCTAATCACTTACACCATCCTTTACCTTTCTTAGCTCAAGAGACTGAGGCGCTAAGCGCAGAAAAAAAAAAAACAAAGACAGGCTTTACATTTGACTTTTCCGGCTCTCCCATCTATTTAGATACGTTTAAAATGCTGATATGTCTGCAATGCTAGCTGTTAGAGTTACTTGATACATTAACCATCCCTGAACACTCTTCTATTCATTTATCACTACGTCATTAAACACAGAAGCATTAAGATTGATACAACTTTTTGTTTCACTGCATCCATCACTTAATGGAAGGGCAAAAGCGTCGATGCCATGAATCGATAGGTTTTGTTGGTGTTGTTGTTGTTGTAATGTCCAGAACCAGCCACATGGACACTACATGGACACCATTAGACACCACATTGACACTACATGGACGCCACATTAACTCTACATGGACACCATAGGACACTATATGGACACCATATGAACACCACATTGACACTACATGGACACCATAGGACACTATATGGACACCATAGGACACTATATGGACATCATATGAACACCACATTGACACTACATGGACACCACATTAATTCTACATGGACACCATAGGACACTACATTCATTTCATATGAACACCACATTGACGCTACATGGACACCACATGAACTCTGCATGGACACCATAAGACACTATATGGACACCATATGAACAACAAAATTGACACTACATGGACACCACATGAACAACTTGTAAATGGTTTTTCGTATCTGAAGGAGTTAGAGATAAGATTATTGACACATTCCACATACTAAAAAAAAATAGTTGGTCATATGTCATAAGTTCATCAGATGTCTGAACCTCTCTGCTAAAACTGGACCTCACTGCTGAAATTGTACCTCCTTCTTAAAACTGGACTTCCCTGCTAAATGTGAACCTCGCTGCTAAAACTGGACATTTTTGCTAAATCTGAAGATTCCTGCTAAATCTGAACCTCTCTGCTAAAACTGGACTTTCCTGGTAAATCTGAACCTGGCTGAAAAAACTGAACCTTGCTGCTAAAACTGGACTTTCCTGATAAATCTGAACATCGCCGCTAAAACTGGACATTCATGCTAAATCCGAACCTCACTGCTAAGTAAAATAAACATTTCAATTCCAACACATGAAATGGCGTAAGGCGCAATTATCTTCTTATCTTCTTATCTTATATAATACAGACGTTACTTCAAAAAAGAAGATGATTACGTCCTACGCGTCATGCATTTAGTCATGCATATTAACCAATGACTTAAATTCTGCCAAGTCACTGGTTTTCCTGGCTAGCTCAGGCAACCTATTCCATGCTCTAATAGCACTAGGGAAGAAGGAGTATTTGTACAAATTTGTCCTAGCATATGGGACGAGGAATGTGCCTTTATCTTTGTGTCTTTCAGAGTATTTTATTAAATTTTGTTTTTGTATTTGAAGATTATGGTTCAGTGTTTTATGTATGATTGCTACTTTACTTTTGAGCCTTCTGTCCTGAAGGCTTTCTAAATTTAGTGATTTTACTAAAGGTGTTACTCTAGTCAAATGTGAATATTCGTTTGTTATGAATCTCACTGCTCTATTTTGTGTCTGTTCCAGTTTCTTAATGTTTTCTTGAGTTGAGGGGTCCCAAACGGAGGATGCATATTCTATTATTGGCCTAACCAAGGTTAAGTAACATTTTAGTTTTATGTTCTTATTTGATTTATAGAAATTTCTTTTAATAAATCCTAATGCTTTGTTTGATTTTTTTGTAGTTTCATCAATATGTGGATTCCATGATAGTTTTTCATTTATTATAACACCTAGGTATTTTGCGTTTTTAGTCTGTGATACTGGTTTGCCATGAATAAGATAAGTGGAATTAATTTGTTTTAGTTTTTTTGTTACTCTTAACAACTGACATTTTTCTGGGTGGAAAGACATGCTCCAATTTGATTCCCATTTCTGTAATTCATCTAATTCTCTTTGTAAAATATCTGTGTCTTGTGTTGTTTTTATTGTTCTATATATTATGCAATCGTCTGCAAATAATCTGACTTTTGTTCCTGAACTAATGCAATTTGGTAAATCATTTATGTAAATTAAAAATAGTAGTGGACCCAAGACTGTACCTTGAGGTACACCTGAGTTTACTGTTATCGGTGTTGATTTAGAGCCATTTATTATTACAGTTTGTTCTCTCCCTATCAGAAAGTCTTTAATCCACTGATGCAGTGGACCATTAATGCCGAAATATTTTAATTTTTTAAGCAAACTATGGTGGTGAACTTTGTCAAAAGCCTTAGAAAAATCTAGTAAGATAGCATCTATTTGTTCACTATTATCTAAACCTTTTGAAAAATCATCAATTAGTCCTATTAGTTGTGTTTCACATGATCTATATTTCCTAAAGCCATGTTGGTATGGTGTGAGGACATTATGTTTGTCTAAGTGGTTTATGATGTTGCTACATATTATGTGTTCTAGGATTTTACATGTGATGCTGGTAAGTGATACTGGTCTGTAGTTCCCTGGGTCAGATTTTTCTCCTTTTTTAAATAGGGGGGTGACATTAGCTTCTTTCCAGTCCTTTGGTACTCTGCCCTGGTTAAGTGAAGCCTGAAAGAGTATTTTGAACACTGGGGCTAGCTCATTACTTAGTTCTTTGAGTAATCTAGCTGGAATACCATCAGGTCCAGAAGCTTTATTTGGTTTGGTGTTGGCTAATAGTTTTTGAATTCCATTTTCTTGTACTACTATATCTTCTATGTTATCTACTTGGTTCAAATTCAGTAATATGTCTTTGTCTCCTGGGGCTGAGAATGCTGATGCATTTGGTACTTCTGTAATCTATAACATAGGAACTGAACCTTCTGGCTAAATCTGAACCTACCTGCTAAATGTGAACCTACCTGCTAAATGTGAACCTACTGACTAAATCTGAACCTACCTGCTAAATCTGAACCTTCTGGCTAAATCTGAACCTTCTGGCTAAATCTGAACCTACCTGCTAAATGTGAACCTACTGGCTAAATCTGAACCTTCTGGCTAAATGTGAACCTACCTGCTAAATGTGAACCTACTGGCTAAATGTGAACCTTCTGGCTAAATCTGAACCTTCTGGCTAAATGTGAACCTACCTGCTTAATGTGAACCTACTGGCTAAATGTGAACCTTCTGGCTAAATCTGAACCTTCTGGCTAAATCTGAACCTTCTGGCTAAATGTGAACCTACAGGCTAAATGTGAACCTTCTGGCTAAATCTGAACCTTCTGGCTAAATGTGAACCTACCGGCTAAATGTGAACCTTCTGGCTAAATGTGAACCTTCTGGGTAAATCTGAACCTTCTGGCTAAATGTGAACCTTCTGGCTAAATGTGAACCTAACTGCTAAATGTGAACCTTCTGGCTAAATGTGAACCTAACTGCTAAATCTGAACCTTCTGGCTAAATCTGAACCTACCTGCTAAATCTGAATCTTCTGGCTAAATGTGAACCTAACTGCTAAATGTGAACCTTCTGGCTAAATCTGAACCTACCTGCTAAATCTGAACCTACGTGCACGGATGAGTTGAATCTAATATTTAGACAACAATACAACAATGTTACTTAAATATGGTCCTGTCACTCCGACATTGTGCATGAATGCATAAACATGACATTAATGCAACCTTTTGACCATATGGAAAGTAGTTTCTTTAAATGTCTAACAATCTACATAATGACCTCGTGCTTACATAATGCATTGTGAGTTTGTAAACCTTTAAGTACATGGGAAAAAAAATGGGCATGTCCTAGAAAGTTTAAATTTGGCAGACTTAGTTTGCACTCAAATAAACATATCAATTCCAATTTTTAGTACACTAAATCAACACACACAAAAAAAGGGGGTGGGGTGGGGGTCAAATTATCTATCTATTATAACGGACGCTATACTTGATCCAAGGCCCAGGAATGCGCCCCGGAGAGGAAACTCTGGTGCTGCTGCAAAGCGGCTAAAACAACACGGGAGACAACAGTTACGGGTTATAAGTCCAACTTGATTGGCGTAATGTATGGACGCCACGGGTTGTCTCTGACGGTGGGAGAGGTCTTCGCGCCTCACTGATCAGCTACCGCCCGCCTCAACCTGGGCAGCCCCCAGTCAGTTAGGTGCTGATCCGCCACAGCCTGCCTGCTCTAATGGGTGCTTAGAGCTTAGTTTAAAACGACAAGTAGGCTGGAAACTTGCACCAAGCAACAAAAGAAGAAAAATTAAACTGAAAAAGAAAATCCCTGTCATGCGACTGGCCACTTGGAATGTCAGGACAATGTGTCCTGGTCTCACTGATGATCTAAGGCAGATCGACGATGCAAGGAAGACGGCAGTTATAAACAACGAGCTAAAAAGGCTACATATTGACATTGCAGCCCTGCAAGAAACCCGACTGGCCGAAAACGGCATGCTCCGCGAGACTGACTACACTTTCTTTTGGAAAGGGAAAGCACAGGATGAGACTCGAATACATGGTGTGGGCTTTGCTGTCAAGAACAGTCTTCTTCCCATGATAGTCCCTCCAGTTGGTGGCTCGGAACGGCTACTAAGCATAAGTATGATGACAGCATCTGGAAAAGTCACTCTAATTAGTGCCTATGCCCCCACACTATGCTCGCCTCAGGAGGACAAAGACAAGTTCTATGAAGACCTCAAAGAAGCCATTGCAAACATTCCTCAAAAAGAACATATGATCCTTCTAGGTGACTTCAATGCCAGAGTAGGATCAGATCACACTACCTGGCCAGACTGTCTTGGGCTTTTTGGAATCGGAAAGATGAATGAGAACGGACAAAGACTGCTTGAATTCTGCACATACCATAAGCTCTGCATTACCAACACATACTTCAGAACAAAACCACAGCACTGTGTCTCATGGAGGCACCATAGGTCTGGGCACTGGCACCAGCTGGATATGATACTGACACGAAAAAAGGACATTGGAAATATACTGCTGACACGTAGCTACCAAAGCGCGGATTGTGATACTGATCATACTTTAGTGTCATGCCGGACAAGACTGCTGCCAACTAAGATCCACACTTCACAGGGAAAAAGAAAATCACGCCTGAATACTACTAGCACAAAAAATCCTGATCTTTGCACCGAATTTGAGAACAAATTAGAGGAAGCTTTTAAAAACTTCTCTGCGACTGAGGTAGAAAAAAGCTGGACGTTTATGCGTGATACAATCTACCAAACATCATCACTGGTCTTTGGAAACAAAACCAAGAAAAGCGAAGACTGGTTTGAAGCTAGTCTACCAGAAATGGAAACTGCCACTACGAACAAGAGAGCAGCCATGCTAATCTACAAGAAGGATCCCACCCCAAGCAACTTAAAAAGGCTCAGAGCTGCACGTAACAATGCCCAAAGAGTAGCGAGACAATGTGCTAACAAATACTGGCAGGAGATATGCGAAGATATTCAATCTTGTGCCGACTGTGGTAACATAAGAGGACTATATGAGGGCATGAGAAAAGCCTTTGGACCTCACACCAGCAAGTGTGCTCCGCTCAAGTCAAAAGATGGCTCAATCATCAGCGATCGTGCGCTGCAAATGGAACGATGGGTAGAACACTATGCAGAACTCTACCAGATTGAAAACGCCATCTCACCAAATGCTGTTTCCAACTTCCCATCACTTCCAGTTTTGACGGAATTAGACGAAACGCCCTCAGTAAAGGAGCTGAGCATTGCCATTGACATGCTTGCACATGGGAAAACACCCGGAGGAGATGGCATTCCTGCTGAAGTAATTCAGGCTGGAAAACATGCCCTAATCAAACCACTCCATGAACTGCTAAGCTTGTGCTGGGAACAAGGAATGGTCCCCCAGGAATTGAAAGACTCCAACATTGTTACAATTTATAAAAATAAAGGCGACCGCTCTGATTGTAACAATTACAGAGGCATCTCACTGCTTAGCATAGTCGGAAAGGCTTTTGCTAGAGTGTTACTAAAGCGATTACAGATCCTGGCAGATCGTGTTTATCCAGAGTCGCAGTGTGGCTTTAGGGCAGGAAGATCTACAACAGATATGATTTTCTCTCTGCGGCAGCTACAGGAGAAGAGCAGAGAACAAAAGCAGCCCCTCTTCATAGCTTTTATTGATTTGACCAAGGCCTTTGACCTTGTTAGCAGAAGCGGTCTGTTTGCTGTACTAGAGAGAATCGGCTGTCCAAATAAGTTAAGAAAACTAGTGTCAGCTTTTCACGAAAATATGCAGGGCACCGTTCAGTTTGAAAGTTCTTCCTCCAGGCCATTCTCCATTAAGAGCGGTGTAAAACAAGGATGTGTACTGGCCCCTACACTATTTGGCATCTTCTTCTCAGTCGTACTATCCAGTGTTTTTAAATCCCTGGAAGACGGAATATACATCCATAGCAGATCCGATGGAAGGCTCTTTAACCTGGCACGTCTTAAAGCCAAAACGAAAAGGCGTCGTATCTTGATAAGGGAGCTGCTGTTTGCCGATGACGCGGCACTCGTATCTCACTCACAAGGAGGTCTACAGAAGCTAGTGAACGCCTTAACAGCTGCTTGTCAAGAGTTTAGCCTTACTATAAGTCTCTCCAAGACCGAAATCCTGGCACAAGACGTTGCAGAAATACCTATAATACAAATTGGGAACCACACCCTTTCAGTGGTGCAGGAATTTACCTACTTGGGTTCAACAATTGTCAGTAACCTAGACTTAGACATCGAGCTGACAAAAAGGATAGGAAAAGCTACCACAGCATTGGCAAAACTCTCCAAGCGCGTCTGGGAAAATGGTAAATTGACCACAGCGACCAAAATCCTAGTCTACAACGCCTGTGTTGTGAGCACTCTCCTTTATGGCAGTGAAAGCTGGTCAACATACATGTACCAAGAGCACAGATTGAATAGTTTCCACTTGCGCTGCCTGAGACGCATGATGGGCATCTCTTGGAGGGACCATGTCTCCAATCAGGAAGTTTTGAGATTGGCCAATATGAACAGCATGTATGCTCTCCTGACACAAAGGAGATTACGCTGGCTCGGACATGTCACCCGCATGCCAGATGGTAGAATCCCGAAAGATATCTTATATGCTGAGCTTGTGGAAGGAGTCAGACCCAAGGGCCGCCCAAGACTAACATATAGAGATGTCTGCAAGCGAGACATGAGAGCTTCAGGCATCAGTGAAAGTATGTGGGAAAACATAGCCAAAGACCGGAGTGCATGGAGACAGACTGTGCGTGCTGGGACAACCCTTGCTGAGAACAAAAGAATTGAAGCGGCTTTAATCAAGAGGGAAAAAAAGAAAGCTGCCCTGTCTGCTAGCCCTAAATCAGAGGCATACAAATGTACGAATTGTGGCAAAGTCTGCCGTTCTAGAATTGGCTTGATTAGCCACACCAGATTCTGCCCCGTCTCAAGATTAAGCCAAAACCAGTGACTCACTTGGGCGCATCCATTGCCTTTCGAGACAAAAGGAGCCATATAATACTTGAGACGAAAATGAGTCGGTGGTAGAGCTAGCTACAATGTTGCTCACATGAAGCCATCTTCGAACGCATTAAAAAAATGCTTTAAATTTCTCAATTATTAATGTGAGTACTAGATCTACGGGTTTCTCATAGTTTCAAGCCAATTGCATTTCGTTTTTGTATCCAATTGCATTTCGTTTTTGTATCTTTTCGGTCATGTGGTCCGTGTCAAGTGTGTCCGAAATTAAAATGGCCCGCAGGTTGAATTAGGTTGGGCATCACTGGCTTCAAGAGTGCTATTTTAAATATAGAACTGATCTTGCAATATATATATATATATATATATATATATATATATATATATATATATATATATATCTAAACACAGGGTAGATAATCGTGAATAGCTTAATTACGAAAATCCCCTCTATGTTGTGTGTGTGTGTAATTGTGTGTGGAGCATTCGTAGAATGGAAAAACAACCAACAACAAAAAACCTAAGAAACGTATCACAGATTGGTAGCAGCTAATTTGTTTAAGATACACTTAAACTCATTTCAGTGACAAATTCGGTGCATGCTATTAACTCTCGCCTCTGAGACGTCACCACTTCTCTTTTTATCTCCCCTGAGTTGACGTTCATACCTGGGTCAGGAGGTCTTTTTTTTTTTTTTTTTGACGTGATTTCTGCTTTTTTATCAACCGGCTATGACAGGACTCGTCGGCTTGTAACTTGGGTTAGCTGTGAAAGCAACACGAGAGTGGCTCTACAGATTACGATAAGCTAATCATTAGTAGCTGCTTAGATATTTTTTTTTAAATCAGGTCCATTCATTGCAGACCAGCGGTGCCCAAACTTAGGATCCGCGGGCTATATCGGCTCCTTGATCTGGGGCTATGTGGTCGTTTGAGACTCAACGTTGAATGACGCCTCCAAGGATCAGTCCTAATAGACTCGACGATCCTTCAGCAATGAGGCGGTCCGTGACACGCAGAAACGAGCGTGGCCCTTATGCTGAAAAGGCTAGGCACCACTGTTGTAGACCATGCCGGATAACTGATTACAAACAACTGCTATAGCTTGCGGCAGACGAAAGCCTTGACCTTACCATGTGCACTTAGCCTTGAAGTAAGAAAGTACATTCCAGAGACCTTGAACTTGCCTGATAACAGTTTTTATTGCTGACTCCAAACCTTTTTTTTTTTGTGTGTGTTCTTGTATTGTTTTAGTTTGTGTCATTTGTATCATTAGAATGTTTGATGATTGTGATCACGACGAGCTTCTTTCATCCGGACTGTAGCTGTTTCTCACATTGAGACTTTTTCTTGTGACATTATTTTGGTAAGCACTGATCTCAGACCGATTGAGACTTTTTGTCAGCGCCGTGCTTGCATGGCACCGAAAAATTAGGACGCCGAGGTGAAGGAGAGAGACATGGTCTGTGAGGGCTGTAGCAGGGAAGAGGGTCAGAAAGCAGTGGGAATGGACCTCATTCACCAATCGTAAACAAACAACAGTTAGCCACGTGGGGCTCTATCTCTTCTATATAATTTACGATCTTATGTTTAATTCATGATGGTTGTCACGTGACAGTTTTTTCCCCCGTTGTTTTATCAAGAAGATCACGTGACTAAATGTTGTTTGTTTACGATTGGTGAATGAGGTCCATTTCAGGGCACAGACTGCGCCTTGTAGTAGGAGTTGTTTCGGCACTAATCTTGTTTCCTCGCTCATACTTTTGAAATGCACAGAAAGAAAGTTGATTCTTACGTCAGGGTGGCAATACACAGGTCTTTGTGAGACTGATCCATCTCATTAGCAAGGCTTCAATACAAAAAGAATACAAGTCTTGAATATTTAAAGCCAAGGGATCGCGTAAGTTAGTCTAGGTCTTGGGATTGCATAAGTGTAGATCTATGGATCGCATAAGTTAAGCGTAGATCTAGGGATTGCATAAATTAAGTGTAGATCTAGTGATCACATAACTTAAGTCTAGATCTAGGGATCCCGTAAGCTAAGTCTAGGTCTAGGGATTGCATTACTTATATCAAAGGGACTGCATAAGTTTAACACTTAGACCTACACGTTTAGTTTTGTCACATACTTTGACATTAGGAGACAGAGAATAAGTTTAGGGAGGATGGCTCTTCAACTTTTTAAAACTTAGCCCTTTTCTCTATAGTGCTTTGATCAATTACACCACTAGATTACAGCCAGGTATATCCAAAGGGTTTGGCCTTGTCATTCAACTCTAGTTTGTTGTTGATAGTAATAGGTTTTAAATCAAGAAAAAGAAAATGGCAAGTCTAATAGATTAAATCTCTACATTGTTACCCGTTCCGTGTTGAAAGTAAACAGGCAATAAAAGACCAAGAATATCGTGTCATCACTATGTTTAACTATTTTATCGCTCCCTGTTTATAATCCCTATAAAAAGGAATGATCATGGAGTCCCATGATTTATATAGGACAGCGGTTCTCAACCTTTTATGCTCGGCAACCCCTTTTTTACAATCCCCCCCCACACACACACACATACAACAATAGAAGAATAGACAATAACAATCCATATTTTCTATGGTGTTAGTCGACCCTTCGCAAATCGTCAATCGACCCCCCAAGGGGGTCGCGACCCACAGGTTGAGAACCCCTGATATAGGACATATTGTTAGTCGGGGTGACCCATTCCTGTATCTGTAGTTCTGAGTAAGTAATTCATTTTGGTCACTATCGACTTTGATACACTAATCATTCACCAATCGTAAACAATACAACATTAAGCCACGTGATAATATTGATGAAACAATGAAAATTTACGTATCACGTGACAGCCTTTATGGATTGCGTAATTTGTATAGGAGATATAACGAACCACGTGGCAAAATGTTGTTTGTTTACGATTGGTGAATGAGGTCCATTGAGATAGGGAGATCATATACAATTAAATGATTTAGTCCAGCGGTTCTCAACCTTTTAAGCTCGGCGACCCCTTTTTACAATCCCCCACTCTGCCGCGACCCCCGCCCACCCTCACACATACAGCAATAGAAGAGTAGACAATAACTTCCATTTTGATGGTCTTAGGCGACCCCTGGTAAATCGTCCATCGACCCCCAAAGGGGTCGCGACCCGCAGGTTGAGAACCCCTGATTTAGTCAGTTGGCTTATAACGCCTTGCTGTTTGTTAGTTGACTGAGTGCACAGACACAATGTCATTTGGAACAAGTTTTTCAATGTTATTTCTCTCCTACACATTGTACTGTTATGTCATGAAGGATCCTTGGGATCGGGGGGGGGGGGGGGTTTAAGTGCGTGACTGTTTATGTCTATGATGTTAGGGGTCACGGGGGAAAACTTAGGTCTCGACTGTTGATGTTGTTTTGTTTGTTTGTTTGTTTGCTGTACGAACCATCATCTGTCATACTGTTTACTCGTGTTCATGACATATCTCTTTCTGTCACTAGCCGTGACAGCCAGTTCTGTCAGTGCTTACTTAGACACATGCAGTTCCCGAGACAGTGCCAGGCTTTACGCGTGCAGTTCCTGGTGACGTGGGTTGCGGTTGGGTCTTGTGACTGCGCAAGGCTCTACCTGATGTATGACGGATTTAAAAAAAAAAAAAATACGGTGTCGCTAAAAATTAAAAGTGGGAATTTTTTTCGGGGGGGGGGGAAAGAGAGGGTGAAAGAAATGAAGAGGGGAGAGAGAGGAGCAAAAAGAAAAATTAAAAGAAACATACATAGTCTGCAAGATTTTCCACGAAACAAATTTAGAAAATAGAAACAGGAGAAAGAAGAATGAGAGGAGGACGGAGAAGGCAGAGTGTGAGAGAGGGAGAGGGGGGTAAAGACAGCTGAGAAAGTGAATGGAAGGAAGAAATAAAAGCAAAGAGGAGTTAAAGGAGTATGAGGAAGAGATGGAGAGACAGAGGATGGAGCGATCATACGAGAAAAAAGGCAGAGAGAGAGAGAGAGGGGCATGGAATGGGTTGCCTGTTTAAGTCCCTGATTAACATGCAAGACTAGATTGACACATGGACACGCGTAGGACGTAATTATTTTATCTTTTGGACCTACGTCGGTATTAGATAAGATTAGAAAACGTCATGCGATGACAACACAGGCACCCTAACGTTCATCTTACAATATAGTAAGCCCCTACATGCATATATGTAAAATATATCAGGCCCCTGGCAGTATATATGTAATATATCAGGCCCCTAACAGCATATATGTAATATATCAGGCCCCTAACAGCATATATGTAATATATCAGGCCCCTAGCAGCATATATGTAATATAGCAGGCCCCTAGCAGCATACATGTAATATAGCAGGCCCCTAGCAGCATATATGTAATATAGCAGGCCCCTAGCAGCATACATGTAATATAGCAGGCCCCTAACAGCATACATGTAATATAGCAGGCCCCTAGCAGCATACATGTAATATAGCAGGCCCCTAACAGCATACATGTAATATAGCAGGCCCCTAACAGCATACATGTAATATAGCAGGCCCCTAGCAGCATACATGTAATATAGCAGGCCCCTAACAGCATACATGTAATATAGCAGGCCCCTAGCAGCATACATGTAATATAGCAGGCCCCTAGCAGCATACATGTAATATAGCAGGCCCCTAGCAGCATACATGTAATATAGCAGGCCCCTAGCAGCATATATGTAATATAGCAGGCCCCTAGCAGCATACATGTAATATAGCAGGCCCCTAGCAGCATACATGTAATATAGCAGGCCCTATTACTAACAGCATAGAAATAGTACAATAGTAATATTTCTATCAGCCTTTAGGTGTACCATAAGGAACAGTCTTGGGTCCACTACTATTTTTAATTTACATAAATGATTTACCAGATTGCATTACTTCAGGAACAAAAGTCAGATTATTTGCAGACGATTGCATAATATATAGAACAATAAAAACAACACAAGACACAGATATTTTACAAAGAGAATTAGATGAATTACAGAAATGGGAATCAAATTGGAGCATGTCTTTCCACCCAGAAAAATGTCAGTTGTTAAGAGTAACAAAAAAAACTAAAACAAATTAATTCCACTTATCTTATTCATGGCAAACCAGTAACACAGACTAAAAACGCAAAATACCTAGGTGTTATAATAAATGAAAAACTGTCATGGAATCCACACTTTGATGAAACTATAAAAAAATCAAACAAAACATTAGGGTTTATTAAAAGAAATTTCTATAAATCAAATAAGAACATAAAACTAAAATGTTATTTAACCTTGGTTATGCCAATAATAGAATATGCATCCTCCGTTTGGGACCCCTCAACTCAAGAAAACATTAAGAAACTGGAACAGACACAAAATAGAGCAGTGAGATTCATAACACACGAATATTCACATTTGACTAGAGTAACACCTTTAGTAAAATCACTAAATTTAGAAAGCCTTCAGGACAGAAGACTCAAAAGTAAAGTAGCAATTATACATAAAACACTGAACCATAATCTTCAAATACAAAAACAAAATTTAATAAAATACTCTGAGAGACACAAAGATAAAGGCACATTCCTCGTCCCATATGCTAGGACAAATTTGTACAAATACTCCTTCTTCCCTAGTGCTATTAGAGCATGGAATGGGTTGCCTGAGCTAGCCAGGAAAACCAGTGACTTGGCAGAATTTAAGTCATTGGTTAATATGCATGACTAAATGCATGACGCGTAGGACGTAATCATCTTCTTTTTTGAAGTAACGTCTGTATTATATAAGATAAGATAAGGTAATGCTACTAGCCTCTAGGTAGTTTGAGTCTGTCGCCAGAACGTTTGTGGTTTCTTGTTTGACTCACTGACTGTCAATATACAAATTGAAACTGCTATGAACGATGTACAATATTTACTCACTACACATTTCACTGTCATGTCTCCTACGCCAATGTTTCAGATGTTCTAAAAATAAAATGTCACCTTCACCTAGTTAGCTGACGTTAACGAAAGTGTGTGTGGGCGGGCGCTTTTCTGTTCGATTTTTTTTAAAGAAGATAATTGGTTTCAATTCTTCGTGGACATAACCATAAGTAATTTTGCGAAAAAAAAATCACACATCACGTGACATCAAAGATAGGATGGCTGCCTGGTCGTGCGGTTTGCGCGCTGGACTGTCGTTCGGATTTATCGACGGTCGAGGGTTCAAACCCTGCCCGCTCCCATCCCCCGTCGTCGTGCGGGAGGTTTGGACTAGGAAGTAAACTATCTTCAACTCTGAAGGAACATCCGAAACATGTAAAACATTTTACAAGATAATTTTTATTGATCCAATACAATGGAAATTCAGTTTGACTACAATTGACAACCTCAGCGTAACTATGTAACAATAACACTATAGATGCAAATACGAACAACATTCACACACGAAACTTATACACACTCATAACCAGCGCTTCATGAATTAAACTTCTATAAACTTCTCGATGATGATAGATGATCTTGTAACACTCTGACCGACAGTGAGATGAAGGAGTTTTAAAATCTTTCTGTTTTAGTTCTAATGGAAAGGAGACGACCACTTCGTTCAGATCATATGTAATAGTTGTTTAATGGGTGAAGGTTATCTTTAAGAATCGTGCTTGTTTTTGAAAGGCATCTTTCATGGAATAGCTCTTCACGAGATGGTAGCTGTGTTCGAGTGATATACGATGCTTTTTTAATTAGTCTATTTAGTCTAAGTCTTTGTGCCAGTGAAGTATTACCATACCAGCAGGCGATGACAAAGTTAATTAGACTGCTGATGGTTGCTGTATAGAAAAGTTTAATTATTGTTTTGTCGATATTAAACTTCCCTAGCTTTCTAAGATAGAAAAAACGTTGGTGAATTTTGGTGTAAAGGTTTTGACCAGTGTTCACTTCATTTCAGTTTGTTGTTGATGGTTGTACCTAGATATTTATACTCTTGCACTTGTTCTACGGTTTGGTTGTTAATCTGATTTTCTGCAAGATGGCCGCCTTTATGTTTCCTAAAATCTATTATCATTTCTTTCGTTTTCTGAACATTTAAAATTAGAAAGTTATACAAAGAGAATTTTAAAAAGTAGGATCAAAAAAGTTTTTTCAAAATGTATTTCTAAAATGGAATCTTCAATAAGTAAGATCGCTTAGCTATCACTAAAGACTTCCAACAGAAAAAATGAAATTTCTCCCTGTTAACTTTGGAATGTTTGCTGGAGTGTTTTAAATGCTAGTACGTTTCTTTAATTGGCCATTCTCTGCTCTTCGATGGCCATGTGGTATTGCGTGTTGACTGTTGTCGAACTGCGGGTCTTTTAATAATGAGTATACTTGGGGGAGATGAATGTTTCTCATCCTGCTAGGATCGTTGCGTAGGAAGGTGATGACCTCTCACCCCTGTGCCTTATGACGATGTTGACATGGGCGTATAAACTGACAAATAAGAGCCACGAAGTCCTATCTTTTTGGGGGCCATTGGGAAAGGGGGGGGGGTGAAGACGTTCCACCCTGTGCCTTATGACGATGTTGACATGGGCGTATAAACTGACAAATAATAGCCACGAAGTCCTATCTTTTTGGGGGCCATTGGGAAAGGGGGGGGGGTTTGAAGACGTTTCACCCTGTGCCTTATGACGATGTTGACATGTGCGTTCCACAGGCTGGCTCAGAGCAATGAAAGTTTTACATGGAACTGCGACACAGAATCAGTGACGTACTTCGTTAGTGTTGGCCAGTGGTTGGTCCGCCCAGGAGGCGTCTCACGTTTCCCTCGTGCCAGAAGAAGACCGCCAGGGGTCGCCCGAGGTGCGTGCGAGGGGAGCTTAGGAGATGGCTAATTACGTTTGGCCCAAATGGGCCTGCCGCTGAGGGTTACGCATCCGCGACACGCGCACGTCGCGCGCGTTTTTATGTCATCTTGTTTATTCTAGGCTCTGATTTGAGCAGTAGATGTGTGTGTCTAGGTGAGGTCTGCATGCAAGTGGATTGTTTTTTTTTTTTGGGGGGGGGGGGTTGTTTTTTTCTCTACGCACTAAGGGATGAATCAAAACAGCTTTACCTGAAGTCTTGTTTATTTCAAGATGAAAAATCCACTTCTACCTGGAGACACTGATTGTGGGAGCACACATTGAACTCATTTGGCAGAAAACATCAAGTAGACGCGAATGCTGGTGATAGCTTAGGACAGAGCCTTGTCCCCTTCACATCTGTATTCAACATTAGTTGAATTTGACTTTATACTCGCCAACCTTCACGCTCTTTCATTCTCGAATTTTTTTTCTATTTTTTGTTCTTACAAGACGAAAGCTTAAAACCTTTGGCCACATTACAAGATCTACGGGGCTCGCAAAGACCTTCCTTCAGGGAACAGTGCCAGGGGAAAGATGAAGAGGCAGACAGAAAAAGCGATGGGAGGACAACGTTAAAGAATGGACGGGCCTGCCGTTGAGAGAGGTTCTAAACAAGGCAAAAAAAAAGGGAGGAATGGAGAAAGACAGTCGACAAATCTTGCCTGGTGCCCCAACGGTCCAACAGACTAAGGGATAGGTAAAGGTAAAAGGTTCTTACAAGATTGAGAGAAAGAAAGAGAGCGTTCATACAAAGTGCTCCTTCTTCCCCCATTAGAGCATGGAATAGGTTGCCTGAATCAGCCGAGGAAACCAAAAACCTAGCAGAGTTTAGGTTCAACCTCCACAAATAGGTTGACACATGGACACTCGTAGGACGTAATTATCTTCTCTTATGATGGGACGTCTGTAATTTATAATCTAAGAGAGTCTATCTCTTCAACACTAGTAAGTTAACGCTTGCTAAATATGCAATGCAGATAATGTACTTTAAAAAGTGCGCCTTTTCTTACATAGTGACATAGTGAGCCAGAAAACGGTTATAATATAAATATACTACCAGAGGTCTATCAATCGACCAGAAGATACTTTTTTCCCCCCCCCCCCACATTTTAGTTCTCTGTATTGAAAAATATTAAATAACTGTTTGAAGCTAACTTAAAATGTCCTCAGAAATGTCTGTTTAAAAAAAAGGGAAAAAGTCGCGACAGAAAAAAAGGCCTTCCACATATCACACAATTTTTTTTACTGTGTTGTCTGTCGCCCAGAAGTTGATTTAAGGCGTCCACATATCACACATTTTTTTACTGTGTTGTCTGTCTTAAGGCGCCGAATCTTTATAAGCAACTTTTTTTCAATTTAATGAAACAAGATTAAAGATTGGGAAAAAGTTTTCAACTTAATAGCTTCGATACTTTGGATAATTTGTATTGGAAATTGTATTTTAAAAATGTGCATTTGATTTCTTGTGAGAACGGCTATTCTCAAAACTTCGTGTGGGAATGGCTATTCTCAAAACTTTTGAGTATTGTCCAATTTCGTCTCGTTTACAGCAAGAAGCAAACACACTACAAATTTAGAGACATTTTTCATTGTCAGAAAGTCTCGTTCTTGTATCTCATAAATCTCGAGTCTCGGTCAGTGCTAAATCTGTGGTTTTTTTTTTTAAAAACCTCGAAGACTTATTACAGGTGTGGTGTCTCCTCCGACCTCTCCCCTCCCCTGTCAGTGTGACGCCATCCTGGTTGCAACTGTTTTGGTAATATGCTAATGTAAGATGTATGGTCAACAAAAGAGATGTACTTTAAATGCTATTACGAGGATAGTCAATGGAATGTCTCTCTAGATCTCAAGTTCACTGCTGCAGCTTGTCTAACGGCACTTTGGTCGTAAAAAAAGAACCCAATAGGAGATGCGTTTTAGGGTTAACTGTGTGTCCTTGTCCAGTGTGTCCTTGTCCAGTGTGTCCTTGTCCAGTGTGTCCTTGTCCAGTGTGTCCTTGTCCAGTGTATCCTTGTCTTGTGTGTCCTTGTTCAGTGTGTCCTTGTCCAGTGATAGTTTTAAGTTAACCATTTTCTTTTTTTTTGTGTTTGTTTGCTTGTTACACTTTCTACGTTTGTATCCGATGTCAGCTTCACCCGCTCTCTTCCACTGGCACTCCACTTACTGTTCAAAATAAATTAATTTATTACACATTTTTAGACGACATCTATTTTTCTTTTTATTTAGGTGCAAAATGTCAAGAAACGTTTTTTTTTTTTACTGAAATCTAGAATCTAGCGGTTAAATTTTAAGCTGAAACATGGGGCGCCATAGGGCGTGCGATAAAAAAATAGAAATGAAAGAAACAAACGCAGTTTTATTTTTATTTTTATTACTTTTGGAAGAACATGTCGATCATTGCGATTCTTCAGCAGACGAAATTTTTAAGAACTCGCAAGAGAACTTGGCATTTTTGCTAGGTGAAATTTAAAAAAAAAGTTTTTATGCTTTTAAAAAATAAAATGTCATAGACTGAAGATTGATAGAAATAAAAATATTTATAGAGGAGATAATATTAATCGAATCATAAATAATATGAAATCATAAATCATTCATTAAAAAAAGCACGCATCCAAAAGTTTGTGTATTAGTTTAATATTTATAGTTTTCCAAAAATACTCGACGCCTGTTCACTTTGAGTTAACAGTTAGAGATAAAAGAGCAACTGCACCCAGACAAATGTCTAAGCCAAGACACAGCTGCACCCAGACAAATGTTATAAAGTATTACACTAAGCCAGGACACAGCTGCACCCAGACAAATGTTATAAAGTATTATACTAAGCCAAGACACAGCTGCACCCAGACAAATGTTATAAAGTATTACACTAAGCCAGGACACAGCTGCACCCAGACAAATGTCATAAAGTATTACACTAAGCCAAGACACAGCTGCACCCAGACAAATGTCATAAAGTATTACACTAGTCTAAGACACAGCTGCACCCAGACAAATGTTATAAAGTATTACACTAAGCCAAGACACAGCTGCACCCAGACAAATATAAAGTATTACACTAAGCCAAGACACAGCTGCACCCAGACAAATATAAAGTATTACACTAAGCCTAGATACAGCTGCACCCAGACAAATATGAAGTATTACACTAAGCCAAGACACAGCTGCACCCAGACAAATGTTATAAAGTATTACACTAAGCCAAGACACAGCTGCACCCAGACAAATATAAAGTATTACACTAAGCCAAGACACAGCTGCACCCAGATAAATGTTATAAAGTATTACACCAGGCCAAGGCATCTATGGGAAAAAATTATTTTCAACGAATTCTGCACATCTCTTTATCACAGTGTTCCCCAAACTTTTTCTTTAACGGATCACTTCGCACTTTCTGAGTATTTAGCGGAACACTTTACTTATTTTTTTTTTTTTGTTAAGGAGATTCATTGAAGTGTTGGACTACTAGTTAATTTTTCCAGTAATTCGTGGAACACTAGAGTTCCGCGGATCACAGTTTTGGAAACACTGCTTTAACAGACACAAAAAGGAGGGGAAAAATGATTACAGGAATATTACAAACTTATTTATCGTTATGATCAAATGCTCTTTGATTGTTTGCTATATATTATTTTACACATGAAACTAAGAGACAGTATAAATTTTTCATTGGGTCCATTTTGTCTACAATTATTAGCATTGGTCCACGTTCATGCAGTTCCTTAGATCAGGGGTTCCCAATTTGTTTTAGCGGTACACATGGCAAATTCTGATTTTTTAGCGGAACACGTGGCAAATTCTGATTTTTTTAGCGGAACACTTTGCTTATTTTATTTTTTTAGACATTAATTCACGTGGCGGCCAACTCGTGATGAGGTCCATGCTCCAAGAGTGATGAGGTCCATGCTCCAAGAGTGATGAGGTCCATGCTCCAAGAGTGATGAGGTCCATGCTCCAAGAGTGATGAGGTCCATGCTCCAAGAGTGATGAGGCCCATGCTACAAGAGTGATGAGGTCCATGCTCCAAGAGTGATGAGGTCCATGCTCCAAGAGTGATGAGGCCCATGCTCCAAGAGTGATGAGGTCCATGCTACAAGAGTGATGAGGTCCATGCTCCAAGAGTGATGAGGTCCATGCTCCAAGAGTGATGAGGTCCATGCTCCAAGAGTGATGAGGCAAGAGTGATGAGGTCCATGCTCCAAGAGTGATGAGGTCCATGCTCCAAGAGTGATGAGGTCCATGCTCCAAGAGTGATGAGGACCATGATCCAAGAGTGATAAGGTCCATGCTCCAAGAGTGATGAGGTCCATGCTCCAAGAGTGATGAGGTCCATGCTCCAAGAGTGATGAGGTCCATGCTCCAAGAGTGATGAGGCCCATGCTCCAAGAGTGATGAGGTCCATGCTCCAAGAGTGATGAGGCCCATGCTCCAAGAGTGATGAGGTCCATGCTACAAGAGTGATGAGGTCCATGCTCCAAGAGTGATGAGGCCCATGCTCCAAGAGTGATGAGGTCCATGCTCCAAGAGTGATGAGGTCCATGCTCCAAGAGTGATGAGGCCCATGCTCCAAGAGTGATGAGGTCCATGCTCCAAGAGTGATGAGGCCCATGCTCCAAGAGTGATGAGGCCCATGCTCCAAGAGTGATGAGGTCCATGCTTCAAGAGTGATGAGGTCCATGCTCCAAGAGTGATGAGGTCCATGCTCCAAGAGTGATGAGGTCCATGCTCCAAGAGTGATGAGGCCCATGCTCCAAGAGTGATGAGGTCCATGCTCCAAGAGTGATGAGGTCCATGCTCCAAGAGTGATGAGGTCCATGCTCCAAGAGTGATGAGGTCCATGCTCCAAGAGTGATGAGGTCCATGCTCCAAGAGTGATGAGGTCCATGCTCCAAGAGTGATGAGGTCCATGCTCCAAGAGTGATGAGGTTCATGCTCCAAGAGTGATGAGACCCATGCTCCAAGAGTGATGAGGTCCATGCTCCAAGAGTGATGCCCATGCTCCAAGAGTGATGAGGTCCATGCTCCAAGAGTGATGAGGTCCATGCTCCAAGAGTGATGAGGTCCATGCTCCAAGAGTGATGAGGTCCATGCTCCAAGAGTGATGAGGTCCATGCTCCAAGAGTGATGAGGTCCATGCTCCAAGAGTGATGAGGTCCATGCTCCAAGAGTGATGAGGTCCATGCTCCAAGAGTGATGAGGTCCATGCTCCAAGAGTGATGAGGTCCATGCTCCAAGAGTGATGAGGTCCAAATATTTCCATACTTATTGTTTGTGTATATTTGATGCCGGAGTTAGCTGAGTGGTACAGCACTTAGCTTCCAAGGTCCGGGGTTCAAATCTAGGTGAAGACTGGGATTTATAATGTCGAATTTTGAAGTCGCTCCTGAGTCCACCCAATTCCATAGGGTACTTGACTTAAGTTGGGGAAAATATAGCAGTTATGCTGGCCACGTGACACTCTCGTTGACCATAGGCCTTAGAATTTTTAATTTTTTTTTTACTTTATTTTTATTGCCTAGTGAAAAATTTTAAGTTTATCAGCTTTGTCTGCTGTTTATCTGCCAATTGCATATATAACTTATGGTAGACTAATCAATAGCTTCTCCTTGTTGTTTGCACAAAAGTTGTGAAACTCAAGATTGGGTTAGGGGGTATGTTTTATACCAAGTACATAATAAGCGTTACAAAAATATCGTTTGTACTGGTATAGTTCCCATTGTAGTGTGTCCGTGTTGACGATTAGCCTTGCCATGGAAACTCGTGAAATTGTTGTATTTGTGCATTTCGTTTGTAAGGTGACATAATGGGGAACTAACTATTTTTGATTACTTGAAAAGTTAGGAGTGATTCCCCTTATGTAGTTTATAAAAGGCCTTCCAAACTGTGCTTAGTTGCCACTTGAGCAGGGCACACTTCTCCGAGTTCCCCATGACACACAACAATGATTCAGTGCCCTAGCGCAGAGTATTATGCGGCCTTGACTAAAGTGCCCAGAGTATTATGTGACCAAAACAGAAGTACTGTAACTGTCTGTAACCCAGAGTAATATGCTACTAATCCATAGCCCTAGTTCTAGTCCATAGCTGTACGTAATAACTAAAGTGCACTTGCAAAGAATACTACGCTACTTAAAGGGCTTTAGATTCTCAAGTCATGCGAACCGAAGCGCCGTAACACAGGTTCAATGCCACCGAGAGAAGAGCCCTCTAACCTAGACTATTACACAAACTTCGAAATAGAGGCCCCTAGGATTATTGTGATATCTATAGAGCCCTGGCCTTTAAGGATCGAGCTCTTCACACTAGCTATATTTATACATAAGGGTTACGCTAAGCTTTTTATTGGCTAGCTTGAATAAGGTGTTTGTATACAAATACTTAATAGTTGCAACGCACTTTGTCAGTGGTATCTTACCAGCTAGCTAACCGAATCATGACAATAAGCAGGAGGTATAATGTGAAGATACATGAAGTCGGGAGTGTTACATCTGTAATAGTTAGAACTGTCTCTTTAGGGGACATAACATATACAGTACTATAAAGGTATTATTTAGGTGAAACGTATAATGCAAGTATTGTCCATCTTAAGTTTCAACTCTCTCTCTCTCTCTCCCTCTCTCTTTCTCTCTCTCTCTGTGACAAGGTTAGGGACCACCTATTCTACAATTCCCGAAAATTTTATATTTTGTTTATTTTCTTTTTTACTTCCTCTACTTTTTTCACGCCACCGTAACCACCGAAAGTAGTAATTTGAGACTTTGATTTATTGCAACGCATTTTAAACAGTTTGGGTACGGGCGGTATCGAGTGCGACTCTCTTGTCTTCCATTTCCAATGTTAAATCCTTCACGTTTGTGCAGATGGCAGGGGGCGATATAGCTCGGGATGTTTTCGTGGCGCCGACTGGATCAATCTGTGCATTCGGGGTCGATTGGAAAGATAGAGAGATGATTTGTCGACGCTATTCTCTTTGATCTCTGTCCTCGGACGAGTTTTTTTTGCGACGTGTGGTGTTAAGTCACATGCAAATAGATTTTTTTTTCGGTAGTGTTTGATTTTTTTAACCCAGCCGTCAACGGCTACAGGTTGTCAACCACCAGGCTATGGTGATGGTTTACTGTGTGTCCCGCGGCGATAGGCTACTCTCCAGCTATAGTTATTATGGTCATTTTGATGGCCTTTTGCCGTGGTCGTCAGATAGATATAGGCCGTGGAGATGGTATATTCCACTGGTAGCCATTATGGCCGTAAAAAGATCTACTACGTATCTGAAACCCTTTCTTGACGAGACTTAGTCCTTTGAATGAAGCGGACAGTGTTTCTAAAGGTCGCCTTGTTCCCGTACAAGGAATAGCCTTACCATGACCATGGACCGGTTCTCTCTCTCTCTATCTATCTATCTCTATATCTATCTATCTATTTGGGTTGTCTACTCCAGTGGTCGTCATGTGGTCTGTGAAGATGGTCAACTCTAGTGGTCGTCATGTGGTCTGTGAAGATGGTCTACTCCAGTGGTCGTCATGTGGTCTGTGATGCTGGTCTACTCCAGAATTTATCATATAGTGATGGTCTATTTCAGTAGTCGCCATAAGGTCTGTAGTGATAGTCTACTCCAGTGGTCGCCATGTAAGCCATGTTGATGGTCTACTACAGTGGTCGCCATGTAAGCCATGTTGATGGTCTACTCCAGTGGTCGCCATGTAAGCCATGTTGATGGTCTACTCCAGTGGTCGCCATGTAAGCCATGTTGATGGTCTACTCCAGTGGTCGCCATGTAAGCCATGTTGATGGTCTACTCCAGTGGTCGCCAAGTAAGCCATGTTGATGGTCTACTCCAGTGGTCGCCATGTAAGCCATGTTGATGGTCTACTGCAGTTTTCGCCATGTAAGCCATGTTGATGGTCTACTCCAGTGGTCGCCATGTAAGCCATGTTGATGGTCTACTCCAGTGGTCGTCATGTAAGCCATGTTGATGGTCTACTCCAGTGGTCGCCATGTAAGCCATGTTGATGGTCTACTCCAGTGGTCGCCATGTAAGCCATGTTGTTGGTCTACTCCAGTGGTCGTCATGTAAGCCATGTTGATGGTCTACTCCAGTGGTCGCCATGTAAGCCATGTTGATGGTCTACTCCAGTGGTCGCCATGTAAGCCATGTTGATGGTCTACTCCAGTGGACGCCATGTAAGCCATGTTGATGGTCTACTCCAGTGGTCGCCATGTAAGCCATGTTGATGGTCTACTGCAGTGGACGCCATGTAAGCCATGTTGATGGTCTACTCCAGTGGTCGCCATGTAAGCCATGTTGATGGTCTACTCCAGTGGTCGCCATGTAAGCCATGTTGATGGTCTACTCCAGTGGTCGCCATGTAAGCCATGTTGATGGTCTACTCCAGTGGACGCCATGTAAGCCATGTTGATGGTCTACTCCAGTGGTCGCCATGTAAGCCATGTTGATGGTCTACTCCAGTGGTCGCCATGTAAGCCATGTTGATGGTCTACTCCAGTGGTCGATGTATCTTTAGTCATTGTCACCAACAGCAATACGAGTGTTTAAGTGATGCGAAGCTTTTACTAATGTCTGTATGTGTGTGTGTGTGATCGCAAAGTGGGTCTAGCTGTGCGTGATAGTGAATGTGTGAGATAGAGGCTAATTGGACGGCAGTTGTTCAGATTTGATCACTTCTAGTACGTTGAGTCCCAGCGGAGCCAGTCCTCGGATTGAATAATGTCATTGGAGCAGTAGAATAAACTCAAATCACGTTTTCAAAAAAATAGGTCAGTGGTTCCAGGCTTGTTAGTCAACATATCCCCTACAAACACACACACATACACGCTCACATATCAGTAAAAAAACAACAAAATAATTGCTGGACTTTTTTGTGTTTCCTACTTAACTTTATTGACATTTTTTTGGAACGGATGTAATTTCATCGGCTAGATTCATGATACGATTAAATTGCTGACCGTTTGAGAATTACAGAACACCTGAACGTAGGGTTTCTCCCTGACTTTTCACAATTTCAGCACTAATTGGAATTGATTCATGGAATCGTCAGACTGTCTGTTACAGAACAACTTGTTTAAATTCATTATTATACCAATAAATCATTTTAGTCGCTTTTTAAAAGAAATTTCCATTCACAATTTACTAAATCAAGTTTGAACTCGAATTCAGATTGAACTGGGCGCCTTAAGGCAACATTGTCCAGTTGTCATCTCCCTGAAATGACCACTAAAGAAAAGAAATGAGTAAAGATGATAACAATGGCTTTTGTTTCTAGTATGAATGAATCTCCAAGTGCCAGAGAATTCTATTACTTCTGTATGTGTTTGATCATAATAATATTGTAATATAAAACTCACAGTTCTGTAGCCAAAAAAAAATTCCTTCGGAAATAAAAACAGTTTCTTATAATTAAGTTTCAAGTTGTAATACAATTCAAAAGTGTTTTTTTCTTTCTAAATATCGTTTCTGACACTTTGCAAACTAATGTCTTTCTTATGGTGATCTGTCATCATGTCATTTGCATCGTCAAGAAATATTAATTTATGCGCTGCGCTGCTCTTTGCTATCTCAGCGAGAATCTGTGGATTGTGCACCTTGCTTGGGACAGAGAGCTATAAAACCTTGCCCATCGCAGAAGGCAGCACACTTTTGCCATCTCTGATTGCTAAACCCCAGAGATTAGTCCGTGCCACAAAGGTGTTGGTTTTCATAAGTTAGAAAATACTTTAATCCACTGCGTAGACTATCGGAGAAGATCGCCAACTTTTTGTTTTTTTGAAGCCCTAGAGGCGAGCAGCGAGGAAAAGAGTTACAAAAAAGGGCACACATAGATCAAACGGAACTAATAAGGAATATAAATATGTAGGGCTTCTGTCTCGAGAGACAATGGATTCACCATGGTGAATTACAGGTGCGGTTTGCATGTCTGTGAATCAGATGACCAAAAAGAGTTACAAAAAAGGGCACACATAGATCAAACGGAACTAATAAGGAATATAAATGTGTAGGGCTTCTGTCTCGAGAGACAATGGATTCACCATGGTGAATTACAGGTGCGGTTTGCTTGTCTGTGAATCAGATGACCAAAACAGGCCAATTCTGGAGTAAATACATGATCTTCTCTTTCTCTCTATAGGGCTGATGATGTAAAGGTCATCTGTGTTTTTGTGGCCCACAGGTATTGAGGGTGTCATGTGGCCAGCACAACGATCAACCACCGTCCCAAGTAATGTCATGTATTTTGTAGCGAAATGAAAAGCACTTCTAAAAGAATGTCAGAAATGGAAGAAGTTTTGAGATTTGTTTGGATCTGACAACCTTTCTAAAACACTAAATTTAGTGCTGCGATTCTGTTTTGGTTTTCATCATTGAAGCTATTCTTCATTCTAACCCAAAGTTGTCAGTCAGTGTGTTTCAACTTTTAAACCAATATTGAACTTAGCTCATGCTAAGTAATCCTCAAACTGATTGTAGTCCATAAGCCCATTTTTTTTTTTAAATCCCCAGCTGGTCAAACAAAATTTTACCTAGAAAAGTGTTGTCCAGCGTCCAGGCCATTTCGGACTTCACTGCTCTAAAGGGTCTAGATTTGTACTGATTTTTGCTTTGGAAATGTCGAATGGCCAAATAAAATATTTAAAATGTATGAAAGGTCAAGATATCAAAAGCAACTGATCTGAACAGATATGTCTCATCTAATGGTCAAAGATATGTGTTTCTAAGTGTTTGTAATAATGACAGTAAGAATTTAATGTATTTAATTATATTTACAAATATATAATGTAGGCTCAAGGCGCTGGGATAACAAGGCACAAACACGAGAGTTAAAATGACAAAATATTTTTTTTTAAATTTTGAACAGAAAGGTCTTAATGTTCTTCTTGAATGTAGTAAAGCATAGTTCTTGTCTGAGATCGATGGGGAGTGAGTTCCAAACTTTTGGTCCGTGTACTAAAAAAGCCAGCAAACCGTGACTATTAAGGGAAAAAACGTGGCATCACTAGAAGCGTTGAGTACTTGGAGCGCAGGGTTCTCTAATGAACATATGGAGTGATCAGTTCATTAAGGTACAAGGGGCATTACTTTATTGTAGATGTACTGATGACAAGTGTGGCAAGTTTTATGGGAATATATTTTTTTTTTGCTTGTTGTTTTTTTTTTTATATTTTTAATCCTTTGCCTTGAGCCTCTTTTTTTTTCCCGTGTCAGGGGAGGGCCGGGGGGAGATGGTCTGTGAACGACACGCTTGTGGGGGGCAGGCAGGTAGACAGGCCAGTCATTGATGTTGGTTTCGTGCTGCATATGAATAGTGAGGGGAAAATTCGAATTGATTTATTCATACATTTTCATATGAGAAAAAAAAAATCTGGGATGGGGGGGGGGGAATTTACAGGGCGGCCGGGGAGGGGGGGGGTGGAGGAGTCTCAAAGCGAATTGAGTTGTCCTGCCCTTGTCTTTCAGGCATTAGATGGCGCTACTTGGTGTCGCTTATGTCAGCCCACAGAACTAATCTTCCTTTGTGCTATCATTTGTGATATGTGAATGGAGGTTGGCAGGGGGAGACGGAGGGCGCTGTAAAGTTGCCCCCTCCCCCCCCCCCCATCATTATCAATTCATACCCCAGCGCGAGCTCACGTACATACAACAGCTGCAGTGGGCGCGAGCCAACTCATTAGGCGCCGGAGAACAAAAGTCAAAAACCGTCTCTTGAAATTTTGTTTTAGAAAGGCGAGAGAGAGGGGGGGGGGCAGGGGGGGGGGACGCAGAAAGAGAAGTATTTTTAGTAGTCTAGGAAATATTTCTCCAGACATGATAAACGTGGTGATTTTTTTTTTGGTGTCAGCGGGTAGCGCTGCTGCTGCTGTTGCTGATGGGGCGAGTTCTTGACATCGTGATGTGTCACTGTTGCTGTGAGGTATGGAGCGTAATTTACATGGGGGACACTCAGCACGTAGGATTATGTTTAGTAAATCTTTTCTTTTAGAAATATATATGACAGCACATTCATATACATATCTTCACTATACATTAATCTGTTGTTAGTAGGTCATTGTGGGGCACACATTGCTATTGTGATCCTGTTTAGCATTTTTGATGCGGTTTTTGTTGGTGATACCTTGGATCTTTCTAATCTATAGCATCTCGATTTGCATTGCAAGGATCCTGCTATAGCATCTCGATTGCATTGCAAGGATCCTGCTATAGCATCTCGATTCCATTGCAAGGATCCTTCTATAGCATCTCGATTGCATGGCTAGAATCCTTCTATTGCATCTCGATAGCATTGCAAGGATCCTGCTATAGCATCTCGATTGCATGGCAAGGATCCTTCTATAGCATCTCGATTCCTTTGCTAGGATCCTTCTATAGCATCTCGATTCCATTGCTAGGATCCTTCTATAGCATCTCGATTCCATTGCTAGGATCCTTCTATAGCATCTCGATTGCATGGCAAGAATCCTTCTATAGCATCTCGATTCCTTTGCTAGGTTCCTTCTATAGCATCTCGATTCCATTGCTAGGATCCTTCTATAGCATCTCGATTCCATTGCTAGGATCCTTCTATCTAATTCTGCAGTTAGCGTCGCCATGACCATGGAACGCATTTAGTCAGATTTTAATGCCGACAGCTACCTAGACTGGTAAATAAATTGACTGACGTAAAGAACGAGGGCACAGGTACTTCTGTTGGATGGCGTCGAGTTCTGAAATTTACTGCAGCTAAGTTCAATGTCGACTTCTTCTACATTTTCATCGTCTCTTTTTTACAAAATCTCTTTTCACCAAACGTCGACTCTCTAGTATTGACTTTCCTTTCAATCTGGAAATGAAATCTCGGCTGGTAAAAAAAAATTACTTGTAAATTTACAAGATCTAGTTCTTGTGTGTGTGTGTGTTCAAGTAATTGACTGCTGATTCTCTCCCCTCTACAATGGTTCATTTCCTGGATGGCGGTGCTCGATATAGTCAGCACATGTCTCCATCCACTAGGTCGTTAGTTGCCATGTGTCTAGAGTTGAAGAAGTAAGGTCAAACCTTTTTCCTTTTTTTTTTGTTTCCTTGCTGGGAAATCGGAACAAAGGAAAAGAGAAAGAAAAACTCGAACTCTAAATTGACTTCTGCCAACAGTTTTCTGTAATGAGACTGAATTTGTAATTGTATTTGTGTACATTGTACTCGAGTCTAAATCTTATCTTGAATGTTTGCTGTCTTGTAAGATGACTTTATTTAAAATTATCTTCTTTAGGATTGATTTGTTTTGGATTGATTTGTTTTATATTGACTTGTTTAAGATTGATTTACTTAGACTAAGCTGTTGAAGGTTGTTTGTTTATATTAACTTATTTAGGATTGTTTTGTTTTGGATTGATTTGTTTTTGATTGCTTAGTTGAGTTAATTATTGTTTAGGATTGATTTGTTTAGGGTTGATTAGTATAGATTATTATGTTTATCATTGCTTCGCCTATGATGATTTGTGTAGTACTAGCAACGTAGTGTTGCTATGGGCGTTATATTAGTTGATGTGCGATCTAAACAGTCAATGCTAAGTTTGCTAGGCTACTCATCCTTAACTCTTTCTCTCCTAACGGACGATACCAACGTTGATTCCACCAGAATGTGCTAAATAATTACGGAGAGAAAGAGTTAATCTGCGCAGTCGAAAAGAAATAGACATTCATTCATTAATATTCCATGTCGACCTTCGGTTCTAGTCTTTGATTAAATTAATATATAGTGGGTGCAAGGGGGGGGGAGCTTACCGGTCGTTGACTTGTAGCACCAAACTGCGAGTAGGCAATAGAAACCGTTGTAGGCGTTAGGTATCTTTACTAATAATACATCAAATAACTTGAACCACTTCCTTTTAGTGAAGAAACTAAATAACACTGCATTTATAAGATAAACAAAATCAAGTTGAAATGAGATAAAGTAACTGTAGTAGACTTAAGTAATAATATTCTTTTAACAAAATCTAACTCACTACAATAGCACAGCCGTTCAGTTTTACGTTCTGGAGTCGTCTCCCCTAACTAACACCAAGTGACGACAATGCCACCTTACGTTGCATCATTCACAACCAATGGCTGAACTCTTTCCCCCGTCACCATAGAAACGCACACATTCCATAACAAAGTTTTAGAATTGTGTCCGTTCTATTTTCTGCCGAAGACCTTGCTGACTTGGTCAAACTAAAGAATGGACTTGAGAATGGCATCGTATTCCTGCTCAGTACGCGTTTTAAAACTAGTTCTTTTTATTATCTTATCATCTTGAGAAGCTGTTACTTTTTACTCCCTCTGTTTTCTCGTCTACGTCAGTGTGTCGCCATCCTCCACTATCTCATTCTTTCTCTTTCTTAAGCTTATCTATGCTCTTAACATAGATTAGCACAAAGTCCGAAATTGTGCAGTCAGCAATGAGCCAATGTCTCTCAGCACTAACCAACACATGACACCTTCTCATTGCATTTCCTTTCCATTGGAATGTCGACTTTTGTACGTAGCTCCAGGTAGTTGAAAATCATTTGGCTCCTTCCTCTGTTCTGTTAGACATTAAAAAAAAAAACACACGACATTCCTCATATTTTTAGCTTTTGTTGATGTCTTCATGGCGATCTGAACATTTGTGTATTTCTCTCTCTGCTAAATATGACCTGATGTGTCGACAAGCTCTGCTGATAAAGATGCGCGTTTAATTTTTAGTCTTACTTATAGTTATGATTATTAATTTTGACAAGTTGCGATCCCAACCAAAAATTGTCTAGACTATATTTAACCAATTATAATTCTGAAACTCTCTCTCTCTCTCTCTTTGTTTTATTTTTTTTTTCCAGTCGTTTTTCTTGTCTTTTGTCTTAAGAAAGCACAGGGCATAATCGAACTTGTCACCATTCTTCTTCCCGTCTGCTAAGTCTTTCAAACGGAGTAATTCGCCCCTTGAGGGATGTGCATTTGCAAGCGCTGCGATATGTTTGTTCACTTGGCTTTTTGTAGACAAAGCTACATTCTTTTATACTTAGAAGTGTCCTGTTCAATTCTGTTATGTCTGCAGTCATAAGTACAGTAAGTCGTTTTGTTAGTAGATCTACATGTACCGTGAAAAGAAATAATTGGGGCAGATGGAAACGGTTTTTTTAACCAATGGATGTTAGCGCAGTAGTTCCAAGGCCAAAGGTCAAGGTGTTTAGAATGGAGTAAGTCTTCTGACAAAAGTGTGACGTTTTTATTTCTCGGTGGTAGACCGCGGTTACATACGTTGCATTGTCTGCATAGGCTGTGCACGTCTGGCTGGGCCACGGCTGTCGCTAACCGCAGGGCCTGCACACTTTTAATGACGAGGGTCACTTTGATAATTTTTTGTTAGATGCACACTAGAATTTTCGGAAACTTTTAAACCCGAAAATATCAGTTTGCTTTTAAAATTTTTACTTGTAAAATGTCGATATTTCTTGATGTCATTTAAGAGTTGGGAAAATCTTCTTTGGCTAAAATAATTTCATCATTTCACGATTTGGGAAAGAGACTCGTCGTCTGAATTTCTGCCTAGGGTGTACTGGGTCATATCTGCTTTCTCTCTTCTGTCAGAGATCTTCATTTGCTTAGAATGTTGTGTGTGTTGTGGCTTTTTCTTTAATGAAATCTCTAGAGTTTATGTACCAGAGGTCACGAGTTTGAATCCTAGTGGCCAAGAGTTTTAAACCATGGGGGACGAATTTGAATACCAGTGGTCAAGAGTTTTAATCCCAGTGGTCAAGATTTTGAATCCGAGTGACACGACTTATGAATCGTAGTTGATGACTGGACTTAGTACTTAGGACGTGCCTGAGTCCAGGCAGCATCAGAATTCTTGACATTAGTTGGGGAAAGTAAAAGTATTTGGTCGTTGTACTGGCAACATGACATCCTCATAAGTGGATAGCGAATTCTGAGATTATTTTTTTTTTTACTTTTTGAAATTACAGTTTTTGAAATTGTTTACTAAGTAAGCAAGTTACCTGGTAGTGTTGTTAGCGCTCTGGATTGCCGTCTCGATGGGAGCGTGTTTGAACCCTTCCAGACGACACTCTCCCACCCCACTGTCCTACTAGAGGTATGAAGTAGGACGTAATAATATGTAACTCTTTAGGACAGTCCTAATCACGTTCAACAAATAAACATCACGCTTCTAGTTCAACTTTAAGCACTTCCTGGCTGCTATTAGATTCTACTTAACTTACGGGTACTAACTATACTAAACTCGCCTGGTTTACATATATACCGGTTTGCATAGCCTTTGTTAATAGATCTTTTAATACCATATTTATTGGAACTAGTTTGGTAAACGTTTTTATTCATTTTTTATAAATTCTTTTTATTTAATTCTTGTTGTTGCTTAAAGAAATTTAAAAAAAAAAAAAAAAAAAAAAAAAAAGTTGATTTCAAATGTTTCTTCGGATCCGTGGACCGACTACTTTGTCTGTAGTTTGGGGACCCCTGGCTTACTGGACTAAATGCCTCTGGTGGTTGATTCCTCCGCTCATGAGACTGGCGGGTGGGGGGGTGGTGAGAACGAGCGCGGGGGGGAACGGGTTTGCTCTGAGAAGTATATAATGTTTTCTTGCGTGTGACAGCTGGCCGCGTTGTTGCATATTGTGTCAGTAAATGGTGGATACGTTCGACGGTTGTTGTTTTTTTTTTTCTTCTCTCTTTCTCATCAGGCTGACAGTTGAAGTAGCGACTGAATATTGAGTTCTACTCGGAGGTAGCGACTGATTATTGAGTGCTACTTGGAGGTAGCAGTGTGCTATGTGCTATTCGGCTATTCACTTGGTAGATACGGATTTCAAAACGAGATTTTAACAAGTTTGGAAGTTTGTAAACTTAATTTTACACTCGCTTTACACATGTGTTGGATAATTCCTTGTTATTTGTGTGGCGTATTCCGGGGGGGGTTAAAATGAAAGAGGGAGAGATGAGACAGGGCGCGTGCGTACTTTCAGTCTGGTGGATTTAACTTTTTTTTTTATTTTTTAACCACTTTTTATTTTAAATGTTCTTTTTTTATTTGTGTTTGTGCGTGTGTGTGTGTGGGGGGGGGTACTTAGGTTTGTTTTTACTTGTGTGCTTAATAATGAAATAGGTTTGTTTAAATGCTTCTATGGAATCTCTTGGTCAGATAGGACACACTATTTTTTAATCTTTATCTGATAGTTTGGTACAGTTGTCCATGGGTCGTCAGGATAGGAAACTATTTTGGTCTTAAGTCCTGTATTTATTTATTTTTTTAGCAGAATATAGAAAAAGCGGGGGGGGGGCGTTTGGTGGTTGAGTGGTACAGTGATTTTTTAAAAAAAACCTAGAGTCTCGGGTTTGATTCTTGTTGACCATAGGCCATAGCAACAGATGACCTTTTCCTCATCTGCCCCTTAGATCACATGGTCTTAAAGGGATACTTTGCTTTGAGTCGAAAACGTGTCTCTTGAGTTAACCCGAGTAAACTGGAATCACTATCGAGAATTATGAAAGCTTTTTACTATGATCGCACACGGCCTTATTATAGTGAAGCTATGGGTTGTGTTAGCGTAGCATTAAGATACAATTTTGGTTTGAGTTATTTGCATACATTTTGACAGACTCAATTTATTCGGTGAAATCACAAACGGATGTAAGCGAAAATTCTGTAGTGGATCAAATAAACTAGTGCGAGACACAAAAGGAAGTTACTTAATAAGCGTTTAACGTGGAGCTAATGTACAATTATTGCTAGATCATTCTTTGGGCACATCGCGGTTGTTTGACTTAATGATGGTTTCATCCTCTTTGAGCACACAGCCGGTCTAGACATACTGTTTTATTGATGCGTTGTAAGCACACAGCTGGTGCCAGCTTTACGTTGCGATCTAATGTTTTCATTTGACTTGTCAGTGTTTGAATATTTTAAAAACTCTAGAAGTATTTTAAGACTTGGAATCTTATTTAAAGACTTCGCATATAAGTTTGGTTCATTTTTAGCGGCCCCCGAAAGGGGAAAAGACGCTATCAGTTTTGTGTGAAATGTCTGTCCGTCCGTCCCGTTTAGATCTCGTAAATTAGAAAAGATAGTGAAAATCCGACATCACAATATTTTAGACCATTCAAAGTTCTGATGCAACGGCTACTTTTTTTCTTTTCTGAAAGCGAAAAATGTAATTATTAAAATTAACTATGCAAGGAGTTTTTTCATAAAAATACACAATTTTTACAATTGTACTGCTATATTATTTATTAAGTTCTGTCATACTAACTACATATACAAAAAAAAATTTTTACTTTTTTTAAAGAGAAAAAATCTTTTTAGTATGCATATAAGTGGAACATAATATAAAACAACAATTAATAAGTAGCTTTTCATATTATCGCTTGAACTGTTGCGCAAGACCATGGAAGTGGAACACTTAACTAAAGGAAGGGGACATTTAAAAAAATATATTTCAAACGGAAATGTTTCTTTTTTTATCTCTTGAGAGAATAAGAGATTGACCCTTTACAGAATCATAAGATCAGTTAGATAATCATTATATGACATGAGTTAGGCCAGTTTCGCATCGAACCTCACCTACACTTTCACCTATTCCTTGGTCTGCTGGACCGTTGGGGCGCCACAAAAGATCTGTCAACCTTTTTTCTCCATTCTTCTCCCCCTTCTCTGTCATTTGCATTTGATAGAATTTCTTTCTGATATTCTTCCTGAAAATATTGAAACCTGCCTTTTTATCTGCCTGGGTATACCACTTCGTGGGCCGATTTTGAGTTTCTGTTTCCACACAAACTGTCTTTGTAACCTTGTTTATTTTTATGTCGCTGTATTCGATTTTGGAGTTATCATGTAATTACGCTTATACTTAGACGAGAACGTTGCAGACTTTATCAGTATCGATACGACGTTCTGCGTGATACCGTTTTAACTCATTCCTTCTTTCTCTTTGTCATTTCCATTTCCCGTCTTGCCCGAGCTTCCATAAGCACAGTTATACCTTGGGTTCTACTGATCCAACCACGAATCGAACCCAGACCTTTCAATTAAAGCACACAATGAAGTTCTGTTTTTTTTTTTATTGTTTTTTTTTTTATCCATCATGTCTTCACAGTGGTCCAAACACGAATCGAACCTAGACCTTTCACAAATAGAGTAGGTAGTGAAGTTATGTTGTTGTTGTTTTAAAGCATCCTGTCTTGACTGTTTGATTCCATGACATGTAGTGTTATATTTTTGTCAGCTTAACTTTTCATGGCGTTTTTTTTTTTTAAAAAAAAAAGCGTTAGTGCACTGCATTTTTTATGGTGACTTATTGTTTGAGTGTATTTTGACTAAAACTGTTATAAAAAAATTAATCGCTGTTAGTTCGTTAACTTATTCATGACATGCTAAACCAATACCCGTTTCAGAGCTTGCGGTTATTGGTGTAAAGGTCGTTTATATGGCAGGCGCTTGATAAATATTTCATAGACAACGATCGACCGCTTTTATTTTCTACTTTTTGCAAAGCTTATATCAACTCAGTCTGTCTGTCTGGTAAAATGTTTGTACACGTTATTTCTCTTACACCCAATTTTGGATCAAGCTGAAATTTTTAACAATTATTTCTTTTATCTGCTAACACAAGAATATCAATAAAAAAAAATAAACCTATTAGTTAATTAACTATTGGTAATTAATTATTTTGTTTGGTATCTCGAACAAGGGAATGAGATTTTACCTGACCTAAGGTGGTGTCATTTGAATTAGTACTCTTTATTGTTTGTTGAAAGAAAAGTTATTTTCTGTCATTAATTCATCACTGGCGTCTCTTTCGAATGATTGAAAGAAGTACATTTATGTGTCATGTCTAGGCCAAGCCAGGAGTTTACAACAGGTAGATATAACTTGTACAAAATGTGTTCTAGACAGACAGACAAGACAGGCAGACGGAGTTAATATTGGCTTTGCAAAAAACACACTCCCATGTCTTGATATTCTAGGATCAAATATTAGATCTCTATGAGTAAATCTAGTTTGAGTTTAATAGGGGTTCTTTTTTGTTTGTTTTGACTTACATTAATGAAAGGGGAAAACTATTTTCTAGTTAAGTCTCATTAAAAGGGGTTTCTGAACCTCGGAGTCCGTAATTCACGCGCTATTGACTTTGCTTGTCGTTACTTGAAACGACTTGCGATACTGACACCACTCTAGAACACGACCACTATAGACCATATGATGTGTACACGCTGGACTCTGGTCACCGCCTTCAATAAACATTTCGAAGGACAAATTTTGCGATTCACTTTTTGTTTTTAAACCTTACTTATATCAACTGACTCTGTCCGTCTGTCTGTCTGTCTGTCTGGTACAAATCTTATACACGTTGTTTCTCCCCCTTTCCGTTCTCGGATTAAGTTGCACAACTTATTCAATGTCAATAAAAACACATGAATCAATTAAAAAATAATAGTTAGTTCATAACATAGCGGTAATTAATTAATTAATTTTCTTTTCATGGAAAGGCTAACGGAAAATAAGCCTTATGATAATGAGAGAGAATTTTTTTTTTTTTAATTTAGTATTTGATTTGTTATGAAAAACATTGTAACTAATGTCTAACTTCACAGTCTTGTTTCCGAAACTTGAGGCGTATCTAAGGTTTTTTTTTTGAACTGAACTCGGCGTTCCAAAGCGTTCGTTAAATGCGAAAGTTTATCTGCATGGATTAAATCCTCCTGTTTGGGTTATCCTCCAATATTCGACGCTTGTATAGAAACCTTCGTTCTTCTTCTTTTTTTTTTTTATACGGCAGCCAGATGGGTTCGGACACAAGACCGTCGTGACGACAGTTCTGAGCGCTTACCACAGAACCAGACAGACTGTTGGGCAGATTTTGTAAGTTTTGAATCTCGTAATGAGTTTCTGATCGGTATTATTCGTTTTCTTATTCTTGTTGTTTGTATTTTCTGTTGTTTTTGTTAATCGATCATTATCTCGTCTAAATTGTTTCTAGTCTTCATGTTCCTCGTCATTTCAAAACTATATATAGGCCTACTTCTTCTTTCCTTCTTTTTTTTTATGGGGACTATTCAGTATTTTCAATCTTCCTTCGCTTATCCCTTACTGTTCGACCGTCGCGGTACCACATAGGATCTGTTGACCTTTCTTCTCCATTCCAGTCTTTTTACCTAGGACAGAATCTCCCTCAATGGCATCGCTTTCCCTGTCTGCTTCATCTTTTTTCCTGGTACTGTTCTCTGAAGGAAGGTCTTTGTGAGCCCTGAGGACCTTGTAATATGGCCATTTAGTTTTAGTTGGGTTTTTTTTTTTTTTTTGACAATAGTTAACAGGTCATCCTGGCTTCCAATCGCTGTACTAACCCTGTCTCTAATCTCTTCGTTTGTTATGCGGTGTTTGTATGTAATTTAAATCTACAACAATAAAATTAACAAGATTTATTTGATATTAATGTCTCAACGGTACTTTTATTTAATCCCCCCCCCCTTAAAAAACATAAAAGCCTTTAAAATGCGTAGGAGTTAATTACAAAGCTTTACCGTGCCAAATATGGACAACAGCGCAGAAAGGTAAAATGAACGAGCTTCCCGCTGGCCATCTAGCCCTGACCAATCCAACATTACTAATTCATATCATTTCGTTGACACTCAGCAGACGTCAGAAGATTTTCTACAATTGTAATCAGCGCGTGCACTTGTATGAAATTCTAATTAGACAATGCAACCTTTTTTTTTTCTATCTTTATGACCTTTGAGGACAAATTACGGCTTAATGTTGGAAAACGTGCGTGAATACAAAATAGGGCTCAGCAGACGACAGCACATTCGTAATAAAGCGTTTTGTTGGTCTTCAAGTGGACCGCCTTCCGTGGTGTTCAGAAACTCTCCGCCCCCAGCTTCACAAAAAGCAGGCGACCATTATTAAGACCGCATTCTCTTCAGTGCCACTAGCTTTCCAACAATCTAGGGCTCAACCAGGATAATACAAGGCTTATATCAACTCTGTCTATCTGTCTACCTGATAAAAGGCGTGAACACGTTATTTCTCCCACACCCATTCTCGGATCAAGTTGAAACTTTGCACACTTATCCATTGGCGCAGACGAGACAGGAATGAATACAAACAATAGTCAATTAATTATTGGTAATTATTTATTTTTTATTTGGTATGGAACAAGTGAAATAAATGCTACTAATTGAAAAAGGGAAATAACATCTACGTTGTTGATATAGTTGTAAGGTCGGAGTTTTTCCTCTTAGATAAACGTTTTGAAAATTTTCTATTTCTTTCGTACCACATTTTACAGGACACATTTTTTGTAAGCAGCCATCGTAGGGAATAACGCTTTTGTGTCTGTGTTGTCTGTCTGTCTGTCACGTTAAGATTGCAAAAACGAATAATAGTTATTGAAAACTCATTGAATTAAGCTGTCGATATTATTAAAGGATAAAAATAACATTCTCTGTACTGGTGGTCACATTCTGTTGAAAAAGGAATGTTAATACTATATAACATTTTTTTAAAATGATATATATATATATATATATATATATATATATATATATATATATATATATATATATATATATATATATATATATATATATATATATATATATATATATATATTTGCAGCATAAATATGGACAATTTATTGAAAAATATTATTTCTGTCTTACGAGGGCGACTTCGTGCTCGTGTGATAAGTTCTCTTGACTGTCGTTCTTTGGTACCTGGTTCAAATCCTGCCCTATTGGAGGTTTTGTCTAGTATGTAACAATCTTCTATTTCCTATACCATAAAACTAAATGTAAAGTTTGTTGCATGGGGTCGGCGCGTGACGTCACTCTTTAAAAGATATTTGCATTAGTTCTTTGTACGTACTCAGAAGACTTTTGGAAGTCATGAGGAGACAATAAGGACATTGTTTTGTCATTTATTTACAAATGGGTTCAGTGCCGAGGTTATTTTTGACGAAATATTCCTCGGTTCATTAGCATAAACACGCCCAAATCCTGATGAAGGGTCGAAGGTTCGTCGTTGCGTCAAATCTGATCGTGTTAGCGCATGGCTAAGTAACAAATCTGGTGGACCGAGGTGGGTCTCTGCATCTACATTCTGATGTCATCTCTGCTCATGTCATCTCTGCTCATGTCACTGTGTTTTGGGATAAATCCAAGAGTGCAAGAGTGCTCTGTCTCTATGAGTCACGTCGAAATATTTTAGTATTGTAATGCTGAGTCCATAGTCTGTCTCTAGTACAGCCAGGATAAGGATTTGTAAATCTTAGGATAAAGATTTGTTATTTCTGTAAGTCCAAAGTCAGTATCTAGTACAGCCAGGATAAAGATTTGTAATTATTTGGATAAAGATTTGTTATTTCTGTAAGTCCAAAATCAGTATCTAGTACAGCCAGGATAAAGATTTATAATTCTTTGGATAAAGATTTGTTATTTCTGTTAGTCCATAGCCAGTCTATAGTACAGCCAGGATAAAGATTTATAATTCTAACGATAAAGATTTGTTTTTCCTGGTAGTCCGTAGCCAGTCTATAGTACAGCCAGGATAAAGATTTATAATTCTAACGATAAAGATTTGTTTTTCCTGGTAGTCCGTAGCCAGTATATAGTACAGCCAGGATAAAGATTTATAATTCTAACGATAAAGATTTGTTTTTCCTGGCAGTCCGTAGCCAGTCTATAGTACAGCCAGGATAAAGATTTATAATTCTAACGATAAAGATTTGTTTTTCCTGGCAGTCCGTAGCCAGTCTATAGTACAGCCAGGATAAAGATTTATAATTCTAACGATAAAGATTTGTTTTTCCTGGCAGTCCGTAGCCAGTCTATAGTACAGCCAGGATAAAGATTTATAATTCTAACGATAAAGATTTGTTTTTCCTGGCAGTCCGTAGCCAGTCTATAGTACAGCCAGGATAAAGATTTATAATTCTAACGATAAAGATTTGTTTTTCCTGGTAGTCCGTAGCCAGTATATAGTACAGCCAGGATAAAGATTTGTAATTCTTTGGATAAAGATTTGTAATTTTTAGGATAAAGCTTTGTTATTCCTGGTAGTTCATAGTTAGTCTCTGGTACAGCCAGGATAAAGATTTGTAATTCTTTGGATAAAGATTTGTTATTCCTGGTAGTCCATAGTTAGTCTCTAGTGCTTTTGAGAATGGATTTGTTTTTAATTGTAGTTCATTGAACAGTGACTAATAAGAAGATATCTAGATAAGTGGCAGAAACAACAGTACCACACTGTTAACAAGACACTTCTTGAGTATGTTCAAGGCCACCGAAATGTCTGTGAGGTCAGATGTCAACTCCCCTCCGGAAGCAACACCTAAACCTTCATGCGTAGGTTTTTATGTTTTGTCATTTATTATCACTGTTATTGTGACTGCCAGGGTCGAGCTTCGTTAAATGGAAACAAAGTTCATTTAAGTCTCCGTAACAGTGTGCACTAGGGGATTTTGTTCTAGTGATGTGGCACGGGGAGGGAGGGGGGACATCCCATGCCTCATTGTGGCACCTCCATGGAAAGGTCCGATAGACGGGACAGGCTAAATGGAATGGAAACATGTCTTCCAGTGTGCTCCCCCACAGCACGTTCTAACGAACAAACTATTGACATAGTGAGGATGAAAGAACGACTCGCGGTTAGTGGCGGTACAGGTTGGGAAATACGTAGGAACCCCTGGTGGGCTCGGTCTCCTGCCTCGCTGGGATAGTCAAGGGACATAATTGAGCGCAAGCTCGTATGAGGCAGTACCGCTATTTACAAATAACAAAAATTATCTTACGCATGTTCAGGATTTCGAAGTTGTCACTACCCCCTTTGGCTGATAGAATAGAACCATTGGGCAAACTAAAGTTTTAGATAACGTACGTTTTATTTCATATTAAGTTTTTTATAAATAGTTTTTAGTTTTATTAATGAGATAAGATAATCAAACTGCAATGACAATGATAGTTGCGGATGAATTTTTTCGTCAAAAAATATTTTTGTATTTATGTATTTATTCTGTGAACTGCACACTTCTATTGTGCTGTAGCAGGTTCTGTTCTCTCTGGTCCACGCGATGTAGTGACCATGTAGTCTGGGGGAGATAGCCTTGAGGTTTCCGTGCTTCCCTAGGGCGCTCATCAACATGTAACCTACTCTTGTAACTTGTATGTCTTTGTCAGTGTGACATGTAACCTACTCTTGAAGATCGTTGTCAGTGTGACATGTAACCTACTCTTGAAGATCGTTGTCAGTGTGACATGTAACCTACTCTTGTAGATCGTTGTCAGTGTGACATGTAACCTACTCTTGTAGATCGTTGTCAGTGTGACATGTAACCTACTCTTGAAGATCGTTGTCAGTGTGACATGTAACCTACTCTTGTATGTCCTTGTCAGTTTGCCATGTAACCTACTCTTGTATGTCCTTGTCAGTGTGACATGTAACCTGCTCTTGAAGATCGTTGTCAGTGTGACATGTAACCTACTCTTGTATGTCCTTGTCAGTGTGACATGTAACCTACTCCTGTCATCTCACAGTGTCCCTTGGATCACCGCTGACGTCACTTAGCCTGTATTAACAAACTTCATGTGCTTGTCAAATGGAACAGTTCTCGCCCTGATCTCGTCTAGTCAACATTTGTCCTTGAAACATGGGGGGGGGGGGGGTGAAAGGTTACATGTACGTTTGAATTACTGCGCTAAGAACATGTTCGAACTATTTTCTCGTCTCGTCCCCTTCTCTCATTCAACCTTTTTGGCTAACATCTCAGAAATCCAGTAAATTCTGACAAATATTGCCGTTCGATCACAGGGCAGGCCGTGTACTTTAATAAAGGAAGAAAGAGATACAACTATCAATTTCAAACTTTTGGACTTCATACAGCCAGCGTAGCCCCAAGCCTTTATTTCATAAATGAAAACTTTTTTCAAACGCTAAGCCTACCAGCCTTGACATTTCAATGTAAATAAGATGATGTTAAAACTAACACGTTCTAGCCTTCAATTTAATCTGTGGCAGAAAGAGAAGAAATGAAGTTTTGATTAAACACATCGGCGTTTCCATTTCTCGAGTCATAAATGAAATGTACACCGGGATGTGTTATGGCGACTGTATACGGGACATGCCTTACACTCAGTGACAATGTCTACTCTAGATATGACGAAGTCAACAAACTTAAGATCTAGCCGTGAAGTGTGTAAGGACGGGTAGAAGTAAATCTAGAGCAGAGGGTTCTCAGCCTGGGGGTCGTGACCCCTTTGGGGGTCGAATGACGATTTGCCAGGGGTCGCCTAGGACCATTGGAAATATTAGTTTTTTCGTCTTTTTTTTTTCATTTTTTATTTTGGTCATTACTTACGTGTTGTAACAAGTACACTTTTACCCTAAATGGTAGACAGTGACACTGCAATGTAGGAAGTCAAAGAATAGTACTCAGATATAGGACGTTATAAAATAAAGCATATGGTACACAGATTGTGTATCGTCAATAAAATGAAATAAAAAAGGGGGAGGGAGTTGGGAGAGATGTTTTAGAACACGAACATATCAGAAGATGCAGATACCATGAGTTGGGAGGGTTAACTTAGAGGTCATCAGTCTGGAGTGTGGACTTAAGGGCCATCAGTTGGGGGGTGAGCTTAGAGGCCATTAGTTGGAAGGGTGAACTTAGAGGTCATCAGTTGGGAGTGTGGACTTAAGGGCCATCAGTTGGGGAGGGGTGAGCTTAGAGGCCATTAGTTGGAAGGGTGAACTTAGAGGTCATCAGTCTGGAGTGTGGACTTAAGGGCCATCAGTTGGGGGGTGAGCTTAGAGGCCATTAGTTGGAAGGGTGAACTTAGAGGTCATCAGTTGGGAGTGTGGACTTAAGGGCCATCAGTTGGGGTGGTGAACTTAGGGGCCTTCAGTTTGGGACGGTGAACTTAGGGGTCATCAGTTGGGAGAGTGAACATAGAGGTCACCAGTTGGGATGGTGAACTTAGGGGTCACCAGTTGGAATTGCAAACTCTGGGTGGGTCGAAATAATTGTTGACCGGAAATTTTCATTGTAAGATATGACGTTAGACTGCACATTACGTTAGCAATAAAAAAATTAGAAGAAAAAAAAATCATACTATAAATTAAAATATTACTCTTCGTCGATAGATTGTCCTTTATCTATTATACACCGTTTGACTTCTCTTGTTTTAATTATTTAATCATTATTGATTTAGTGGCAAAGAAAAAACAACAACATTATATTGACGAAGTTTTTAAATTTAAAATAAATTTTGTTAGACATAAGTATTCATTTAATATAAACTATTTTTGCACTTATTGCTAAGGGAAGCAATTCATGAAAATTAAAAATTGAACTAAGGATACCAAACAACAAGATGGAACTGATTTTGCTGCTAAATAAAAAAAAAATAATTTCGCGGACAGTTTCACGGTTCGTAGCAACGTTTTTTTTTTAAATTGCTTTTGTATAGCGGCATTTTCATGCTTATAGCTCATAGCGCTGTGGTCCAAACTCTTTTGTGGACTAATGTGATGTGGGTAGGGGGGGGGGGTATCTGGGAGAAGGTTTTCGTGCTGTCGTTTAGGCGCCCAGCAAACGCTCGAGTCGCGGGTTAGAAACTCGCTTGACCCACTTGTTTAAGAATGAATGTGTTGACTACTTTGGAACTTTTACATTATTTATTTACTTTTTGGAAAAAAGGGGGGGGGAGGGGCTTGTGTTCTTTTTAATAGTGATGTTAGTTTGAAAACATTGTTACTCAGCTCATGATGCATCGCTCGCTCCGCTTATTGGAGAGCACCTGAACGTGAGCAATCTATTCACTTTGGTCTAGGATCATCTTGACATTTCGTGAGTCCAGGAAAAAATTTTTAAAAAAGCTGTCGCACGTAATTTATTATTTATTCGGTGTCTGGTGACAAGGTTGAAATCAACTATCGCTGCTTGAGTAATTGCTTTGGCTCGCTGCGGGACTTGATGTTTATGGGTTAGCGTGCAATAAGGCGGCTAGGTGTTGGCACTCTGGGTGTTGAATCTGGCCTATTAGTGACCATAGTATCTTCCAAACTCAGGAGTTGGAAAAGGAAAAGGGGGGGGGGGACGACGTAATACTATTTAGACACAAATATATAGGGTTGGTTGGTAGTGCAAGGCATCTTGAAATGGGTTGAATTAGTTTAACTCTTTGTCAGCCGCGGGCTTTCCTCCCAGCAAATGTCTTGTTCTTGGAATGAGCAAAGAAAACACTTAGTGGAGATATTGATGTTGATCTTTGAACGAGCGAAGAATAAGCTACTAGCTCAGCTCCCGAACAAGCTACTAGCTCTACTCCCGAACAAGCTACTAGCTCAGCTCCCGAACAAGCTACTAGCTCATCTCCACAACAAGCTACTAGCTCAGCTCCCGAACAAGCTACTAGCTCATCTCCCCAACAAGCTACTAGCTCAGCTCCCGAACAAGCATCTAGCTCGGCTTCCGAACAAGCTACTGGCTCCGGAACACTCCTGGTGAAAGAAAAACATCTGAACTGGATACCACTACGCATGTCTTCTCAGATATAAGATTGCTTGTCTGAACTCTTCAATTTCCCTGTCTGAACTCTTCAATTTGCTTGTCTGTACAACAGGGAAGTAAGATAAAATTAATCTCGCTTCTTTCCCTTTCCGAAACCTTTTGATAGTTTACAAGTTCATTGAATGTAGTCAAGTACAAGAAAAATATTAGAAATACTTTAAAAAACAACAACAACAACAAAGGTTATCTTAAGTGTAATTGTATCAATTAGTTAGGATCAGTTATGTAATTATATGTACGATCAACCTAGACATATAAATCTGTGCAATAGAAATATTCTTACCAATTGTTTTTATTTAGATTTCTCGATGCGCTATGATCCTATCACTTCCCCAAAAGGGAAGGGGGGTATCTCTGTGAATGTTTACATGATCGTTTTTTAAATTCATTTAAAAAAAAAAAATTCTCTCAGGACTCAAGGGGACGAATTCATCTTACACCAAAATATCTCTCTAGTTCGATTTCTTTCCCTTGTTCAAGATACCAAACAAAATAATTAATGACCAATAGGGGATATATTGGTTTTCTCTACCATGTTCTGTTTTCATGTTAATTACGGGGAGGTGGGGATGTGTGTTCGGGTTTGCTGTTTGTTAAAATTGTACACGTTTTTTTTTTTCATCATTTCCGAATGGCTAAGCACTGTACATTAAATTGTATGAATCGCCTCCCTCTGTAATGTATGGGAGATTTTGTTTTTCCATAAATGCACACAAACTTATAAATAGGTCACTTTAAGAAAAAAATAATTTTTGAGATATTTTTAAAAAATTGCAACAGTGGGCATTCAAATGTCTTCCTCTTGTAGCGTAAGTAGCAAAAGTTCCAAGTTCAGACCTTGGGGGCAGATGATGTGTAGGCCATCTGTTTCTGTGGCCGGCGGTTAACAAGGTGGTCATGTGGCCAGCAAAACGACCAACCGATTTTACTTTTCCCCAACGAATGTTAGGTACTCTTTAGAGCTGGGTGGACTCAGAGACGCCCTTAAGATCCCGAAATTAAGAATTCCAGTCTTCACCAGGATTCGAACCCGGGGTTCCTCTGTTCGGAAACCAGGCGCTTTTCGCTCTGTCACCGCGCCTCCGTAGCATGAAGTGATTTTAATGAATTATCTCCCTTTCAGTTTATCAAATTGTTGGCCTTGTCTCTAATTAGGAAAATCCCCCCCCCCCCCACTTCCAAACAAACAAAAAAATCATCCAAGCTTCTATTATTCACATTTTTCTTAAGCTTCCATTATGTCGCCCCCACATTTGTCAATATCATTGTCTCCTTGTTATTTTTTTTTATTATTTTTTATTTACTACTGAATCTTATTGATTAAAAAAAAAATCTTTTGAAATCCCAGAGCAATGGTGAACATTTCTTCGAATGCATTCGCACCACTCTTAGAACCTCCGCAGTTCTGTCCCCCCCCCCCCTTTCCCCCTGGAGTGTACTTTCAAATCAGATCATAGATCCAGACAGGCCTGAAGGCAAAACTTTTTGAATGCTTTTCATTTGTCCCTTCGTTTCTCTTCCCTCCGTCTCGGTGACGTCTTACTGTCGTCAGTGACAGCAGCCTCCATCTGTGACAGACTTGAGCTTTTATAGTCCACGTGACGTAATTGTCTACCTGAGACAGCTGTCTTTAGTTGAGACAACTGCCTTTTACCTGAGTCAGCTGTCTCTCTACCTGGTGATCGTTTGTCTTGATGCCTAAATACGTTTATTCATTATTTTGGAGTGGACGTGTTTCTTTGGTTTTGTCTTTTTTAGGATAAATTATAAATACGAGCGTTCTCTATTTTTATTTAATCTTCTTATCTTATAAATTGCTGACGTTTTTTTTTTTAAAATATAATTACGTCCCACGCGTATCCGTGTGTTAATCTAGCCGTGCATGTTGATTTGAGGCTTCAAGTATAAGTCGTTGGTTTTCCTGGCTGATTCAGGCAACCCGTTCCATGCTGTAATGGCAGTATGGAAGAACGAGCAGTTGTACGATTTTGTCCAAGAATGTGTATTTAGAAATGTGCCTGGCTCTCAGAACTTCTAATATGAGCGTTCACTATTAGGGCTCTCAGTCGGAGTTGGTGTGTGTGTCCCCATCTGACCGAGACCGACCTGACCACCATACCTGGGAAGTATGCATTACAGCAAGTATGACGTCTGAACCCCGTTTCGTGATCAACATTCACGCCTGTGTCGCGGGAATGTACCCGCGCCGAACCTCCCCCCCCCCTCTCTCGCATTTCTCTTAAGGAAAACCTGACAGTACAGAATGACTCTCTCTCTCTCTCTCTCTCTCTCTCCTCCCCCCTCTCTTGTCTGTACTCATGCATGAGACCTTGACCTCTGACGGCTGCGTTGTTTTTGGACATGTTCCAACTGATATCGTCTGGGCGGGTAAGCTGTCTGTCTGTCTGTTTGTTTGTTTGTTTGTTTGCGTACGTGTTCGCGTAACTCTGCTCCTATGATCTTTTAAGTCTTTTAAGTTAATTAGAGCGAAGCTTTCTACTCAGTTTGACCCTTGGCCATAAGTTCGTTAGGGGAGGGGGGGGGATGTACTTGGGGTCACGTATAAAAGCGTAAACAACAACCCTGGAGGATGCTTGTTGGGGAGGGTGGGGTGGGGTACTGCGAGTGGCGAGGTAAACAGAGAATCGATACCATTTACTGAATGACTGTCCAGACTTGACTCCGCCCACATTTTATTCCTTTTCTTGTAGAACTTAATGAAATCCCAGGAATCGGTGGTGCCGGGGGCCGGGGGCGGGTGGAAAACGGAGCTGGGGGGGACACGTGATGGAACATGCCGTCTGATGCCTTTGATCGCTATCTCCATCGAAATCAAAAAAAAAAATTTGACCATTTTGTGAAGATAGAAGACAGTAAAAAAAAAATTTAAAAAAAATATTAAAACCATCACGTGAACGAAGACAGCGTCTAATGGACAACTAATGACGCCATTTGGACCCTTAATTTAATTATTTTAATTACTTTTTTTCTTCTTTTCCTGCATTTTCAAGGTTTTAATCATTATGACATTATCTCTTCACCTTCAGGTTTCTCTTAACTGATCCGGTTTCTAACTGCACTGTTCCGTTTTTTTTTTATATTTCTATGACCTGTTCCGTTTTTTTTCTCTACCCTTGCGCTGTTTTCTCTTAACTGTTCCGGTTTCTAACTGCACCGTTCCGTATTTTTTAAATCTTTCTATGGCCTGTTCCGTTTTTTATTCTCTCTACCCTTGCGCTGTTTTTTCTTAACTGTTCCGTTTCTAACTGCACCGTTCCGTATTTTTAAAATCTTTCTATGACCTGTTCCGTTTTTTTTTTCTACCCTTGCACTGTTTTTTTTTCCCTCCCACTTGTCTGTTATCATATTCCCCGATTAATTGACAATGAACAAGTGTGTGTCGGTGCGTGCGTGTGTGTGTGATTCAATGTTTTCCGGGACGTTGTTTTTTGTTTTTTTTAACTCGTCAAATGAACAACTTTGTGCCATTCTGAAGGCACGAAACTTTAAGTGTAGATTTTAGACTCACGTGCGTTCTCTACTGAGGGGGGAAACTAGGATATTGGAGACTGGAGCATCCAACAATGCATTGATGTAGACCAGTGGTTCCCAAACTTTTTCCTTTATGGAACACTTTGCACATTTTGAGTATTTAGCGGAACACTTTTGTACATTTTTCTGAGAAATTAATTCACGTGGTGGCCTGCTAGTTAATTATTCCTGTAGTCCGTGGAACACCTATTCAGGCCTTGCAGAGCACTGGGGTTCCACGAACATAGTTTGGGAAACACTGATGTAGACTTTCTTTGTTAAGTGTTTGAAACAGATTTCCCCAACTGAAATCAATGCATTGACATAGACTTCCTTGTTAAGTGTTTGAAACAGACTGTGTGTGTGTGCGTGTGTTGAAAGAGCTATTGCTGGAAAAAAAAGAAATGGCGCGGGCGAAATTACAGCTGTAAGTTTTGTCGCAGCGATTTGTTTTTTATACGAATGGGCCTGCGGGTTATAGATCTAATTGTCGTTAATTTTTTTTTTCAAGGACTTAATTATAATTTATTAATTTTTTGATGCTTGACGACGCAATCAGTCCTCGATGTGCCAATAATATGGATGAGACGAAAGAAATTGGCTGTGTGTGCGCGTTTCTGTGTGTGTGTGTTTTTTTGTGTGTGTGTATGTGGTGGTATGCTGTTTGTGTGTTGCTCTTTGTGTGGATGTGTGGTTATGTGTGTGTGTATGAAAGTTCGGCCAGTAAAAGTCTAGCTAGAAGAAGCATATATATGGCCTCCTTCACTCGCGATGCGACTATGGATCATCTTGGTCAGATGAATGCCTGGGCATTAGCTGTGGTCGGAACGATGTCGCCCACACATCAGTTCCCCCCTCTCCACGCAGCTGATGTATCCAAAGGAACGGCAGTGCCGATACAGTTTGGGGTCAGCTGCATCGCAGGTTCTGCCAGAGTGTATCACAGGGTGCTGCAAACTGCCTTAGGGTCGCCAGCTCCTGATTTTTCCTCAGGGTTGACTCCCGAAGCCTTTCCCATGATTGGGTATAGCTGCAAGGCAACAGAGGTTTGAATTCAGAGTTTTCCTTCCCCTAGGTGGGTAGACAGCCATTGCTAACGAGCCCCTCCTACCCGAAGCTTACTGGTTAAGGCGCCAGTTACTCGCCTTTGCCCCTTCTCCTGTTAGTGAGAACAGTTCCGCCGGACTCAATATCTGAGCCACACGTGAAGGCCAGGAGTTGGACTGGTTGTCAGAGGCTATTTGAGACGCATGCCTTTAGGAAGCATTTTATAGGTAGTGGAGTGCTTACACCCATTACCACTTCCGGCAATGACAACCGTGCGGAACCAGAAGAACCACAAGTGCGTCTGTATCTTACATCCCCGTATCAACAAATCTTTTTTTTTGTTCGAAATGTTACATTTGTAAGACAGTGGGGTTATGTTCACCATTTTGCCGGACAAGAAATTGAATGGTCTAAGTGCTGACTCGGGCCTACAGAGGCCTTCACATTTAGCGTCAGATCGCCAGCTTTATCTCGTGGCGACAACTCCTCGGCGATATCTAAAGGCACTTAAACAAATAAAACAAGGATCTTATCTTATATAATACAGACGTTACTTCAAAAAAAAAAAGAAGACGATTACGTCCTACGCGTCGTGCATCTAGTCCTACATGTTAACCAATGACTTAAATTCTGCCAAGTCACTGGTTTTCCTGGCTGGCTCAGGCAACCCATTCCACGCTCTAATAGCACTAGGGAAGAAGGAGTATTTGTACAAATGTGTCCTAGTCCTAGCATATAATTCTCTTCTACTTGCTGTTGGAGCAGCTCAATATACATATTTCATGGTTGCAAGCTCTAACTTATAACATTCAGTTGTTTCCTGTTTCTCAAGGCTACTGAGAATGATAAAGCTTTACGTTTGCCGGAAATCCCTTTTTTTTTTCCTTTTCCGCCAGTCTATCTGAAGATGAATATTAATTTAATAAAATGCCTATCTGATAACACGGAACAATAACACTGGCTGATATCAAAGATCCAGACAGTGGCAAAGTGTGGACAGGAGACGATAAGATTGTACTGTTTGTCTTTCTTAATTTTAAAGATGCTAATGAAAATGTCTTTTGATGAACGATCCCACTCGAGGGCCGCGCTCGTCACCTGTGGCGAGTAATGAGACGAAAGTGATCTCTTATGTTCTGGCTGTATTGATCGAACACCTTGTGGTGTAGTCGATTCCACCCGATTCTTGTGTTGTTGCTGTTGATATTTCGTTTAATTTGAAACGGACTATATTGATCGAACACCTAGTTGTGTATTCGATTCTACAGATTCTTTGTTGCTGTTGATATTTCGTTTCATTTGAAACGTATTCTATTGATCGAACACCTTGTGGTGTATTCGATCCGACCCATTCTTTGTTGTTACTGTTAGTATTTGTATAATTTAAAACGAACGTCATGACATGAACGAGGAATGAAGGAAATTGAATTCTGGTCCCTGGAGAAAAAAAAAAGATTACCAGAGATTGTGTGTGTGTGTGTGCAGATAGTTGTGTATGTAGGTCTTAAGATAGGCGTGAGTATTGGTCAGAGGCAGTGTGTGTAGTTATTTAGATCTGGGTGAGAGCGCGTCTGAGAGAGACAGTCAGCGGCTGTGCTTTTTGTTTTTTCTTCTTTGTCACAACTGCTTACAAATTGCTGTGATTATATTTGCAGTCGTACTGAGTGCTAGACTAAATCCAGTCATTACGTGACCTGAACTTTGTGTAGTTACCATCCGAGAATGAAGTCTCCGCGTGCCTAATGACTAAGTCTCGGCTGTATTTAGTTATCAAGAATTTCGTTTCGTTTCCTATTGTCTGGTGGAGCCTTTTGTTTTTACATCCACTCCCTCTGTCTGTTAGGTTATAAGTATTTTGTTACACGTTCTCTCTTTCCTACTCATTGTTGGATCAAGTTGAAACTTTACACTATTATTTGTTTTATCTAATAAACATGAATCCATTTTTTTAAATAACCAATTAGTTAATTATTGGTATCGAACAAGGGAAATAGTTGCTACTAATTGAGGATGTGTCTGTACTTGTGGAGTTATTCCTTTTACTATTCTTTGCAAATGTTTCTCCTCCCACTTCCCATTCTCGGATCAAGTTGAAATTTCGCATAATTAATCTTAGTCGACCACTACATAGAAATCAATGCAAAAAAAAATACCAATTAGTTGATCAATTAGTTATCAATTGATGTCATTTATTTTGTTTTATATAGTAACAAAGAGAGCTTATTAATAAAGTATATAGGCCAGTGATTTTTCGCGATTCTTTCCCTTAGATATGCTTTGTCATTAAAACTTTATATACATATTGCTAGTTAATTCTACTCAGTTTTAACATGAGTGGGCCATTGTGGAGAGACTTGGGGAAACAAAAGTAGAAATATGAAACTGCATTCCTTCTAGATGAAGGTTGGAACATTCCATTTTAATAGTGCGTACCGTTGTTAGCATTAAAAGGTCACGAGTTTGTTGTATAAGCCGGTGTTACATGGCATTGACTTTGATACTCGGGTTGGCTTATTGCTGAGTGGAAAGACATTGTCTCGAATTGGCAGTCATTGTCTCGGGTTGGCCTACTGCTGGGTTGAAAGTGTCTCGGGTTGGCAGTCATTGTCTCGGGTTGGCCTACTGTTGAAAGACACTGTCTAGTCTTAGTCTACTGCTGGGTTGTAAGACATTGTCTCGAGTTGGCAGACATTGTCTCGGGGTGGCCTACTGCTGGGTTGAAAGTGTCTCGGGTTGGCAGTCATTGTCTCGGGTTGGCCTACTGTTGAAAGACACTGTCTAGTCTTAGTCTACTGCTGGGTTGTAAGACATTGTCTCGAGTTGGCAGACATTGTCTCGGGGTGGCCTACTGCTGGGTTGAAATTGTCTCGGGTTGGCAGTCATTGTCTCGGGTTGGCCTACTGTTGAAAGACACTGTCTAGTCTTAGTCTACTGCTGGGTTGTAAGACATTGTCTCGAGTTGGCAGACATTGTCTCGGGGTGGCCTACTGCTGGGTTGAAAGTGTCTCGGGTTGGCAGTCATTGTCTCGGGTTGGCCTACTGTTGAAAGACACTGTCTAGTCTTAGTCTACTGCTGGGTTGTAAGACATTGTCTCGAGTTGGCAGACATTGTCTCGGGGTGGCCTACTGCTGGGTTGAAAGTGTCTCGGGTTGGCAGTCATTGTCTCGGGTTGGCCTACTGTTGAAAGACACTGTCTAGTCTTAGTCTACTGCTGGGTTGTAAGACATTGTCTCGAGTTGGCAGACATTGTCTCGGGGTGGCCTACTGCTGGGTTGAAAGTGTCTCGGGTTGGCAGTCATTGTCTCGGGTTGGCCTACTGTTGAAAGACACTGTCTAGTCTTAGTCTACTGCTGGGTTGTAAGACATTGTCTCGAGTTGGCAGACATTGTCTCGGGGTGGCCTACTGCTGGGTTGAAAGTGTCTCGGGTTGGCAGTCATTGTCTCGGGTTGGCCTACTGTTGAAAGACACTGTCTAGTCTTAGTCTACTGCTGGGTTGTAAGACATTGTCTCGAGTTGGCAGACATTGTCTCGGGGTGGCCTACTGCTGGGTTGAAAGTGTCTCGGGTTGGCAGTCATTGTCTCGGGTTGGCCTACTGTTGAAAGACACTGTCTAGTCTTAGTCTACTGCTGGGTTGTAAGACATTGTCTCGAGTTGGCAGACATTGTCTCGGGGTGGCCTACTGCTGGGTTGAAAGTGTCTCGGGTTGGCAGTCATTGTCTCGGGTTGGCCTACTGTTGAAAGACACTGTCTAGTCTTAGTCTACTGCTGGGTTGTAAGACATTGTCTCGAGTTGGCAGACATTGTCTCGGGGTGGCCTACTGCTGGGTTGAAAGTGTCTCGGGTTGGCAGTCATTGTCTCGGGTTGGCCTACTGTTGAAAGACACTGTCTAGTCTTAGTCTACTGCTGGGTTGTAAGACATTGTATCGAGTTGGCAGACATTGTCTCGGGGTGGCCTACTGCTGGGTTGAAAGTGTCTCGGGTTGGCAGTCATTGTCTCGGGTTGGCCTACTGTTGAAAGACACTGTCTAGTCTTAGTCTACTGCTGGGTTGTAAGACATTGTCTCGAGTTGGCAGACATTGTCTCTGGGTGGCCTACTGCTGGGTTGAAAGTGTCTCGGGTTGGCAGTCATTGTCTCGGGTTGGCCTACTGTTGAAAGACACTGTCTAGTCTTAGTCTACTGCTGGGTTGTAAGACATTGTCTCGAGTTGGCAGACATTGTCTCTGGGTGGCCTACTGCTGGGTTGAAAGTGTCTCGGGTTGGCCTACTGCTGGGTTGAAAGTGTCTCGAGTTGGCAGACATTGTCTCGGGTTGGCCTACTGCTGGGTTGAAAGTGTCTCGAGTTGGCAGACATTGTCTCGGGTTGGCCTACTGCTGGGTTGAAAGTGTCTCGGGTTGGCAGACATTGCCTCGGGTGGCCTACTGTTGAAAGACACTGTCTAGTCTTAGTCTACTGCTGGGTTGTAAGACATTGTCTCGAGTTGGCAGACATTGTCTCGGGTTGGCAGACATTGTCTCGGGGTGGCCTACTGCTGGGTTGAAAGTGTCTCGGGTTGGCAGTCATTGTCTCGGGTTGGCCTACTGTTGAAAGACACTGTCTAGTCTTAGTCTACTGCTGGGTTGTAAGACATTGTCTCGAGTTGGCAGACATTGTCTCGGGGTGGCCTACTGCTGGGTTGAAAGTGTCTCGGGTTGGCAGTCATTGTCTCGGGTTGGCCTACTGTTGAAAGACACTGTCTAGTCTTAGTCTACTGCTGGGTTGTAAGACATTGTATCGAGTTGGCAGACATTGTCTCGGGGTGGCCTACTGCTGGGTTGAAAGTGTCTCGGGTTGGCAGTCATTGTCTCGGGTTGGCCTACTGTTGAAAGACACTGTCTAGTCTTAGTCTACTGCTGGGTTGTAAGACATTGTCTCGAGTTGGCAGACATTGTCTCTGGGTGGCCTACTGCTGGGTTGAAAGTGTCTCGGGTTGGCAGTCATTGTCTCGGGTTGGCCTACTGTTGAAAGACACTGTCTAGTCTTAGTCTACTGCTGGGTTGTAAGACATTGTCTCGAGTTGGCAGACATTGTCTCTGGGTGGCCTACTGCTGGGTTGAAAGTGTCTCGGGTTGGCCTACTGCTGGGTTGAAAGTGTCTCGAGTTGGCAGACATTGTCTCGGGTTGGCCTACTGCTGGGTTGAAAGTGTCTCGAGTTGGCAGACATTGTCTCGGGTTGGCCTACTGCTGGGTTGAAAGTGTCTCGGGTTGGCAGACATTGCCTCGGGTGGCCTACTGTTGAAAGACACTGTCTAGTCTTAGTCTACTGCTGGGTTGTAAGACATTGTCTCGAGTTGGCAGACATTGTCTCGGGTTGGCAGACATTGTCTCAGGTTGGCCTACTGCTGGGTTGAAAGTGTCTCGGGTTGGCAGACATTGTCTCGGGTTGGCCTACTGCTGGGTTGAAAGTGTCTCAGGTTGGCAGACATTGTCTCGGGTTGGCCTACTGCTGGGTTGAAAGTGTCTCGGGTTGGCAGACATTGCCTCGGGTGGCCTACTGTTGAAAGACACTGTCTAGTCTTAGTCTACTGCTGGGTTGTAAGACATGTTTTTGGGTTGAGTTTGGACATTGCAAAAGACAAAGAGATCTTGTTGGTTTCAAACACTTGCTCTACACCGTTAATGTCTGAAGTTTCATTGTAGTCATTGTCCAGTTCTTGACCACGTGATAAGGGTCAACGTGATATTCCGTTATGTACAGCAGTGGTTAGGTTTCATTGCTAACATTCGGTGCGAGTAATTGGGCGTCATACAGTCCAGTCGTAAGGATTGTTTATGACATTACTGCTGTTACTATTTCCATTGGCCTACCTATGGACCGGCCTTGCATGGCGATACTGTAATACCTTAACTGTAATTGTGCACTTTAAAGGTGTGCAGCGTTTGACTAGTCTGAAATGATAAAAATGTGTCTGTTAGTGTTGTATAGATTCTAAACACTTGATGGAGGGAAATTCGGGGTGGAGGGGATGTCGGGATGGAAGGGGATGTCGTGGTGGGGGGGGGTGTAAATGTTTGTAAAAGAGGTTTCGCTTGTGTGTTTGTAATTTCAGGTGTGCACTTAAGTTCCTGACTTTATCCAATTCTTAATGGCAATCCAACCTCATCTGAAATGGGAAGGGGGGGGGGGGGGAAGAAGCTGGTAGGTCGTTGTGCTGGCCAGACATCACTCTTGTTAACAGGTGTACTAAAAACTAGCATGATTGAATATCGCCTGCTCAGTTAACACGTAGATATGCAGGTCGTTTCATGGCAACCAAACCTTTTGGTGGAATAAAGCAATGTAGAGAAGTGTGAGATCGAATTGGAAAGTACGCTTAATTCGAATCACGATTGAATTATTTTTTTAAAATTCATTTGTATAGCGCAACTTTCTTTCTTATGCATGCTCATTGGGCTGTAATCCAATATCTTAAGCGAAATTATTGGGAGAGGTACGTGTCTGGGAGGTTTCCGTGCGGCTTTTATGTGATCAATTATCGCTGCTCTTTTTTCAAGGTAGCTCTATTTCACATTTTTATTCCAGAAGAGTTAGAGAGTCTTATAGTTGATGACGTGTTGTTACTTTCAACGATCAAAACAAGGCCATGGCTTCAATATTCCTGGTCCAGGTGTGAATTCGACGGGGGCCGCCTCTGAGTTTGTGTGATAACAAACTCTTTGTAATCTTGTGTTTTTTAAGTCATGTCTTAGATTCACGTTTCTAGATAGAATAGTAAACATGTAAATTGAGTTAATTAGATAAGAAAAGTTTTTTTTTATTATTTCGCTACAACTTTCGGCTGGGAAACCTATATTGTTTCGGGGCTTAAAAATCAGTCTGTTCAGTCAGTCAGTTCAAGCTTCATGTTAAGTCTTTAGAATTCATTGTTCAATTTAGATTATAATGTGTATTATTGATATATAGTGGTTTACATTGCCTTGAATACAGTCACATTAACCTACTATTAAGTATATAAGTCGGTGCCAGACATTAAACATTAAGGAAAGCGACTGTCCAAATTTATAAAGTCAACCCACCTGGGGTTGTCAGCAACCACATCAGAAGTGTCTGGAGGTTTTAGCATACACTTACGGCATCGTACAAGAGAGTTTTTTTTAGAATATCTTCGTTTCCATGACCACGGCATATAAACCACTTCATGTCTCTACACCTGAGCTAGTAGACGCCTACAGAATTTTTTGTTTTCGTTTCTTTTTGCCCACTTTAGTAGCTTTAGAGCATGGAATGGGTTGCCTGAGTCAGACAGGAAAACCAGTGACTTGGCGGAATTTAGGTCATTGGTTAATATTCATGACTAAATGCATGACGCGTACGACGTAATCATCTTTTTTTTTGAAGTAACGTCTGTATTATATAAGATAAGATAAGATTTAGTAAAAATTTAAAAAAAAAATAATAGAGAAACAAAAAAATGCCGTTCCTTATGGTGAGGCCTACCTCCTCGACAAACTATCTCATAATTTACGTCATTGACTTGTTCTCGTTTCGTCTTCAGCAAATAATCAATTTTTTTCTTTTCCGTTTCCATGTCAATCACCTGATGTTGTGTTCCTTTGTTATTGTTGTCCATTAACCGCGTTTTTTGTTCTGTGTTCTTGCGCCACCATTCCTGTGTCAAAGTTATTTTTTCAAGTCCGTATTTCCTGGACGCTAGGGCCTCGGTGCATCTCCGGCACTGGCTGGGGTCAAAGAGAGGCTAATTACGAAAGTCGAGTTACTAACATAGAATGAGAAGATAGATTTCCCTCCCATCGATTTCTGACAGTCGAGGGCTTTCACGAATGAGAGTCTCGCGTGGGGGTGGGGGTGGGAGGCAGGATGTAGAATATAGATACACATTTTTTTTTCCCCTGAAAGAAAATTGTTATGTGTGACGGAACACGTGTGTTTGTTGGGGCAGGGTGTAGGAAGATAGGATCTGTTCTTTTAGAGTCTCAGAGAATGTGTTTGATCCTTACGGAATTAGATTCAATTGTCACTATTTCAAAAATATATATTTAAAAAAAAAAAACGGAATTTTGTTTGTGTTCGGTCCATGTACGAAATGCTACTACATGTGTGTGTATGTGTAACATATCTCTGAATTTTTAACAGCGCGTTAACAGTCGGCGAATAAAACTTGCATTTTTTAGTGAATTGAATTATGAAATCATATGGTTGTGTTAAACAGTGAACAGGGTTTAGTGTTTTACTTTCTTCGAATGGGATTTTGGAATGAACTTTTGACTAAGTTAAGTGTTTTAAACGTTTGCCTGGGACCCAAGTCATCGTTTCGGACACGCTGACTTCAATAGAAGAGCCAACGCTTAAAGTTAATTTGGATATTGAGATTGTTCTTCTTTTATTAAGGATTTTTTGGTTAGTCGATGTGAAGACTTTTTATTGGACTGGACTGGTCAGGAACACGTTTGGAAAGCTTGATAAAAGCACAACATTTTCATATATGGACTAGGTCGTCTTTAAGATGGGCTCGCTTTGGCACACATACTGATGGCAGTCATCTGCCGGCCCCCAGCTGTAGCTGCTGTGTCCAGCTGTGCTGTGTTCTGACTTGTAAAGCCGTGCTTGACTTGACCCAGGGCCCGCGCTAGTTTGAAGGACTGACCCCCCTGTCTTGACGAGATGACTGAGTTCTCTCCAACGGCACAGTTTCCGGTCAGGTGGCTGGAGAATTTCTACAGCTACACGCCGCATTCGTACATCTCGATGTGGGAGTCCAACTGGGTGAGTAATACTTTTGCTGTCTGTCTGCCTGTTCGTTTGTCACTGCGCATTCGCGCGCACATGTAAGTGCGAGTTTATATTCGCTTGTATGTCTATTAATGAATATTTTTGTTCCTATGTATTCACTTGTGTATGTATGCGGGTATTTTCGCTCCTGTTTTTTATGAATGCGGGGACGACATGTTTGTGTTGATCAAGGAATTGTCTAAGTAGATTGAGTTCAAGGGGAGAGAAGGAGGGAGAGGACAGGCAGGGGCACAATGACATGCGTATTGAATGACTATAAATAACATTATGCAAATGTCCCTGTATGTGGATGACATGAACACAAGCCGGAAGTTGATGCGACCAGTTTGTATATAAACAAAGGTTGATATATTGATTACGGGATGTAGAAAGTGCTGACTCTAAGGTCAATGTCACCACTGTCAGGACATAGATATGGTTAGTGTCACCACATCATGACGTCTGTGCTTATTGACATCAGTATGACTCGGTATCTCAGTCTGTTCAATAGAGTATTCAGAAAATAGGATCTCATTAATAGAGTGTAACCAGCAATGAATAAAAAATATGTTAATTATTTGTTCTTGCTTATCATTCTTAGGTCCTCAGTTGAAATGTTGTCCACAAGTATTTGGCTTGTGCTTAGGTTTTCAGTCTTTTGTTTTCCATGTCTGCTTTCACTTGGACATGGCTAAATAGTAAATCCTATCTTGTCAAACAGCAGGTAGAAACAGAAAGTTCTTTGGGTCTTTTCAAACTCTTCAACAATCATACTCTCCAACAATCATACACTCTCCAACAATCATACTCTCCAACAATCATACTCTCCAACAATCATACACTCTCCAACAATCATACTCTCCAACAATCATACACTCTCCAACAATCATATTCTCCAACAATCATACTCTCCAACAATCATACACTCTCAAACAATCATACTCTCCAACAATCATACTCCAACAATCATATTCTCCAACAATCATACTCTTCAACAATCATACTCTCCAACAATCATACTCTCCAACAATCATACTCTCCAACAATCATACTCTCCAACAATCATACTCTCCAACAATCATACTCTTCAACAATCATACTCTCCAACAATCATACTCTCCAACAATCATACTCTCCAACAATCATACTCTCAGTGCGCCTCTAATTCTTGGCTGAGTTGGATGTGCAGCTAAGAATGAACAATCTATTTGTCTTGACTCGCTGTCTCGCTTTTGATGTGTTTTATTCTACTCATTACTTTTAAGTACCTCGAGCCTCTAGTGATACGTCGCGATAAACGATACATCACGACACCTGGTACATCCTGAATCAGCATGACACCATTACACGTGACATATCGCGCCACCTGGCACATCGTGAATTAGCATGACACCATTACACATGACATATCGCGCCACATCATACATCATGACATATCGCACCCCCGTCACACATCATACATCATGACATTTCGCGACACTGGAAAAAATACGTCATGCTATATCAAGGGAGGACAACCATCTTAGGGGAAGGGGGTGCTAATATTTCTGAATAAAGTTTTATATATATATATATATTTAAAAAGTAATTGCACCAAACCGATTTAGTTTCTTGAACGAGAACAACATTCTAACACTATTTTTAAAAATACATAGACTCACTTCTTTCGACAATTTATAGAGCGATTTGTTTTTCTCATCATAACTAATAAATATTACATTACAAAACAAGTTTAAAACAAAGCGTTATAGCCCTTTCAAAACCGATGTTTCGTCAAGACCTAGATCTAGTTCTCTAGACAAATTTAAATTTATCTCAATTTTGTTTTTGTTTTTTTTGAAAAATTATAACGGTCAAACTGGAGTTTTCCCGTGTGTTCGATGAGCTGGTCATTGCGATGTACATCAACAGTTAAATTTCTAGGAAAATCGTTAGAGCCGTTTTTGAGACCAGCGTCCAAGTTCCACCCTCCGCCCACCCTCCATAAAGTTCAATAAGAGGTATTGTAATATAAAAAAATCATCAAAAAGCCTCACTTTTGGTTCCATGTAGAGCTTTTAAAAGTAAAAGCGTTAAGTTTTATTTTATTTAAAGTAGAGAGTAATCGAGAAATAGTTTCCTTCTGTTACACGTGTCCGACACATAGACTGGATGTAACATAGACTAGATGTAACATAGACTAGATGTTACATAGACTGGATGTAACATAGACTGGATGTAACATAGACTAGATGTAACATAGACTAGATGTAACATAGACTAGATGTAACATAGACTGGATGTAACATAGACTGGATGTAACATAGACTAGATGTAACATAGACTGGATGTTACATAGACTGGATGTAACATAGACTGGATGTAACATAGACTAGATGTAACATAGACTGGATGTAACATAGACTGGATGTAACATAGACTGGATGTAACATAGACTGGATGTAACATAGACTAGATGTAACATAGACTAGATGTAACATAGACTAGATGTAACATAGACTGGATGTTACATAGACTGGATGTAACATAGACTAGATGTAACATAGACTAGATGTAACATAGACTGGATGTAACATAGACTAGATGTAACATAGACTGGATGTAACATAGACTAGATGTAACATAGACTGGATGTAACATAGACTGGATGTATAGACTGGATGTAACATAGACTGGATGTAACATAGACTGGATGTAACATAGACTAGATGTAACATAGACTGGATGTAACATAGACTGGATGTAACATAGACTAGATGTAACATTGACTAGATGTAACATTGACTAGATGTAACATAGACTAGATGTAACATAGACTAGATGTAACATCTTACAGGGAAATGACGGTAAACAACTCCACGCCCCTCTTCTCTATTCATTTTTTTTCTCTTGTGTAGACCTGCTCTACCTGCCTGCTATGTAAGGGGAGAGAATAACAGGTTTAAATAATTAAATCTAGTTTAAAAATAGATTCAATTACTAACTAAATATTAGCATAATGCGAGGTATTTTCTCCACAAAAAAAGATTTTTTTTCCGCTCCCCCCCCCCAGTCCAACTTTTCCCCTATCAGTAGTGTGTGCTTACTATTAGAAAGTCGTTGAGATTGAGGGTCGACAACACGGGGCTTCTAATTTTAGCTTTGTGTTGCAAAACATTTCCTTAATATGACGTGACCTTCATGCCCTGGTGCTTACTCCTGGTTGGAGAGCTGCGCTGCACACCACGTCAGATTTAACGGTGAGTGATTCGGCAGCAGAACATTGTCGTTGAATCCTTGGGATATTTTTGGTTCCAGTGGTAAGATATTGATGGTGACAATGAGAACTGAACTTGGCTCACATCACGCGGCTAGTATTGGCATAGGATTAGACATGGCCTTTTTGTTGTTGTTGTTTTTGCGCTTTCTTCGTATTTCACTTGTTTAGATCGTGTGGATATATGTGGCTATGTGTGTGGGTGTGACTAGGTTTTAACTTTCTCGTCTATCCGGAGTCAGATTTAAACTTTGTTCATTGTTTCTTGTCTTGTTCTCATGAAACGTAAGAGTGAGGTTGAAAAATTAAATGTGTCGTGAAATAAATGGAGTTATCTCCTCTGTTCACTGCCTTGACCAATTTTATAACATTAACTTTATTACACTTAATGTCATTCTGTGACAGAGGTTAGAATACCCACAAAACGGCAGACGCTTTCAATACCCAACCCTTCCGCGACCCCCATAAACACACAAACACATACTCAGTAATAGAACAATCCATAATTTCGATGGTCTTAGGCGACCCCTGGCAAACTGTCAATCGACCCCCATGGGGGTCGCGACCCACAGGTTGAGAACCCCGGTTGTATGATGACATGGTATTCCATGGACATTAGAAACACATGCTGGTAGTTGTTGAGGCTTACTCTAACTATTAATCTTCATCAAACTCAGAATTAGAATCATTGTGACGACAGCGCATACCACTTGACCAGGACACTATCTCATAGTTCCAAAAGATGTAACTAATTATGAGACAGATGCCAAGCATATGTTGCTTGCTTGAAGCCTCTAAAGTCAGTCACTGTATGATTCGGATAATGTGAATATAACCGAGCTATGCTTGCATAATATAAATTTAAAAATTTAGTGATATATGCACATGAAAAATTACTTACCCCAACAAAAATACAAATAATATCAAAATAATAATAAAATATACCTTTGAGTTCAGTCCTAATAAACAAGTTTGGTTCTTGCAAAACTCGCTAGACGGGTTAATTCTTTGCCATCTACACGAAGAGCTTGTCGATTTTTGTTCTTTTTCTATCTATTACGTAAACAAAGTCTTCCAGCAGCTAATGTGCAGTCCTTTTTTTGCTAGCATAGTAGATGTTTCGTATACGACTATAGTCAGTGCATTGCCTATTACAACTCTTTCAGTCCTTGCCACCTATAGGGCAGATGATGTAAAGGGCATCTGTTTCTGTGGCCCAGGGTTAACGAGGGTGTCATGTGACCAACTGCCTTTACTTTAGCCCAACTAATGTCAGGTACCTATTTAGAGCTGAATTGACTCAGAGGTGCCCAAAGATCCTGAAATTTAAAAATCCCAGTCTTTACCAGGACTCGAACCCGGGACCTCGGTTCGGAAGCCAAGCGCTTTGCCGCTAAGCCACCGCCGCCTCCCGTTTTATTAGTCTACAAGTTTTAAAATGTTAAGGGCATGACATCATCTGTAGTTTTCTGCCTACAATACACCCCAGTGGACTGGAGTTCAAACCTCACCTCTCAGTTAAAAAAATGCCGGAAGTAATCCAATGATTCAGTCGTGGTCCAAGATTGAATTACTATTATCGACGACTGTTTGCTGATTTCCTGATTTGCTCATTATGTTCTCTCTCTCTCTCTCTCTCTCTCTCGCTCTCTCTCTCTCTCTCTCACTCACTCACTCACTCACACACATACACACTTTTTCACTCCCTCCTCAGACCACACACCCACGCTTCCGAAAGTCTCTAGAGAACAACAAAACCCGCACGCCAAAAACCCTCCCACAAACAATCCTGACTTTAATCCGTGTTTCAAAATAAATAGGTCAATGCTACTAATTATACATTTCCAGTCAGAACGTGACTTCTTGTTTGAACCAGCCAGTTATTGATATGGCACGTGACTAATGCAAGCCAATGACAGAGAAAAGGATTAAAATTCTTATAGTTAGCTTATATGATTGACTTAAATGTCAATGTAAAAGCATTCTATATCCTTATCCCTGCTCTTCATTATCCCAATAAAGAGATGCAATAATATTACCGGAACAATTAATATTGAGTTGAAAGTATCTTCCTCAATGCACAAGCTAGCTGATCTGATTGTATTCAGGTTTTAAGCCTTACGAAACTTAATTGCTGCTTTCAGTCAGCTACAAATACATTGACATGTGAGTGACATCGATCATTTCAGTGTGTGTGTCGCGCCTTGCAGGAGGGAGGGGGGGGGGCACACAAAGAAACAACCTGTTGGAAACGTGAAAGAGGAGGGAGGGGGAGAAAGTTAGATAGAGGGGGGGGATGCAAGGTCGCTAGCGTTTATCCTTGGTAACAAAGACAAGGGTATCGATTTCATTAATAAACATTTTTATTGAAAATAAATATGTATAATTTCTTCATGTACGTGTGTGTGTGCGCGCGTGAGAAAATGAGAAGAAGGCAAGAGAGAGAGAGAGAGAAGGTAAGAGAGAGAGAGAGAGAGAAGGCAAGAGAGAGAGAGAAGGCAAGAGAGAGAGAGAGAGAGAGAAGGCAAGAGAGAGAGAGAGAGAAGGCAAGAGAGAGAGAGAAGGCAAGAGAGAGAGAGAGAGAGAAGGCAAGAGAGAGAGAGAGAGAGAAGGCAAGAGAGAGAATGCAAGAGAGAGAGAAGGTAAGAGAGAGAGAAGGCAAGAGAGAGAGAGAAGGCAAGAGAGAAAGAGAGAGAGAAGGCAAGAGAAAGAGAGAGAAGGCAAGAGAGAGAGAGAGAGAGAGAAGGCAAGAGAGAGAGAGAAGGCAAGAGAGAGAGAGAGAGAAGGCAAGACTGAGAGAGAGAGAAGGTAAGAGAGAGAGAGAGAGAGAAGGCAAGAAGAGAGAGAGATAGAGAAGGTAAGAGAGAGAGAGAGAGAGAGAAGGCAAGAGAGAGAGAGAGAGAAGGCAAGAAAGAGAGAGAATAGGCAAGAGAGATAGAGAGAGGGAAGGCAAGAGAGAGAGAGATGGCAAGAGAGAGAGAGAGAAGGCAAGAAAGAGAGAGAGAGAGAAGGTAAGAGAGAGAGAGAGAGAGAGAAGGCAAGAAAGAGAGAGAGAGAAGGTAAGAGAGAGAGAGAGAATGCAAGAAAGAGAAAGAGAGAAGGTAAGAGAGAGAGAGAGAAGGCAAGAGAGAGAGAGAGAAGGCAAGAAAGAGAGAGAATAGGCAAGAGAGATAGAGAGAGTGAAGGCAAGAGAGAGAGAGATGGCAAGAGAGAGAGAGAGAGAAGGCAAGAAAGAGAGAGAGAGAGAAGGCAAGAAAGAGAGAGAGAGAGAAGGTAAGAGAGAGAGAGAGAGAAGGCAAGAAAGAGAGAGAGAGAAAAGGTAAGAGAGAGAGAAGGCAAGAAAGAGAAAGAGAAAAGGTAAGAGAGAGAGAGAGAAGGCAAGAGAGAGAGAGAGAGAAGGCAAGAAAGAGAGAGAATAGGCAAGAGAGATAGAGAGAGTGAAGGCAAGAGAGAGAGAGATGGCAAGAGAGAGAGAGAGAGAAGGCAAGAAAGAGAGAGAGAGAAGGCAAGAAAGAGAGAGAGAGAGAAGGTAAGAGAGAGAGAGAGAGAAGGCAAGAAAGAGAGAGAGAGAAAAGGTAAGAGAGAGAGAAGGCAAGAAAGAGAAAGAGAGAAGGTAAGAGAGAGAGAGAGAGAAGGCAAGAGAGAGAGAGAGAGAGAGAGAAGGCAAGAAAGAGAGAGAATAGGCAAGAGAGATAGAGAGAGTGAAGGCAAGAGAGAGAGAGAGAGAAGGCAAGTGAGAGAGAGAGAAGGCAAGAGAGAGAGAGAAGGCAAGAGAGAGAGAGAGAAGGCAAGAGAGAGAGAGAAGGTAAGAGAGAGAGAGAGAGAGAAAAGGTAAGAGAGAGAGAGAAGGCAAGAGAGAGAGAGAGAAGGCAAGAGAGAGAGAGAAGGCAAGAGAGAGAGAGAGAGAAGGCAAGAGAGAGAGAAGGCAAGAGAGAGAGAGAAGGCAACAGAGAGAGAGAAGGCAAGAGAGAGAGAGAGAAGGCAAGAGAGAGAGAGAGAGAGAAGGCAAGAGAGAGAGAGAGAGAGAGGGCAAGTGAGAGAGAGAGAGAAGGCAAGACTGAGAGAGAAAGAAGGCAAGAAGAGAGAGAGAGAAGGTAAGAGAGAGAGAAGGCAAGAGAGAAAGAGAGAGAAGGTAAGAGAGAGAGAAGGCAAGAGAGAAAGAGAGAGAGAAGGCAAGACTGAGAGAGAGAAGGCAAGAGAAAGAGAGAGAAGGCAAGAGAGAGAGAGAGAGAGAAGGCAAGAGAGAGAGAGAAGGCAAGAGAGAGAGAGAGAGAAGGCAATACTGAGAGAGAGAATGCAAGAGAGAGAGAAAGAGAAGACAAGAAGAGAGAGAGAGAGAGAAGGTAAGAGAGAGAGAGAGAGAGAAGGCAAGAAAGAGAGAGAATAGGCAAGAGAGATAGAGAGAAGGCAAGAGAGAGAGAGAGAGATGGCAAGAGAGAGAGAGAGAAGGCAAGAAAGAGAGAGAGAGAAGGTAAGAGAGAGAGAGAGAGAAGGCAAGAAAGAGAGAGAGAGAAGGTAAGAGAGAGAGAGAGAAGGCAAGAAAGAGAGAGAGAGAGAGAAGGCAAGAAAGAGAGAGAGAGAAAAGGTAAGAGAGAGAGAGAGAGAGAGAAGGCAAGAAAGAGAAAGAGAGAAGGTAAGAGAGAGAGAGAGAAGGCAAGAAAGAGAGAGAATAGGCAAGAGAGAGAGAGAAGGCAAGAAAGAGAGAGAGAAGGCAAGTGAGAGAGAGAGAAGGTAAGAGAGAGAGAGAGAAGGCAAGAGAGAGAGAGAGAGAGAAGGTAAGAGAGAGAGAGAGAAAAGGTAAGAGAGAGAGAGAAGGCAAGAGAGAGAGAAGGCAATAGAGAGAGAGAGAGAAGGCAAGAGAGAGAGAGAGAAGGCAAGAGAGAGAGAGAAGGCAAGAGAGAGAGAGAAGGCAAGAGAGAGAGAAGGCAAGAGAGAGAGAGAGAGAGAGAAGGCAAGAGAGAGAGAGAGAGAGAAGGCAAGAGAGAGAGAGAGAAGGCAAGAGAGAGAGAGAGGGCAAGTGAGAGAGAGAGAAGGCAAGAGAGAGAGAGAGAGAGAGAGAAGGCAAGAAAGAGAGAGAGAGAGAAGGTAAGAGAGAGAGGGGGGAGCACATGTGAACGAAAGAAAACGAGATAAAGACAACGCTGGAGAGACAATAAAGAGAACGAAATAAAGAGAGAGAGAACAAAATAAAGAGAACGTAAAAGAACGAAATAAAGACGAAGTGAAAAGAAAAGAGTAAAAGGACAAAAGGAGTGAATGAAAGAGAGTTAAAGAATTCTAAAATCAATGAAAGGTGTTCTTATTATAGACTAGCTTTTTTTTTCCTTTGTAGGTTATCTTTTCATTTATCTCATATTGAACTCCCCCCCCCCCTTTTTTTCCACCATTTTGTAACGCTTGACCGACTTTGAGACTTTTAAGTGCTATTGTGAACAAGTTTTCCTTTTAAGAGAAAAACTGTAGGTATGTCAAAGTGTTAGTCTAGATCTAGATCAGTGCTGTCCAAACTAAGTCTAGATCTAGATCAGTGCTGCCCAAACTAAGTCTAGATCTAGATCAGTGCTGCCCAAACTAAGTCTAGATCTAGATCAGTGCTGCCCAAACTAAGTCTAGATCTAGATCAGTGCTGCCCATACTAAGTCTAGATCTAGATCAGTGCTGCCCATACTAAGTCTAGATCTAGATCAGTGCTGCCCAAACAAAGGTGCTGGCCATATCCATTCCGTGACGTAGTGCCGTCCAGCCCTTCGAAACTTCTGCTTTATCAAGCCGCATGGTCTCCTGTGGATACGTCCTGTCAACAATGGATACGTCCTGTCAACAATGGATACGTCCTGTCAACAATGGATACGTCCTGTCAACAATGGATACGTCCTGTCAACAATGGATGGATACGTCCTGTCAACAATGGATGCGTCCTGACAACAATGGATACGTCCTGACAACAACATACGTCCTTTCAACAATGGATACGTCCTGCCAACAATGGATACGTCCTGTCAACAATGGATACGTCCTGTCAACAATGGATACGTCCTGTGTTTGTTGAGGTGATGCGGCTCTCGACTGGTACGGTCCCTAAGCAGACAACAAATTGAGTACCACTGACTTGAGTTTTCACTCTCCTTTTTGTCTTTAAATCGTTGGAACAGCTGTGACTGACCGACACCTTTCGTTGGCCATAGCTTAGTGTCGCCCGTGTGGTAGATCTGACCTGTACTCGTACAGTTGAATGACATGCTGCTAGTAACTGTGGACGCTCCCTCCCCTTCTCTCTTCTTACTTATTCTCCCTTAACTCGGTCATGGCCTGGTTATTTGCTGTCCTACTAAATACTAAATGTCAAATGGCAAGACAAAATACCAGATACAGAAGTCCTTCGAAGAGCGTGTCTGCAAAGCATCCACACAATCCTGATGCAGTCCCAGCTGCGATGGGCAGGTCACGTCTACAGAATGGAAGACCACCGCATCCCAAAACGACTCTTGTATGGCCAACTAAGCGAAGGAAAGCGCTCGCAAGGTGGGCAAAGAAAGCGCTTCAGGGACACCCTCAAAGCTTCTCTGAAGGCGTTCAGCATAGACCCTGGCACCTGGGAGACAGAGGCACACGACAGAGCATCATGGCGTCACGCTGTGAAAACTGGCGCACAGGTTGCTGAGGAAAAAAGAACAACGCAGGCAGAAGAAAAACGCCAGAAAAGAAAAGCAAGACAAACGACACTAGCTCCAGCTGGAATAACCTGCCCAGTGTGCAGCCGAACATTCCGGGCTCACATAGGTCTCACCAGCCACATGAGGAGGCATAAAACCCCAGTGCAAAGCCCTCAGCCCCCCTGGATGACAAAGTGGTCATCATCGAAACACGATGGACGAACTATATATATTTGCTGTCCTAGAGACTTGCACAGATTTCTGAACAGTAGGCTTCTTCCATCCTTCTTCTTTGCACTGCATCTGATCAGCTTCTGACTCACTGCATTATGTCATAACGCATTTGATAATTGCTGGTCAGGATAACAAACAGCTGGTATAGAGATGGAATTAATTATATCTCTTGAACAAGTCTCCCACTTGATGCCAACATGCAGCCCAGTGCGTGGGGGGGGGGGATTCCGGCTGTTTGGTTTTCATTAGGGAAACACATGCCTTGCAAACATATCGTTTGTAATGTCAACAGTGCGATGATTATGAAGTTACAAAGTTGAAATGTTTACTATTTGATTTCGAGGACAGCTGGTTTAAATCATTTTTTTTTTAAAGCATCGGCAACTTGTTATAAAAAGTATGAAATGCCAATCTGGCCATTTTTTTAAAAATATATATCTTTTGTTTTTCAATCCATTGTATTAACATTTGTAAACGTTTTCCCTTTCCCTACCTCTGTAAAAAAAAATGTTTGGAAAATGTTTGACATGTTTCGGATGTCCCTTCAGAGTTGAAGATAGCTTACTTCCTAGTCCAAACCTCCCGCAGGACGACGGGGGATGGGAGTGGGCAGGTTTGAACCCTCGACCATCGATAAATCTGAACGACAGTCCAGCACGCAAACCGCACGACCAGGCAGCCTGTGTTCTTAAGTTATTATTGTCCATATTTGTAATAACTTTTTTCCAACTTGTCGGCGGTTTTCCTTTTTTTTAGCGACACTCTCTGATTGGATCTCACCATTGGGGCCTCCACGGTGTATTTCTACCTCATAGTATTCTAAATGGAAGAGTAATGTGCCACGTCTGCAAGTAGTTCCGGTGATTGTTGTGGTCCGGACTGTAACACTCCGCACACAGGCTACGCCTGCAATCATCCTACAAATACATGCCATGATGTTTAAATATCATTGACGTACCTCTATGGTTGTAACTTGACCAAATGTCAATACATGAACGTTCCAAGGACCAGACATTGGCTGTTGTTTTTTTTTAAAAGAACATATGTGCTGCGATTTAGGTTTAATTATACATGTCTGGGTGTAGCTGGACAGATAGTGCGCACATCTGTTGGATGTTTTGTTATTGAGAGATATGTATTAGGACCAGCATCTAAACCTTTTTTTTTTATTGATACATGTTTGATGTGACTGTGGGTTCAATAGATCCAATCAGATCACTGGATGTTACACGTACGTTCAAACGTGGGTGTATATCATGTCTAGGGAAATTTGCAAATCCATTGTTGATGCTTTGGCGCAGTGATGCCCAACCTAATTCGACACTCGTGTCGCGGGCCACATGACCACAAATGTACAGAACAAAAACGAAATTGACCTGAAACAATTTTATTAGAAACACTTGGACACAGTAATTAGATTAATTAATGGGATATTAGTTCATTTATTTGCGCGTCGGAAACTGGCATAATTTCTCTACTTAAAATGTAAGCAACAATGTAGATAGCTTTACCAACGGCTCATTTTCTTGTCTCTTGTTGTTAAATATTCGCTTCGATCCTTCGGGCGTAGTTTAATCTTTATAATCCGTTTATATGTTGTTTTGCTTTATAGCAGCCACACTTTACAAAACAAATAATGTCGGTTTATTATCATGTTCCTCATAAAAAGTAAAGATCCGTTCATATTTCCTGGTAGATTCTAAATTCGGAGTCCACTTTTAGTTTCTTCGGCTCTACCATTTCATAAGCACGCACATTTTAAATGTCATGGTATCAATTCCATCAGAGAAGAAGTCAGGGCCCTATAACGTAGGTAAAAATAATTTTTTCAAACTTTTTTTTTTGGGGGGGGGGGGGCGGGGGGAGGAGGTTTTTTTTTCTACAGTTTGTACCTACGTTTCGGCGGGCCGGATGAAACCACGTCCGGCCCGCGGGCCGGATTTTGGGCATCCCTTTTTTAGTGTTAAGTAAAGAAGGCTACTAGATCTAGTTGATTATCTTTGTTTCTGTTTAATATTTCTGTAGTGTGTCCTCTTTTAAACCTTTGATGGTAGAACAAAAGAATAGAAATGTCATTCTATTAAGTATGCGTCCAGTTCCAAGTGGATTCAACCGGATTTAAGGAAATAAAAAAACATCTTGAACGCAGCTAACCTTTTTTTTTTTTAATTCTTAATAATGTCACCTTTTTTTTTTTCCCCTAAAAATAATTTCAACCTTGTTCTGGCCCAGTTTCTAGGTCACATACACGGTCCATCATTCCTTTCGCTGGTAGACCGGATGTCAGCTTTAAATATTGATTTTTTTTCCCCCTTTCGTTGATGTTTTAAAACAAAATAAAAACAATGAAATAAACGAATCAGTGGTTCCAGAACTTGGTACTTAGACACAGGATGTGACGTTAAAGTGTTGGATTCTAATGGCGGAGTTTCAACTGTATCTGAACACCTTATCTGAACGTTGTGTGAAGTGTGTCGTTTGTGTGTAAGGTGTGTCTGTGTGAAGTGTGTGTCGTTTTGTGTGAAATATGTGTCTGTGAAGTGTGTATGTTTGGATGCAAAGTGTGTTGATGTTTGTAAAGTTTGTCTGTGAAGTGTGTCTTTCTTTAAGTGTGTCTTTGAGTGCTACGTGTGTCTCTGTGTATGAAATGCTATGACGTATGTCCATGTGCGTGAACGGTGTCCTTGTATGTAAAGTTGTTTGTTGCGCTGTGTTTATTTAAACGTGACGTTTTAGTTCATGCTAGGCAATGGTGTGAAGAGACTTAGTTTTCATCAGGACTTGTTTCGGAGTCTTCTAGAGCCTGGGACGGCGTTACAGAGACCCCCCACCCAACCCCAAATCGCAGTCTTCTAGAGCCTGGGACGGCGTTACAGAGACCCCCCACCCCCACCCCAAATCGCAGTCTTCTAGAGCCTGGGACGGCGTTACAGAGACCCCCCACCCCCACCCCAAATCGCTATAAAGGTCATAGCAGGCGTCAAGTTGCCCTCACTGGCATGGAAGAAAGACACCTGGTACCCAAAGGTTCTGTAAGAGACAATGAAGAACTCTCACACAGGGACAAACGTCTGATACCAAACAAAAAAAAACTTGCCGGAGCCAGGTGCAGATGGCTGAAAGAAAATCTAAATAGACCTCGACGGGCAGCGGCTTTTCTCTGCATCAGATGTGCTTAAATATGCCTGCCTCAGCTGGGTCTCTGTAGCCTCGTGAAATGCTGCACTCATCTGCACTCCTCTGGCCCAATGACCATGTCTTAATAGTCACGTTTCAGAAAAATATTGACTTCAGTTTAAGAACCGCTGTTTGCATGATATTTTCCAGCTTAGTTGAGTTTCATTGTATAAAAATACAGCCCAGTGATCTTTATCGAGTGTAACTTCCGTATTTCTGTAACAATGTTACGTTCGGAAGCCGGAATACTGCTAACGAAAATAGATTAAAATTAACGCCTCTTTCACACGGCACTCAACGTTTCATTCAGAGCTGGTCACACGAATGTAACATTTACGTTGTGTTTGTAGCCGTAGATGCCTGGTCACATGCGCTCTGGGCTGTCGTTCGATGGATGGTCCTTGGTTTGAAATCAGCCCTCCGCCATCCCCCACAGCCATCCCCCACAATCCTTCGTAAATGTTTGGGCTTGGGTGTAGTAATCTTCAAAATCTGATGGAACATACGAAACATCTTTTAAAAAAAGCGGGGGGAACAAAAAGCACTGTGTTCTTTATAACCAGCAACTTCTCTTTTGAAACGGCTGTAGCGAGTGCCCTAAACAAAACAAAAAAGTAAATGTTTTAAATTTTTTTCTTGAATTGAACAAGAGACATCACTGCCTGACAAGAGACGTCACTGTGTGGTAATCTGACAAGAGACATCACTGTGTGTTAGCCTGACAAGAGACATCACTGTGTGTTAGCCTGACACAGACATCACTGTGTGTTAGCCTGACACAGACGTCACTGTGTGTTAGCCTGACAAGAGACATCACTGTGTGTTAGCCTGACAAGAGACATCACTGTGTGTTAGCCTGACACAGACATCACTGTGTGTTAGCCTGACACAGACATAACTGTGTGTTAGCCTGACAAGAGACATCACTGTGTGTTAGCCTGACACAGACGTCACTGTGTGTTAGCCTGACACAGACGTCACTGTGTGTTAGCCTGACAAGAGACATCACTGTGTGTTAGCCTGACACAGACATCACTGTGTGTTAGCCTGACACAGACATCACTGTGTGTTAGCCTGACACAGACGTCACTGTGTGTTAGCCTGACACAGACGTCACTGTGTGTTAGCCTGACACAGACGTCACTGTGTGTTAGCCTGACAAGAGACATCACTGTGTTTTAGCCTGACACAGACATCACTGTGTGTTAGCCTGACACAGACATCACTCTGTGCTAGCCTGACAAGAGACGTCACTGTGTGTTAGCCTGACAAGAGACATCACTGTGTGTTAGCTTGACAGAGACATCACTGTGTGCTAGCCTAACAGAGACATCACTGCGTGTTAGCCTGACAAGAGACATCACTGTGTGTTAGCCTGACAAGAGACATCACTGTGTGTTAGCCTGACAAGAGACATCACTGTGTGTTAGCCTGACACAGACATCACTGTGTGTTAGCCTGACACAGACATCACTGTGTGTTAGCCTGACACAGACATCACTGTGTGTTAGCCTGACACAGACGTCACTGTGTGTTAGCCTGACAAGAGACATCACTGTGTGTTAGCCTGACACAGACGTCACTGTGTGTTAGCCTGACAAGAGACATCACTGTGTGTTAGCCTGACACAGACATCACTGTGTGTTAGCCTGACACAGACATCACTGTGTGCTAGCCTGACAGAGACATCACTGTGTGTTAGCCTGACACAGATATCACTGTGTGTTAGCCTGACAAGAGACATCACTGTGTGTTAGCTTGACAGAGACATCACTGTGTGCTAGCCTGACAGAGACATCACTGCGTGTTAGCCTGACAGAATCATCACTGTGTGCTAGCCTGACAGAGACATCACTGCGTGTTAGCCTGACAAGAGACGACATCACTGTGTGTTAGCCTGACAGAGGCATCACTGTGTGCTAGCCTGACAGAGACATCACTGCGTGTTAGCTTGACAGAGACATCACTGCGTGTTAGCCTAACAGAAACATCACTGTGTGCTAGCCTGACAGAGACATCACTGCGTGTTAGCTTGACAGAGACATCACTGCGTGTTAGCCTGACAGAGACATCACTGCGTGTTAGCTTGACAGAGACATCACTGCGTGTTAGCCTGACAGAGACATCACCGTGTGCTAGCCTGACACAGACATCACCGTGTGCTAGCCTGACAGAGACATCACCGTGTGCTAGCCTGACAGAGACATCACCGTGTGCTCATTAAACTAACTTATAGCCTGCGTCCAAAAACAACGTTAGTTTCTCCCGGCATTCCTTTGCCATGTCACTGGCCGCATTTCTTCAATAGGTTTGCCAGTAAATCTTCAATTCACACGCGTGCTAAGAACTCATTTGGAAATCTGTAGTCCATGCATTATTGCAACAATTTATTATTGAAGTATGGTCGGGCTCTCCAAAAACGTTTAGATGCTGTCATTCTCTCGGAGGAGGTCTAGCTAAAGGTAAATTGTACAATGTCGTCAAACCAATTTATAAAATGTTAACACGGTCGTACGTAGATGCCCGCTAAGACATGCTGCCCTAAAAACGTACTTATCGTGCTGTTAGATCAGCGGTTCTCAACCTTTTAAGCTCGGCGACCCCTTTTTACAATCCCCTACTCTGGCGCGACTCCCCTCCCCCCAAACACACACATACAGAAATAGAAGAGTAGACAATAACAATCCATATTTTCGATGGTCTAAGGCGACCCCTGGCAAATTGTCAATCGACCCCCAAGGGGGTCGCGACCTACAGGCTGGGAACCCCTGTATTAGATCCAGCTTTGCAGAGGAAAATGTTTAGGCTGTTAGTTATGAAGGAAGAGCTTCCATACGGGGTATTGCATGTTTTTTTTTTTAACTGTGAATAGACCTTGTTTTTAATGATTTAACTGTATAGAATGTAGCCCTTGTTATATAAAGGGAGAGTGATCCTTAAAGGATTACGGGCACGACATGGCCTAAATTGTGCCGATGTGCCTAAACTCAAAACTCAAACTGATTGCATGGTATTTACTTGAGTTTGGGGTTATGTCAACAGAAATTGGAACATCGTCTTACAGTCTAAAAACTTTTTAATTAGGAAGAAACAGATGAGTGAAAATTAAGAGGTGCTCATTATTCACGTGAATTGCCCAGTGGTTCTCCAGTGACCGCCTTCAGCACCTTAGTCAAACAGTCTTCGGCCACCTCCACCCCGCTAATCATGTTGACATACGTCATTATCTTAGATTGAGAGCAGCTCTAAGCCGGCCCTCAATTTGCCAAGTTATTTTTAACATAAAATCTTATTGACTTGTCAATATTTGTTGGTTTTTTTTTTGTCCCAAGGACACGACCAATGACTGTAGTTAAATGATCACATTGTCGTCAGCTTCAGACGTTGACAGTTTGTAGTTAGAATATACTTTTGATCTACTTAAGGTTGACTATTGATTTTCTTTCTGTTGTTTTAAGAAATTAGCAACATTAATTAATTGAAGTTTTTTTTTTTGAAACTTCTAATTCTGTTTACGTTTAATTTTTTTCTTCTAGTGAATGTGATTGTAAATGAAATATGCCTGGTTCTGTGCTATGTATTGTCGTCTGGAATTGTCTAGATCAGAACAGCCTAAGGCCGATTTGACCGATTGCTCAAATTGGGACTCGCGTCTGGCAGGGGCCCCGAAATTTTCATTAAGCATATCACTATCAGTCATGCTCTTGTCACAGGCTTCTAAAGATATGGGACTTAAAAGGTTAAAATATTTAGTGTATCGTACGATAGACGTAAATTAAATCATCCACCTGGCGCCTATTGTGTTTGAGTTGCTTCCTATGCATGGTTGTTCATATAATGGTATAACCAATTGTATTGTAAACAATTTAAAAAATAATAATTTAGGGTCCTCGCAAGCATCCATTAAATTGGGACCCGCAATTCGTAAATCCGGCCCTGGTCTAGATGGCCCCCGGTACGAACCCTGCCCCCCGCCATCCTCCGCGGTAATTCTGGAGGCTTGGGTTAGGGTGGTGATAATAATCTTCGATTCTATTATCCGAAACATGTCAAACTGAACAATTTAAAAATGTTTGATTCACTCAGAGTCAGCAAATGGTTCTTGTTGCGTGACCAAGTATATTCGGTGAGAATGAATCTTTTGATTGATTCATTATTGAGTCATTGTGATGCACTACATACACGGAGAAATAATTCTACAGCATTTGATTGGCTGGAAGCGTCAATAGCTGGACATATCTAATTGGCCTAACAATGTCACTGACTGATTAGAATCACTGACTTCTCGTAGTCGGACCAAATACTGATTATTACCAGTATTTAAAAAAAAAAAAAAACTCTAAATCTTGAACAGAATTTCTTGTTATGTAAAATGGGCCCATTTTTTAAATTTAAAATTAGCTCGCTCTTAAATCTTTACTACACCCTTCCTTAGTTCGCTAGTGTTGTTAAAGACACACCACTAAACTGATGGTAGATCTTCATTACAGATAGTTTTACCAATTGTTCTACAATTACTATTACTAATTTAATGACATGACTGATCCAAAGTAATTGATACAACTTTAATCTCTAGATCAGTTTTTTTTTTCCAAACTTTTTTTTTACCGGAACACTTCCCACAGACTGAGTATTTAGCGGAACACTTTGCTCATTTTCTTGAGGGCTTCCTAGTCCAATGCTCCACTAGTTCGAGGAACACCTATTCATGCCCCGCGGAATACAGTTTGGAAAACGCTGCTCTAGATGATTAAATCTTCAGAACACCCTTTTTCAAATGTATGCGGGATACAAAGGGACCAGGCCTGATAAACATTTTAATGCCATTTTTTTTATCACAATTAATTTCGTCTCGTATTTAATTCTTCTGGTGTTTTAGAAAAAAAAATTCTTTGATTATTTTTGTTTAAAGACTTGTACAACAGTTGCCCTCCCCAGCAGTTACTGGAAGAAAATTGTCAGGGCCCATAATTTGAAAATTTACTTTTTGAATGTACGAGTACAAGCGTGCTAGTCTCCCTTTTCCCACCCCCCTCCGAAGACAATGCATTTTTAATAATGCCCTTTACTTGTCTTGTACTTCTTGTAGAGTGGACTAATTCATTGGATTCGTTGAACGAGAGGAAAATTTACTAATTAGAAATATGGACACAAATTAAGAAATGAAATGTTAAAAAAAATGTTTCAGTGACCGCAGAGAATCTGGACATTAAAAATTCAAATGCTAAATTTTATTTCAGTGGTAAAAATAATTTCATTATTAACAACAAAAATATTTTTTTTAAATACTTTTAAAAAAATAATTAATAAATAGTACCTCATTTATAAAACTTATTGAGCGAATGTTTTGTTCTTTACAATAGTTGAATGTTTGAATTTAAAAAAATTGAACATTTTGTTTTACCCCTCTCCATCCCCCCCCCCTTTCTTCTAGAAAACGTCCTGGTAAGTGAATGTATAGATGTGCTAGATTGTATAATTTTCTAATGATAGGCCTTTAGATCTAGACCTAGAAGGCGGTGCGCAAAACATTCCTGAACATTAATTTATTAAACTCTTCAATGAATAGAGGCTACATGCGGAAACACCAGAAGACAAACTTTTATAGTCTGTTCAAGATCTACATTCTCTAGTTCTCTAGCCAAATTCAAATTAATTTCTTTTTGTATATTGAAAATGTTTAACGGTCAAACTGGAATTTTCCCATTGTGGTCAACGAGCTAGTAAACCTTTTCTCAAAAATATATATATCAAGTGTCAAATTTCTAGGATAAACGTTAGATCCGTTTTCGAGAACCAGGTTCCACTCCGAATGTGTGAATTGAATGGGATGGGAGGGGTCATTGCAGAAGAGGCTCAACAAATTATTAGTGGACATTTAATTTTGTACAAAGTGTTCTGTATGTTTGGTGCACGACTAACAAGCTTCGTATCTTAAGCTTCAGTATTTTGTTTTGTTTTGCCGGGTCTTTTAATCTGAACTTTAAAATTATATACACATACATAATTATATTTATAACTTGGAGTGATGTCAGTAAGGTCATTAACACCTCATCGCCCCCGCATTTCCTCGGTTCAGTAAGAACTTGCCAATAAAATCCTCAAAACTATATCCGTGTTTAGTTGAGGGGGGGGAGGGGCATTTATTGAAACAACTTTGTTGAGTAGGAGCGGGGTCTCGTCTGCTAAAAACATAAACATGATAGAATTTCGAGGTTGTTGTTTTTTTTAGCAGACGATGAAACATGTTTTATACATTGTTTGTCATATGTAAGTACTATCTGTAATGGCGGACTAATCCTGTGGTTTGCGCTGAGATTGTTTTCTCGATGGTCTCGGCTTCGATCTCTACCCGCCGCCACCCCATGCAGTCCTGCGGGAGGTTTGGACTATAAATGTAATAATCTTCTTTAAATTGCTTTGACTTTTCTTCATCAGTTGTCTGCTTTATAAAAAAAAAATGGTTCTTAGGTATTGACACTGACCACATTTCACCTTAGTTTCGAAAAAAAAAATGAAACTCTAGCAGTCTTCTATCAGCTGAAGAACACCTGGGATCCAGGCAAATAAGCACCGCAACCCTGATCAATCTCTCCAACGCTTAAATTGAGCCAATACAGTTCTTTGGAACAGAGACCTGGAGAACCACCATCGCCACCATGGAAAAAAACAACAACAGCTGTTCATCGACACCTGCCTCAGAAAGATTTTTATGATTCGCTTGCCAAACAAAATTACTGATGAGGAACTGTGGCAAAGAACAAAGCAGCAGCCCATTGAGGAAGATAGTCTTGACAGATGCTTGCGATGGATGGGTCACACCCTTCGCAGGCCTGCATCCAACATCACAAGACGTCACCTGAAACTCCCAAGGAGAGAGGAAGAAAGGAAAACCCAGAAAAACATGACGCCGAAATTTGGAAACGGATACCAAGCAAGACGTAAGGAGGGTTGGGGAGACTTGAGCCGAGACTCCTGGACCAAGTTGATTGGTGGCCTATGACTCAGACGGGATCGCAGAGAGAGAGAGAGGGAGAGAGAATCATGCTACCGCTTCCAACAAAGAAAATATCTAACAATAACACTACTGCTAAAGGGACGTCACTTTGGTTATTACAAACAATTATTGATGTTCTAGCTATTACGAAACTTGAAATATAAATATATATGACATGTGTCGCTATGAATCCGATTTCATCCAAAGACATTATTAAATATTTCCCATTTTTTAAAAAATCTATTTCAACATCCCTACTTTACAATGCGCGATTCACGGAGTAATCATCTCGAATACACTTCATGACCTAACCCTAACCTTCGTAAACAGCCTTCTAGAAAGTACTCAAACAAAACAAAAAAAATAAAAATAAATTCGATAACTGAAATGTCAACCATACAGAAAAACAAAATCTGCAAGACATCGATCGAACAGACATTCTGACAGACATGCTAATTCATCTCACGAGCAAATATGCAAATGAACGTCATTGACCTTGAAATCTTGCCTTGTCACTTATCCCGCCCCCCCCCTCAAAAAATAATCTTACACGAAACGTTTAATCGGTTACCATGGAAACCAATGTCATTTATTGTGTAAGAAATACCACTCCCACACGTAGGTCTATGTAGTAGGGGGAAATTCCCTTTGAATCAGTGATTGATTGGTGGTATTGATTAATGCCTGCGCGGTGTGCCCTTTTTACCCCATAGTGCTCTAGATATAAATACAAAAATATGTTTATGGTGAAACAAGTGGACCTTGTTTCGCGTCACCTCCCCCCCCCCCCTTTCGTTTTCCCCTCGCTGTCCTCTTGTCCCTTTCTGCGCGCTTAAGTCTATAACACCTTGAAAACACAGCTTCCGTGTTATCCACTGGCGTACATGACATCATGCCTTCACGTTGACCTGATATCAATCGGCAGGGTCAAATACGGCCGTCACAGCCCCATCCCCGCCCCGCCCCCCCCTTTTCCCTAATCCCTTAAGAAAACAAAAAAAATAAAGCTCCATGTTCTTACTTACCCGATCTCTCGATCAAGAACCGGCTCCGAGCCAATCAAGCTGTTAAAAAGAAGGCCTTGACCTGATTGCGAGACTGCCCCACTTGTAAAAGTACATGACACATTTTGCGGTATCTGTGTTGCGTTGATATTCCAATACAATCTGGACCGAATCCATTCTCTCTTATTCGTCATACAGCTATAGCGAGGCCATTTCTCACAGTTGTGTCCCCTGGCTTTCTAAGAATATCTTTCGAAACTACGAAAAAACGTATGTACTTTAAGCTTGTAAAATTATGTGGCTTCTTAAATGTGTAACAAGGACATATTCGATTCCTTGTTCATATTAAAATGAATGTTGCAGTATTCTAAATATACACTCATTCGGCTTAGTTATAAGACGATACGTTAGACAAAGCTGCTTGAAAGTGGCGTTCGTACCACTTGTGGGCTACCACAGTACCGTATACTTACCCTTTGGTGGGGGGGATCTTCTTATCTTATATAATTCAGACGTTGCTTCAAAAAAGAAGATGATTACGTCCTACGCGTCATGCATCTAGTCATGCGTGTTAACCAATGACTTAAATTCTGCCAAGTCACTGGTTTTCCTGGCTAGCTCAGGGATATCTCCCTCCCCCCCCCCCCCAAGTCATCTGTCCACTACGTTGTACCTCAAAGTGGACTATGGCTAGATGCAGCTCGTCCGCGTGGATTGTGGTTCTGGAAATGGTCAAGAAGCCTGAATCCCTGAAACGTCTGAGATTGAGCTTCCTATTAAAAGAGCTCTTCAGAGAGAGAGAGCTCAAGGAAGAGCCTATCTATTATTGCAAAGATTATCTTATCTTATAAAATACAGACGTTACTTGAAAAACAGAAGATGATAACGTCCTACCCGTGTTTCTAGGTCAATCTGGTCATGCATGGTATTCAATGACTTCAATTCTGGTTTTCATGCCTGATTCAGGCAACCCATTACATGCTCTAATAGAATTAGGGAAGAAAGAGCCTCCTTGGTCGACGGGGCTTTGTCTCAACATTTAAATGGAGGGCTGCCTGGTCGTGCGGTTTGCGCGCTTGACTGTCGTTCGGATTTATCGACGGTCGAGGGTTCAAACCCTGCCCGCTCCCATCCCCCGTCGTCCTGCGGGAGGTTTGGACTAGGAAGTAAACTATCTTCAACTCTGAAGGAACATCCGAAACATGTAAAACATTTTACAAACAAATGGACTCTCAATGTGGATCTTGTTATCCAAATATTATTGTATTATAGAATCAGTTAATATTTGTTCTCTGATTATGCCAGCATCTTGAGTCATTATAGAAAAACAAAATTCATTGTGTTATATAAATGTTCTGGAGGCGCGGTGGCTGAGCGGTAAAGCGCCTGACTTCCGAACCGGGGTCCGGGGTTCGAATCCTGGTGAAGAATTGGATTTTTAATTTCGGGATCTTCGGGTGCCTCTGAGTCCACCCAGCTCTAATGGGTACCTGACATTAGTTGGTGAAAAGTAAAGGCAGTCGGTCGTTGTGCTGGCCACATGACACCCTTGTTAATCGTAGGCCACTGAAACAGATGACCTTTACATCATCTGCCCTATAGACCACAAGGTCTGAAAGGGGAACTTTATTTTTTTATATAAATGTTCTGATATTCTCTGGCACTGCCAGGGTCGAGGGTCGTTAGAAGGCAACAAACTTCATCCGAGTCATCTTGCAGTGTCCACCACGTTGTCCTCTAACGGTGTCCATCTCTTTGTCCTCTTGCAGTGTCCATCTCTTTGTCCTCTTGCAGTGTCCATCTCTTTGTCCTCTTGCAGTGTCCACCAGACTCCGTGTACAAGTATTATTACGTAATAAAACAAGTTTTATTGTTTTGTAAAATGTTTGACATGTTTCGGGTGTTCCTTCAGATTCTAAGATAATTACATCTTAGCTTAAATCTCCCGCATTACGACGGGCAGCATTCGAACCCTGGACCCTAGAGACCACCAAAAGACAGTCTAGAATGCATACCACACGACCAGGCAGCCATTGTGACTATTGGCATTGAAATGTAGACCTGGGCCACTTAGGCTTGAAATGTCTTTGAAATTTGGGAATGCATCTTTTGTTGGTTGACTTGTTCAGCAAGTTTTTTTGTTGTTTTTTTTTTTTTGTGAAAAAAGTTTTTTAAAAACATATCAAAGCAAGCTAGACTAGACTGAGATTTGAAACTTTTGGATCACTCTGGTCATAAAACTAGGTGGCCATGACCTTTTTAAAGTAATGTTATAGAGATAGTTCAATAATGGGTCGGTTTTGTTGTTGTTGTTGTTGTTGTTTTTTGAAGTGCAGACTCAGACTCTGTGGAAGAAACGTTTTGGAGAAATGTCAGATGCCTGGATCGTTGTTGCTTTTTTGGAAAAGACTTTCATCCCTGCATGTGCAATGAACTCGGTCCTTTGTTTGCCCTATTGAAGACAGTATGTGTTAATCTAATGGCATAGTCCACTTTGTGGCTTCCTTTGTAGAGTGTGAACTTAGGGACTTACTTAGACTTAGGTCCTCCCGCGCCGTTCGACGCATTGGGCGGCAAGCTGTCTCCAGAGGCCAGAGAAAAAAAAATCCAGTATATGTCTGTATTCTCTGGTCATAATGACCTGCTTTGTGATGAGAAGCAGTTTTTACTTTAGCTTTTATTTATTTTTTTATTTTATTATTTATTTTAACATATTATTACTAAATAAATACTAAATATTACTAAATATATAGTTCGAGTTTTTTTCCGCTTCTGAAATCGAATATATTCTCCTGGAAATCTCCCGAAACCCTAATCACAGAATAGTGGGGGAACCCTGATTTAAATCTATTGGTCGTTTGAATGTAATTTATTTTTATGATATACAATTTAAAATATGTTCATAATCTAACTCTAAACGAAAGGAAACAAGAGTAGCAAGGAATTCAATTCTACATGCTTGGAATTGGCAGTCCTTTGATGTCGAAAGAGAAAGAATTCGGTGTATGACGTCTCTCGTATATTACCTTCTGCCCCTGGCCACTCTGCAGACGTATGCGAGAAGTCAAGCAGAAAGAATTGACCTACTTCTTTATCTGCGTCAACACTTATGGCTGCTTAATTACGTCATGCTGTTTGTGATATGCTAGCTGCATGCTTGTGTGTGTGTGTGTGTGTGTGTTGTTTACCACTAGAAGGTAGTGTTGTCACCATGGCAACCATCAACTCAAAAGGGCAAGCTGTGTCCTTCGTGCGTGAAAACCGTCACAGTAGAATGGCCAGTCACTACTTTGGTACGAAGTATTAGCCCAGAGTGTTGGAATATATCCACTGGCTTGTTGGGGTAATTAAAACCAACACACTATAAAAGTTTTCCTGTTTTATAACGAAATATACATATGTCACAGGGGTAAACTTATTACACATCTTTTGTAACTATTCTTCAGGGCAGGGGCTTGGTGTTCAGTTTTGCGCCCATGTCATATTTTCTGTTTAGATGTAGGGATTTGTGTATGGGCGTGTAATGTTGTTTATGCGATTGGTCTGAAGAAACTGAGAAAGTACAACGTGACTATAAAATCTATAGGCCTACATTACATAGAAAACGTGTTAGATTCAAGTCAGATGTGTCTGTTTTTTTGTTCTGTCTCCTATATATTGATTTATATTGATCTGTTTTGTCTAGCTTGATTTCTTTGTTGACATCGCCTAAACAAGTTCGACAGAGATCGCTCGGTGTGAAACGGGGCGTGGATACATGTGAGGTGAACATGTTTATTTGCATACTGGGAAAGATTACAGTGGCGCTGAGCTTTGTGGGAACAACAAAAAAACAACAACTGCGTTACCAATGTGTAGGGGGGAGACAGTTCCACTTGACTTGTTATGCCAACATCTTTTTTTTCCTCTCTCTCTCTCCTTGTTGTTACCGGACGTCAGCGTCCAGGCTGTGACGTCATGCACCTGGAGCCCAGGTATTTTGAACAAAGTTCAATGCAGGTATTTCTGCTGGCAGCTCTGCCTAAAGCACCGGGGAGGGGGTGGGGGGGGGGGGAGAGTGGTGACGTAGACATTGGGCCGTGGTTTTTATTCTGTTGACTTTATTGAAATGTTCACCTTACTTGGGACCGTCTGCATCAACATCCAGTTAATTGTGTTCTTTCTTTTTATAAACTTCTATAATTAATCTAACAGAACAGATGGAGAATTTATAATTTAGTACAAACGGATGGATGCCTGGCCGTGTGTTATGCGCTCTGGGCTGTAGTTTCAATGGTTAAAGGTGCATACCCTGCCTACTGCCTTCAATCCCTGTCGTCCAGCTTGAGGTTTGGGATAGAACGTAGTAATCGTGGGAACCGTGGTCGAGAGGCTAAGTACGCTTGAACTTGACTTGGTTTGGCTGCATATGAGGGGGTCTCGAGGTTCGACACCCGACTCGGGCAGAGTTGTGTTTACTGAGCGCCTAAAGGCAGCACGGAAAACTACTCTTAGATGCCTCCCCCCCCCCCTCCCCACAGCTCCACAACTGAGATTGGACCAAAGCGCTCTGAGCATGCTATAAGCGTGAAAGCAGCGCTATATAAAAGCTATAATTTAATTTTAATTTAATCGTCAATCCTGAAGGAACGTCCGACCCAACAGACAAAAAAAAAAAAACAACTTCATCTTCAATGGATACCAGCACATATTGAACTAGAAGGAAATGAGAAGGTTGAAACACTCTCCAAGAGTAGGAGAACAAACTCACAATTAAACATTGCACTCTATACAGAAGAAATGAAGAAACTAATAGTGAATAAAATAAATGAGAAATGGATAAGCTCTCATCCGAATCACAAGAAAGATAACACCTATTATAAGCTATCCCCGACAAGATCAACGTCTAATCTTTCGACTCAGGACCGGACACAACAGAATGAGACAACATATGTTCCGGGAGCTCAAAATTGTAAATTGGCAGTGAAATCTGCCCATGTGGAGTGTCACCAAAGAATGCTGACCATGTCTTTCAAAACTGCATTCTTTACCAAGCGACCCGAACAAGACACCAAAACACCCCAATAGAAAGAAAACTATTTGGAGAGTTCCCGGCGCAGTTCGTCTCATGTATTGGTCTAGTCATATGAACGCTCCAACATGATAATGAGAACGAGGAAGAAGTCCGAAACATGTCGAACAAACATGTCCTCATAGTCTGGGCAGGGAATGCGCAGTCGTCTCGAGCCTTGCCGGCTGTTCTCCGCTTCGCCCTTGCTGCAGGAGGTTTTTGCTAGGTCGTAATCATCTTCAATCCTGAAGGAACGCCCGAAACGAACAATTCAAGCCTCGGGGAATTGAGCCTATGCATTTAGCTGCACTTTAGCATGACAGAAATGTGTTCATAGCATCTTTGGTATCATAATACATTTTATGACTCACTCTGTCTGTCTGGTCCAATGTTTGTACACTGCCAATGAGAGAGGTTCTAAACAAGGCAAAAGACAGGGAGGAATGGAGAAAGACGGTCAAGTCTTGTTTGGTGCCCCAACGGTCCAACAGACTATGGGATAGGTAAAGGTAAAAGGTAATATCGACTCTGTCTGTGTGTCTGGTCAAATGTTTGTACACGTTATTTCTCCCACACCTAATCTTGAATCAAGTTAAAACTTTGCACAATTATTGATTGGCATAGACAAGACACGAATCAATAAAACACCAAAAAAGTAGTCAATTAATTACTAGTAATCAATTATTTAGTTTGATACCAACAAGGGAAATTAATCCATCAGTATTCATCGATACGACTAAATATGGAGAGTTTCGTCCCCTTAGATAATTGAACACGCTATTTCTCCCACACCCGTTCTCGGATAAAGTTGAAGCTTTAATCAATTAATTATGGTACCTAACAAATAACTGATTCGTCAATTAATCATTGGTAATAAAGTGCTTTGTGTAGTGTCGAATAAGGGAAACAACTTCTACATTATTAAGAGATATTTGTGTGTGCAGAGTTGTTTACCTCAAATAACTTTGTGTTTTTTCTTTGTTGTTTTTTTTTATATTATTTTTTTTATGTTATGCTTGTTTTGTTATTTTGACACAAGTCTATTGCCTGGAGGAATACAAACATTAAGAGGGGCATAGAATGTGGGCTGTTTCATTAAATAATGTTTCTATTGAGACCCAGAAGTTTTTCGGCACATTGATGTTAAAATTTTTTTTTTTCTTTGGCGAACGGTTAACGTGCGTGTGTGTGTGTGTGTCGTGTAGCCAGCACAGGGAGCCCGATAAACAGCTTTCTATAGCGTGCTTCGGATTCTAATCTATTGGGATTCAGAGACGCCCTAAAAAAAAACATAAAAGAAAATCATTATAAAGCTTACATCAACTCACTCTGTCTGTCTGGTACACTTTTTTGTTCACGATATTTCACCCACCCCCAATCTTGGATCAAGTTGAAATTTCGCTCAATTATTTCTTGTACCTGACAATTTTTTTTTACCTTCTTTTTTTTACCTATCCCTTGGTCTGTTGGACCGTTGGGGCACCAGGCAAGATTTGTCGACCGTCTTTCTCCATTCCTCCCTTTTTTTGCCTTGTTTAGAACCTCTCTCAATGTCAGGCCCGTCCGTTCTTTAATGTTGTCCTCCCATCGCTTTTTCTGTCTGCCTCTTCTTTTTTTTTGCCTGGCACTGTTCCCTGAAGGAAGGTCTTTGCGAGCCCCGTAGATCTTGTAATGTGGCCATAGGTTTTAAGCTTTCGTCTTTTTACAAAAAGTTAGCAGGTCGTCAGGGGCAATACAAAAATAAATTTAAAAAAAAATTACCAATTAGTTAATTAATTTTTGGGAATTAATTATTTTGTTTGGTATCGAACAAGGGAAAGAAATATGCACTTGACAGATGCGGCATTTAAGTTCAATTAGTTCCCTTTTTACTTTTTGTAGAGATTTAGTTCGTCGCTTAAAAGTTTGAAACTAACAATAAGTTCTATTTCCACGAGCACTTCGCTGGCACAGTGGTTAGAGTGTTTTTGCTTTAGGAGGCTTGAGTCCTCTAGTCATGCAACTTTTTAAAAAGAAATGCATTTAAAAAGCTTTCACGGTAACCTTTACACTTATACCCCTTTCTCCCACGCCTCCCCCCCCCCCCCCCAAACTGGTTCAGACAAGTGATAGGATCATAGCGTATTGAGAAAGCTTAAAAGCATGAAATTGCGCTAAACAAAAACTATTGTTAAAAACATTTCTAATCGAACAGATTTATTATTGTTGGGTCTAAATCCATTACAAATTTAATTGCATGACTGATCCAAACTAATTATTACAATGACACTTCGTATAAGCTTGTTTTTTTTTTTATTAAAGTAATTTTTATGTTTTTCTTGATCTACTGCTTATGTTACATCGCTTTAAATTTGACGTCATCATTGACACTAATCTGATACTCAAGAGACCTACTGACACACGCACAGACAGTCACACACACACACAATGATCTATGCGTTCATATTTCGTAGACAATGTTGTCTGACCCCCAGTCCATCGACTTCCAGGCCAGTGAACATCGATCCCAATTGTTGTTAGCCTCAAACCTATAATATCGCAGCTTCTATTTTCGGATGTTGTTAGTGACCTTGACCCATGACGTAATACAATCAAACATAATTGCATCTTCCCATGATTCAAAACTAGAGCGATAGAAATGCAATCTGAAACTTGTTTTTGTTCTTTACGGGTGTCTACGTCCTGTTCATGTTTCACAGTACGGGGGGTTAAATATATAGAATCATCTGCGTAGATACATTGTACACGAATGTGTGTGATCCAAAATGCTGTCTCTACCTCTGTCAATGAGAGTTAAACGATTTTGCAAGTTTTTCATTTGGGTGTACACCTGTTGATCCAGTTTTATTAGCAGGTATTTCTGGGTAGTGACAACTGCTATCCAAAATCCAACGGCTCGGTTACGCTGAACGTCACCTATAATAGAATCATTAGGCCTACGTGCTCGCATGGGCTTACTTTTGTGTCTGTGTGTTGGTGTGTGCCCTGCTTGTGTTTACTTCTGCGTGTGTGTGTGTGAGTGTCCTACTGTTAAAAGTACAAGTGACCCAAAATGCATGTCTTCACGTCACGGATGTACACCTGTACTGTCTACCTTGATCTAAATACGGGAGTTTTGTTAAGCCCCCCCCCCCTTCCTTTTCTCCTTCTCCTAAACAGTGTTACACCACCCCGGCCCTACATACCCGCCCCCCTCCACCCTTTTTGTTGTGCCTCTTGTTTGTCAAAGTTTACAGAACCTAGACATGGAATAGAGATCTAGATCTATTTATAGAGAAGAGAGATGCGGCGGAGGGGGGGGGGGGGTGATAACTGGTTATGATTTAGTGCTTAAAAAAGAAACAACTGATTCCTGTGTCAGGATGAAAAGGTTTTCCTTTTTGGTTATCCTTGTGTTTGGGTGTTAATGAATTATTGGCTCATACAGATGTCATGTGGTGTGTTTTTTTTTTTTTGCTGACTCATTTTATACCAAATGTGGGGTGTTTAAGTTATTACTAAGTTATTAGACCTACAGAGACACAGAATTATTTTTTTTATTTTGGTTGTATTGTCCTGGAGGAAGGGGCGGTGCTTTGCCTTTAAACTCCCACTTTTTAAGGCACACACACTGACACACACAATTTGTGTTCATGACCTGCTTTGTTCAGAAATATCTACATAGTTTGAAGTTAATCGTGTATGTTTAGTCTAGAAATTGAAGAGTTTACAAAACAAAGGGCCACATTTGATCACTTAAGTCATTAAGATCAGTAGTCCAATGCATCCTGTCATGGTGGCATTGACTGATTGTCATCTCGTAATTTGATCTCTGTAGTAGTCAAACGATTTAATGATTAGTGAATCGATCTGTGTGTGTGCTGGGACTTTTATTGATTATTGTTCAATTTTTATAAAAGCTGTTCCAGTCGTAGTGTTTCGTCTTGTAATGTGTCTTTCTGTGTTGCTTTATGCAATCTTATTGTGTCTTGTAGTGTGCAATCTTAGTGTGTCGTGTTTTGTAATTTGAAATCTTAGCGTGTCATGTTTTGTAATTTGCGATCTTGGTGTGTCGTGTTTTGTCATTTGCAATCTTAGTGTGTCGTGTTTTGTCATTTGAAATCTTAGCGTGTCGTGTTTTGTCATTTGCAATCTTAGTGTGTCGTGTTTTGTAATTAGCAATCTTAGTATGTCGTGTTTTGTCATTTGCAATCTTAGTGTGTCGTGTTTTGTCATTTGCAATCTTAGTGTGTCGTGTTTTGTCATTTGCAATCTTACTGTGTCGTGTTTTGTACTTTACAATCTTACTGTGTCGTGTTTTGTACTTTGCAATCTTAGTGTGTCGTGTTTTTGTAATTTCCAATCTTAGTGTATCGTCCTGTGCTGTTTTGCAATTTTAGCATGTCGTGTTTTGTAGTGAGCAATCTTAATGTCTTCTTTTGAAATGGACAATTTTAGTATGTCGAGTTTTGTTGTGCAGTCTTAGTGTGTCGTGTTTTGTAGTGTGCAGTTTTGTGTGTCGTGTTTTGTAGTGTGATAGCTTAGTGTGTCGTGTTTTGTAGTGTGACAGCTTAGTGTGTCGTGTTTTGTAGTGTGATAGCTTAGTGTGTCGTGTGTTGTAGTGTGCAGTTTTGTGTGACGTGTTTTGTAGTGTGATAGCTTAGTGTGTCGTGTTTTGTAGTGTGATAGCTTAGTGTGTCGTGTGTTGTAGTGTGATAGCTTAGTGTGTCGTGTTTTGTAGTGTGATAGCTTAGTGTGTCGAGTTTTGTTGTGCAGTCTTAGTGTGTCGTGTTTTGTAGTGTGATAGCTTAGTGTGTCGTGTTTTGTAGTGTGACAGCTTAGTGTGTCGTGTTTTGTAGTGTGATTGCTTTGTGTGTCGTGTGTTGTAGTGTGCAGTTTTGTGTGTCGTGTTTTGTAGTGTGATAGCTTAGTGTGTCGTGTTTTGTAGTGTGATAGCTTAGTGTGTCGTGTGTTGTAGTGTGATAGCTTAGTGTGTCGTGTTTTGTAGTGTGATAGCTTAGTGTGTCGTGTTTGTAGTGTGATAGCTTAGTGTGTCGTGTGTTGTAGTGTGATAGCTTAGTGTGTCGTGTTTCGTAGTGTTGCCATCCTACTGTGTCCTGCTGTGTTCCAATCCTATTATGCTGTGCTGCTCAAGACAAGACATTGATCCCAGCGTGTAGCAGCTCTATATCGATTGACTCTTGAAATCTCGTCAGACTGGAAAACTAACGTCATCTTGATCTAGTTGTGCTGGGCCCAATCAATACGTATACGAGGGCAGTTGCACTGGGATGGACAGTTCACCACAAAAAAAATCTCATTTAGCTTATTCGATTTCTGAATACAGTTCAAATGTAAAAAAAAGCATATAGATCTATATGTATATAGCCTTACTGACCCAAAACAAACAAACAAACAAAAGAGATTTAGACAGAAGGGAGGAGGGAGGTGTAAACAAAACGGAAGGAGAGAGAGAGGAAGAAAGATAGGGAGAGAGGAAGGAAGAGGGAGAGAGAGAGGAAGGGAGAGAGAGGATGAGAATAGTGGAACACAGGGTACAGTGGACTGATCTTACTTTTCAATTGATTTTTAGTTTTCACTATTCTGGGTGTAGCCAGGAGGAAAAGACTCGAGTGATGAATTTCTGGATGAATAGCTTCTTTGTTTTCCACTGTATCTAGCCTTCTCTTGTATTTAATCTGGGAAAAACATAAGATCTACAATGGCTGTTTTAGTCTTAGACTTAGTCTTAGTATGTTTTTGTCATTTACGACAAAGACATTGTATGGAATTATCTTCTTATCTTATCTTATATAATACAGACGTTACTTCAGAAAAGAAGATGATTACGTCCTACGCGTCATGCATTTAGTCATGCATATTAACCAATGACTTAAATTCTGCCAAGTCACTGGTTTTTCCTGGCTAGCTCAGGGCAACCCATTCCATGCTCTAATAGCACTAGGGAAGAAGGAGTATTTGTGCAAATTCGTCCTAGCATATGGGACGAGGAATGTGCCTTTAATGTGAATTGTAGGAATACACTGAGCCGGCAAGTGCTGATGTTAATATCGCAGTAAAGACTCCAGAATGTAATGTGAGGAAAAGGTTAGGGTTAGGTATTCTTGCGAGTCAAGAGAGAAATGTAATTTCCCAATGACTGAAGCGATTCGTTCATTGCTTTCCCTGGATGGTGACTACACTGGCGATACCAACAAGCGCTACAGCCAATGTTACTCCTCGTGAAAGACAAAATTATTATTCTTACATTCGTTGTTATTAGAAATTACTGAATTGGTATAAATAATTACTTTTGAATTGTATCTACCCATTGTATCTACTGCCGTGGCTGAGCGGTAAAGCTCTTGATTTCCGAACCAAGGGGTCCTGGGCTCGAATCCTGGTGAAGACTCGCGATTTTTAATGTCGGGATCTTTAGGGCGCCTCTGAGTCCACCCAGCTCTAATTTGGTACTTGACTTAAGTCGGGGAAAGTAAACGCGGTTGGTCGCTGTACTGGCCATGACACTCTCGTTAACCGTGGGCCTCAGAAGCAGATGACCATAGATCGCAAGGTATGAACGGGGAAACATCACTGTATTTGGTCCTGTCTTGGGCATTGGCTTCCTCCAGACTTCTCGGTTCTGGGCAAGTCATTCCAACTTGTCCCCGCGTCTTGCTTGGCTTCCAAATCTTGGTGCCATGTATTCCTGGGTCGTCTCCTCTTTCTCTTTCCTTGTGGGTGTCCAGGTGAGGGCTTAGACACTGTAATGATGTTCTTGTGTGGCTCCTCCTCCTCCCCCCCCCCACCATCCCAACAAGAGGACCCACAGAGCTGTAGCTAATCTACAATTTATTTTTATTTTTAAATCTACTTTTTTATTATTTGTAAAGATAGATTATTAACGGATTTTTGCGTGACCGAAACTACATGCGACTTTTTTATGTACATGTCTTTTGAAGAGTTTAAAAAAAAAAAAAAAAAAAAAGTAAACCGACCACATTTTATCAGTCATTAAGGTGTAACTCTTTATGTACAAGTAAAGTAGTCATTTATAGTTTTAGTACCGTCACATGATTAGTGCATCGATCTGTTTGTGCTGAAATTACCGTTTTATTGATGAGGTTTTCAGTCGTATACTAGTCGTAGTCTGTCATGCTGTGTTGTCAGTCGCTGTTGATTTAGTCATATATTAGAGGGGAGTGGTGGCCAAGTGGTAGAGCGCTTGAACCACCAGGGGGTTTTCTGGTTGACTTGCATTTTAAATTTCGGAATTTTTAGGACGCCCCCCCCCCCCCAAATGAGTTTACCCAACATTAGTCTGGGAAACTAAAGGCGGTTGGTCATGCGGTGTCCACGAGACACCTTCGTTATCCCTCGGCCGTAGAAACAGATGACCTTCATATCGTCTGCCTCACATATTGCAATGTATGAAAGAGGTATTTAGTCGAATATAAAGTAAAATCTTATGTTACTTTTCGGTAGAATTAGGAATTTATGATAAATAGTTGTTTTTTTTACACCTAAAATACTGATATTAAACAAATAAAGTTCCCAATACATTTTTTTTCCTCACTTCGAGTCACTATTATTTACAATGCGCTGAACATCTTTTTAATGAGAAATTTCTAGCAGACGTTCTCAAGGAATATCATAGAATCTTTGTTTTATTAATTTCATTATGGAAAGGTGGGAATGACATTTCGGATCGCGTGCTCCATTTTGACCTTCACCCGGTAAAGTGCCACTCACCCCCCCCCCCCCCCCACCCAACCCACACCACCGCCTGTACGTACTAGTGTTACTTTCTCTTCCTAAGAGATGAGATCCTAAGATTCTTGGAACTCTACGCCTATGGAAGCTTGCCCCCATCTGCCTGTCTGAACAAATTTCTGTCCGGGAAAGATCCAAGTAGATGTAAATTATTACATCCCTATTACCGATGGCTCGTATCCCAAGACGCTCGGCCTAGAAGCGTGTCCAAAGGCCGAGCACACCAGAACTCTATATTCCTTCTCTTCTCTTCTTAAGAGTGGGCCTTTGAAAAGCGGTGTGGATGGATAGTGACATGTTTTGTGGGGCTTTCTTCCTTCCCTACCAGTGCAGTGGACTCGGACCTTAGGCACCTCCAACGGGAGTTCTTTTTACAAAGCTTAAATCAACTTTCTCTGGTTATTTCTCCCACATTCGTTCTCGGAGCAAGTTGAAAGTTCAAACAATTATTTATTGTACCTAACAAAACATGAATTAATTTGAAAAAAAAAAGTCAATTAATTATTGGTAATTCATTATTTTGTTTGATAGAAAGGGAAATAGCTTCTATATTATTGAGATATATGGATGCAAATGTGGAGTTCTTCTCCTTAGATAGGCTTTGTCGAAATGCATTCAGTTGATCTTGTGTGCTCGGACTCAGGGCAAATTTTTTTGGGGCACAAAGGGTGACCACGTCTCAAATTGACACTTTAACTAGGCCAGCATCACCTTCAAGTTGTTTGCAAGATGCATCGCTCACCCACCCGCGCGCTCCCGGCTCCTACCTCACATTTCGGGTTCGTCTGCTCCAGAATAAGACTAGGCCAGCCGAATGACACCCCCCCCCCCCTTTTTTTTTTCTTTTTACATTTACTCTCCCCCTCTTCCCTCTGGTCCCTTCACCCCCAACTCCCCGCCCACAAAAAAATATTTTTTTGTTCTCCTTTCGTTTTGAACAACGCAATACGCAAGAGCGGGCTACAGCACATAAACAGGCGCACACACACACACACGCCAAACACAGGCACACATAGACACGGGAGTCTTGCCTCATCGGGACGGTTGAAATGTGCGTGTATGTGTGTGTGTGTGCTATTCGCCAACCTTGCAGTCGGTCGACGGCCGTGTGCTGTAATCTTCGGGACGTTGATTCTCGTCGGCTGCTGTTTACATCTAGACCCTACTAGTAGTGTGTGTTACTGTGTTGTTCTTTATGTGTTACAGCATAGATCGAATAGCGATAGATTAGTATTTAAATTCTTGCTAGATCTAGATCTAATATTTTCATTGAAACACAAGGGATCCTATTGATTAGTTGAATTGCTATGGTCGTGACGTACTACTCTGACCAAGTAAGATTTTTTTTTGTTTTAACTAAAGGTTTTGACTTGACTGGTTTTGAGTGACTGTAGAGTGTAGCCTGTATCATAAACTATAACTATAGATCTATATCTATATAGTTCTAGATCTATAATATATTCTATATACTAATATAGAATCTAGATAGATCTAGTTCTAGAATGTCAAAAGTCATCTGTAGTAAAGACCTTGTCTAGACGTAGAATTGAATACTACTAGTCTACAACTAGATTTAACTAGATCTAGATAATTAGAATCTAGTAGATAGATCTAGAATAGACAAGTTTAGATCTATTATGTCTGTATAGATCTAGAATCTAGAATAGATGGCTTATAACTAGATTAAGATTAAGATTATATCTATTCTAGATCTAGATATACTTCTAGATCTAGTATCATGATCTAGATCTATAATGAAATCTAATGTATTCTACTACTAAATTCTAGAATCTATAATAATCTAATCTAGATCTATAAGTCTATAGTTAATCTAGACTCTAGATTTATAGTTAAGACAGATTTGATTAGTCTTTTAATCTTGTCTCTATGGTTTCTATATGTCTTTTCATTTATGATTTAATCTAGATCAGATTCTACAATAGATCTAGCTAGTATAATATAATGTATTGTAAGGTTAAAGGTAGAGAGTGTGCTGTGTAGCTTCTAAGACTAAGACTGCTTTATTGATCCTTATTATGCGCCTTATGGAAATTAGTTGTGATTACAAGGACTCTTTTCTCATATAAAAACAACACAACAGAAGCATTCACAATCACATAAATAGAACAGACAGAACATAAATAGTTCGTTCAGCGACTACACACAGGCGTCACATGAATCTTGGTCCTTTTCAAGTTTCTTGATCAAAGGGTCGTGTAAAGAGACAAAAAGATCAATACATTTACAAAAAGATGTTTCTAGATTAATTCTAGATCTAGAGTGTAGACGAGCTTTGATACGATTTTTTTTATTGATCTAAATTCTACATTTAGATCTAGATCTAGTCGTAAAATTTAAAATATCGAATATCTAGAACTATAACTAAGTCTAGATATTAATGAGTTGATCTAGATCTAGTACTGGATCTAGTAGTGGGTGGATTATATATATTATAGATTTAATCTACTCACTCCTATCCAGACTTAGTTGTTACTGCACTGTACCATTTGTCAGCCCATTAGATGGATGGCTGCCTGGTCGTGCGGTTTGCGCTGGACTGTCGTTCGGACTTATCGATGTTCCCGGGTTCAAACCCTGCCCGCTCCCATCCCACATCGTCCTGCGAGAGGTTTGGACTAGGAAGTAAACTATTTTCAACTCTGAAGGAACATCCGAAACATGTAAAACAAACATTATATATTATAATGTGTGTGTGTGAATTTATATATATATATATAATGCTGGAGTTTATTTTGTATGCTGTACTGGACCCCTTTAATTTTTTCTTGCCATCAAGATGAATTCAATTATTTGAGAGAGTGTATGTACATTGTAAGGTGTGCTACTTGTGACATGATCTATAGGTCACTTAATTGTATTAAAAGAAATGTGTGCGGAAGTGTAGTCGACATTAATTCATGGACCTTAATCCTATTAAGGAATTGATTCATTACTCTGTTAAGATTCGCCCATACTCTGTATTCATCTAAATTATTTGCTTGTTGTATTGTCAGGGAACACTTAGATACACATACTAGAAACTAACAAAACAATTCTTGTACTTTTTTTTTTTTATCATCAGGACTTTTCAGAAAATGTCAAAACATATGTTCATTTTTTTTTCTGCATAAGATAAACATGTTAAATGTAAGCCAATATAAAACAAAGCTTGTCTTCTGGCCCGAAGATCAACTCTTTCTCTCCTAATCGACGATTCCATCTTTGATTTTGACATCATTAAAATAAATTAATGTTTAATTTTGTAAACTTGACTTTATGTTCTGTAAGAAGAGCATGCATTTCCCCTTTACTTCTTTACCAAATACAACATTTTCTGAGAACAAACAACAAAGCTATTGGGGCCCAATCATAACAAGGTAGTGAAATAGTAATGAGCAAAATGAAGAATTCCTTCGAAATGTTGGACACAAATAACTGCGGAGAGAAAGAGTTAACGAGAGTGCAGTATTTCACGTGCTGTCTTCTAATTCTATGTCAGTCAAAGCAAGTTGGTGCCTAAACTGGTCATTAAAGCGTTTCCGTGGAGCACCTCTGTTAAGTCGACCACTTTTCAGCTTACCAAAAAAAAAAAAGACTGCCTTTGGGCAGTGCCCCCCTTACGGCATATGTGCCCTGTCCAGCCTAACTGACGGACCATACGAAGTCCCTCTCTACTTTCCATACTGGCGTTCGCATGGACATAGCTGTTTGCAGTGAGGTCTTTCTACCATATGTCTGTGATGGAGCGCAAAAATTTAAAATAGTCGAAAGTGGGTGATTTTCTAATACATATCACCAAGACAACCACTTATATTTGTAAGCTAAACATCTTTTTGTTAACTTATTAAAAGTCTCTTTACAATAGCAACATTTTATTTGCTCAAATTATCAGATTTCACACAAGCATTATTCGATACTATTTTTGCTGTTAGGTTCTACCTTTTGTTTGCATGTTAAATCAAAGCTCTCTTGTTTACTAGATCTAGTTGCTGCTTGGCGCAAGTAGTTTTGACGCTGTAAATAAACACTTAAAAATTTTAGCGTAAAAAGACATTGGGTGGTCATCCTTTGTTACGGTAGGTAGAAATTTAAGACTGGACATGCACAAATGAAAACAAAGGGTTTGCTTCAGGGGGGGAACACATCACTTTACTAATACATTGATGCTATGTAAATAGGACTGTATTGTTATGTTGTTATTTTAAAAAACTGACTTTAAAAGCTTTGAACAATTCTGCATGGAAATATACTGGTCATCTTTTAAACAGTTTTTTTTTTCTTCCTTCTAACCAAAAAAAAAAACTGTCTACGTCACGTCTAGAATCTATCTGGACACTTATCGAATCTTTATGTTGTAACAGTTTCGTGAATTTTATCTCCGTGCGCGTGCTGATATTGTATTATATGTAGATTGTATTATATTATATGTAGATTGTATTATATTGTATTATATGTAGATTGTATTTTATGTAGTTGGAAGTTCCTTGCACTCAATGCACAATTCACGTGTCTAGGGGAGCGCCTAAAACATTGATACACGTAGAAATAATTCCTTTTTGTGATAATTAATCCAAGTTTAATTTTCATTTATTTCGAGACGGTCCACACACACTTGAACATTACGTCGACACACGCAAATTCTTTCCTATACAGGCCAGCCGATGTACTGTCCTGCTTTTTAACGTGTCGTTAAAGTTGGATGGGGGTTTTAAGAAGTCCCCGCTATAAACAGATAACCTGAATGCATTATTTGATATTTTGTTTCTCTACAATTTTTTATTCCAGAGCGCTACATCTCCTTGAGATCATCATCGCTAATGACATTTTTTTTAACGCCATCAAGTCGATGCCATATTTAGTAACCGTTCCCCCCCCCCCCCCGCCTCTGCCTCTCTCGCTTATCTCACGTGAGCGACTTGGTTGAGGCTGAACGCATATATAAATATACCACTGTGTGTGTGTGTGTGTGTGGTGAGAAAACATATCATGAGGCTTTAAATAGCGCGATCTGGCTTAGTGTTGGAGCCAAGGTTACAGCGTCAAACAAAAACAAGGGGAGAGAGAAATGTGTAGGCAATGGAACAAGTGAGAGAAGCCTTGGATGGATCGATCTTCTCTGGAGTCTGGTCACTTCTTCCGGCCGGCCATCACACACCCAGACAGCCGTGGTCTCAATCAATCACTCTCTTCTGCTTGTCGGCTAGAATCTCATAAATCCTACTTTGGGATTAAGCTTCCAGACCAATACTATAAAAAAGTATTGTTACTAAAGTAATTTTTTTTTTTAAAGTTTATTTGTATTCGTTCACTAGATTTAGTTGGAAAGCTAATGTCTCTAGACTGGTATTTCACCTCGGACTGTTGATGTGTGAGCACCATACCGAAGCCGTTCATCTCCTTCTTTTTTAAAACAAATTCTTGTCTGCCTCTCGTGTTCCTGTCTGTGTTTGAACGGTGTCTTCATGCTGCCTTAGAGTGTGTCGGGCGTGCAGGCATGTGTCTCGAGTAAGATAGGTCTCTTCCGTATTGAGACATTTCGTTTGGAACGTACATTCAACGGTTTTCGTTGTCAATAACCGGAACTACAGATAAGTGCAAACAAATGAATAAAGGAACAGTTTGTCAATAACAGGAAGTACAGTTAAGTGTAAATAAATAATTAAATAAACAGTTGGTCGATGCAAAGGTCAGAGCATCGTGTCGGTATAGATTTTGTTGGTCATTCTATGTCTAGGAAATGTGTGCTGTGCTTCAGTGGCATAGAACAACTGGTGTTTAGTCCCAGTTCTGCTGAAAACTGTGGATTTCATTCCACATTAGTCCGTGAGAATCTTTCGTTTTGTCCGTGGCCTCTTGTACACAATTCCCCCAAGTACCTGTCAGCAACAAGATAACTTCAATCTTTAAATTTGTATGTCTGACTGCGGTCCACGGACTCGACGTTTCTCGTTTTCCGGCGTTTTTTTTTTTTCTTCGGTTAAATTAATGTTCTCATTTATCTCATAGCGTATTGAGCCTCGTTTTACTAATCTTTTTTATATGATTGTATAAATTGTTTTGTTTCCACGAGTTCTGTAACTTGCTTATGGAGTAACAAAAATCTTGTTCACTTCTTATGATTTGAAATATAATAACAGAAATCAGACCTGAGATTTAGGTACACGGTAAATAATGTTAATTCCTTGGTCATTGTGTTGTTTACGAGTTCTGTTTGTTGGTCAGTGTGTTAAGGACGAGTTCGTGTCCACTTCCCAATAAATGTCAGCATTTTGTCTGGCTATCGAAGAGCATGGAGTACATTTATTTATCTTCCTTGGTCATCTCTTTAGACGGACACTGCTTAGTTCTTCGCCCACACTGTCACTCAAGGACAAACTTTGCTGCCTTGAATTCAAGGACAATTTATTTACACCATTTCTTTCTTTTTTTTTTTTTTTTTTAAGTCTCACCCGAGACAGTGAGTTCAAATATGACGTCCACGTTACTGTCTTAAATGTGTCTCATCTTTAAATGACAGCAACACACACACATGCATGTCCAGGGAGATAACTTCTGCTTCCGGGTTATTTTTAATATCTCAGAACGAATACAGTTGGTTTTTTTTTTTTTATTGCACTTTTAGACGTGGCCTTCACGAGGATGATTTTGAGCTGTTTTAAATCTGGGTGTGAAAAATACAAGTGTAGCATCTTGCGTGAATCAAACATAGCCTCAGACGCGCCTAATATTAGATTTCCTTACCGCGTACATACTATTCGAACGAAAAGTCAAGCCAGGCATAAGCTCTTGGCCCATTTTTTTTTTTCACCAGGTTCACTCTCAGGTCACGTTCTTCTCTCCTCACTCTCGCATTCTCTGGCCTTCAAATTGAGCCGCTCATGTCACGTTGCTCTTCTCAGCCCTGCTCCCTAGGTTTTTGTGTGGTTTTCCCAGGAGCGAAATTGTGTTTTTTTTTTTTGTTTTTTTTTACTATTATTTTCTTCAATCTACCAATCTTGGGTTGCCGAAATTTTCCTTAAACAGTTCTGTCATGTTTTTTTTTTTTTTTTTCACTCGAGCACTTCTTCCTGTCTTGCTGGTAGCGATAAAAAATAACACAATACAAATAAAAACTAGATCTAATGCTCGCCACTTAGAAGTTCTCATGACCCTCTCCATTGATTGGCTGGCAGCCACGCTTCAGTGGACTTACATAAAACCTCTCTCTGACACCTGGTTAGTTGGCATTTAGTGTTTCAGCCTTCTGCTCCGTCGTGTTGCGGAGCGATGTCCATCTTTTGTTGGTTGTAGGTGACCTAACGTCTATGCATTCTTATAAGTGTTCACTAACTTTGCGTTACGGTTGATGTGTTGTGACTTGTTGTTGTATCGTATAGCAATATGGAGGATTCTCTCGTGCGCTCTGCCTTCGGCCTCGCAGAGGACTCGAGGAACAAAGGCTAGGATTAAATGATCTAGTTCAGTGATGCCCAAAGTACGGCCCGCGGGCCAGAACCGGCCCGCGTCGTGGTTGCATCCGGCCCGCCGAAAAGTCGGCACATAAAGTAATAAATTCTCTCCCCTTCAAAAAAAAAAGTTGAAAATATATCTTTACCTTTGTTAGGGCCCTCACTTGTTTCTCTGATGGATTGGTACCATGACCTTTAACGAGTATGAGTTTGTGCAATGGAACTCTGAATGTAGAATCTACCCGGATAAGTGAATGGATCTTTTTTGTGGAACATGATAATAATCCAACATAGTTTGTTTTGTAGAGAAAGCCTGGATGTTTAAAAAAACAAAACATATACAGTGGCATTATAAAACAAATAAGAAGCCTTCTTGGTTTGAGCCTTCTTGGTTTGATCTGCGTATAAAAGATTGGTTAAACTACGCCTAGTGATTTGACCAAAAAAGAGACAAGAAAATAGTTGGTGGTAAAAGTAGCTACAATGCTGCTCTCATTTTAAGTAGAAATGAAGCAACATTTTTTAGACGCGTAAAAAATGATAGACTTTAACTATCCCATTAATTAATGTAAGAACTAGATCCAATAGTTTCAAATGGTTTCAAGTGAATTTTGATTTCATATTTTACCATTATGTTGATGTGGCCCGCAACACGCGTGTCGAAAGTTAAAATGGCCCGCAGGTCAAATTAGGTTGAGCATCACTGATCTAGTTGAATGGGAGAGGGGGAAGCCTCCGGAGAAAAGTGTTTCTGTCTCAATCCTGACCTCTAGGTAAAATACTTCCCTTAGGTCAAGCGTCTTCGTTGTCAATTTTCCCTTATTATCTCCAAGTGTTTGCATATTTCTCTTCAATCACAAAACTGCATTTCTGAAAGCCTTTGGCAATTATTTTTTTTTCTGATAGCTTGATCTATAAACCATAACAGCAAGATCTAGATCTAATAATAGCTGCCACTAGCAAAGATGACATTGAACCACAGACCTTTAAATCGTTAGTTTTCGAATTATCTCCAAGTGTTTGCATATTTCTCTTCAATCACAAAACTGCATTTCTGAAAGCCTTTGGCAATTATTTTTTTTCTGATAGCTTGATCTATAAACCATAACAGCAAGATCTAGATCTAATAATAGCTGCCACTAGCAAAGATGACATTGAACCACAGACCTTTAAAATCGTTAGTTTTCGAATCGCATGATCGAAGTGTGCATGGTGGGAATGAACGTCTGATTTTCTGAAGCGCATTTTGTTATCCGAACAATGTAACACGAATTATTTTTGTTAATACACTCATAAATACAAGTAGAAATAGATTAACGACAAGGCCGATTTACAAAACACACACAGGCTTTATTCTACCATATTAGATAACGAACAGCAACCCACACTTCCGAATCCGCTAAGGGAACTTACTCTCACACATTACATCATATATCAACAATTTTCATCTAGTGTTAAATAGCATAGACCCAAGTTTACTTTCATAATTTATATATAAATAGTATGCACTTGGAAGACCAAAAGTATCTCTCTCGCTTCGATCTAGAGGACAGTGGTGAGATGAGGCACATTTCCAAAAAAAGCGCATTTGTACTTTGAGATTTAATTGTGACAGTCCGACGTACAGACAGCACAACAAACAACAAAATGGGGGAGGTGGGCACATTATTGCCACAATTTAAAGAGTTTGCTGAGTCCTGGGTGACTTGTGACAGCCTGGTTGATTTTGCACCCACACAGCATAGTGTATTTATGGCAACACAGTGTAGTTATGCTAAGAAGGTCAACTTCTCACTAGCAGCAAGTGTGTATTGTTTTGTTTTTTTTTTAATCGATCAGAGACTATAGTTTTGTGTGGCGTATTTATTTAACATTAGACAATCTTTAGTACTCAATAGATCCAAGTGTAACATTAGATATGTCAAGAGATTGATGATGTATTTAATCAAAATATCAACTTTTCTTGTTGGTAATAATGGTTAAATTACATTAGAGGTGAATTGATTCTCTACAGTTATATATTTACGTTGTATGATGTGCGGTGTATATCAACCAAAGATGACCTTAATTTCATGTATTTATAACATCTTGTTTTTTTTTTTTTTTTAATTCTTATCTACAAAGTGTAATGGATATTGTGTGGATAAATTCGTATAATGATTTTTTGTGTGTAAAGAATCAAAGTATTGTGTTCAGATGAAGTAACGGTATCCTAATGTTCACTTACACTGAAGACTGGGCTATAGCCTGTTACGTGTTTCATTGCATGCTTGTTAAGCCTAGAACTATCGATCATAAAGTTAGTTCATATATTTGACTGGCATTGTCTACATTCTGTTACTTTACTGTACTGAAAATGTGTTGTTGTTTTTTTACTTCATTAAGCTACTAGGAAAGACCATGGCCATTACATTATTAACCTCTTGAATAGTTTAAAAAAATACATTTAAGTCAAGCACTTGTGATTGGTAATCGTTGGATTTGAGATAATGGGCATTATGGCATGTTTTATTCTGGGAGGACTTCCAATCATCAAATTAAAGAGGGGAATGAGAGTTTGGATAGTCTGTATTCTAGGACAGAAATCCATTAGTTTGGATAGTCTGTATTCTAGGACAGAAATCCATGAGCTGATAGTTCTTCTTTACTTGTTTAATAACCCCCGGATAGACGAGAAGGAAATTGTATGGCCTGCACAATGACCTGGCGTTACTAGATTTATTGATATTTACTCTTGGTGATTAGCCTCATACCGTGTGAACCAACAGTGTACGTATTCCTCTGCTATGCCTGAAAGCACGTAGTCCCTGGCGTGTTTTGAAACTCAAAACTGTTGTCCAGATTTAGCCAGTAAAACGTGTTTCGAAAGGTGTATCGCTGTACAAATACCTTTTAGGCTTGACTTTGTGTGCGGATTAGTGTTTCTGCTCTACTGAACAACGACCTATTTTTTTTTTTGTCGTTTTCTTGAAATTTTCTTGAGGCTGTGCGTGCATGCGTAGGCATATTACAGCACATCTCGCCGTACCTGCACCACTTGAAGTGGTGAACGCATCGCGGAGACTACACACTGGAGAGTCTGAAAGTTTAGGCCCTGGATTTGAGACAACAAAATTTAGCCACCTCTAAGCATTGGCAAAAGTTCAATACCAGAACCACTTGCCGTCACTGTCACTTTTTACTAAGCTTTAACTAAGCCTACATCAACTCACTTTGTCTGGTAGAAATATTGAACGCGTTCTGGTAGAAATATTGAACGCGTTATTTCTACCACACCCATTCTCTGATCAGGTTGAAACATTGCACAATTAAAATTGTACCCAACAAAACTTGAATGATAAAAAAACAACGACAATTGGTCAATTAATTACTGGCACCGGTAATAAACTATTTTGTTTAATACCAAAAGGGAAATGAATCCTTCGGTATGAAAAGATATGGCTATGTGGGGTTCTGTCCCCTTAGATAATTGTACACGTTATTTCTCCCACGCCCATTCTCGGATCAAGTTGAAACTTTACACAAACATAACAAAACATGAATCAATTTTAAAATATTTACAAATTAGTAAATTAATTGTTGTTAATTTGTGTGTAGAATCAAGCAAGAAATGATATAGACTTTGGCAAACATCATGTATGTATCCTATTTCCCAGATAAACTTCTTGACCTTTCCCAATATATTATGCCAGAGAGAAGTGTTTTTTCTTTTGTGGCCAGTCGCTCTGTTGGCTTAGAATGCACGCTTCAAGGAAGTGGTTGCTATTATCAATGTCATTTCAAAATGTTGTGTGTCGCCGGTACCAAGTGTCATGCGTCGCCGGTATAGTGCCCATTTATAACATATATCTATATATATATATTGTTGGGAAAGGGTGGCGGTGTAAAATTATATCTTGATCATGGCAAGATATGTTGTTGTTGTAATTTTTTTTCCCTCTGTAGCTTGGATGTTTGTCGGGCTATCTCTCTATTCTTTTCTATGTTGGCCCCTTGAGGTTTTTAAATATTTTTTTTTAGTCTATAGTTACATTTTCTTGGGTTTGCGTTCGGAACTGTTCAAGAACAGTAACAATGCAGAAATAGTTCGTAGTGTGGTACATTTGGGGGCGTGGATAATATCTGAAACAAGCTAAATAAAAATTATTTTTTTTTTAAATAAAAGGGGAGGGGGGAGTACTCCGCAATTCCAATTATATCTCAATGATGTAGAAGTTATTTCTTTTATTCTAAATTAAACATAATAATTAATTACCAGTTGATATAAATGTTAGCTTTGTAAAAAAGAAAATAAAACAATAGTGGTAGGGGGGTTATCTTTCCCTTATTGTGGTAGATTAGAAATGTGCTAAGCTTCTTCTCGTGAACATGTCGAGGTGGTGAGCAGGTTCTCGGAAATAATGGGGCAAATGTAGGGGCCTAAAAGGTTTACAATCATTACCGGGTGTTCTTTTTTTTTTTGTTTAGAGAGGGATCAAACGAGGGGAAGTAGAAGTGTAGGCCATTGTTGTTTTGTCATACCCGAGGTCTTGTGTGTGTGTGTAATATCCACAAGAAAAAAAGGTTGTAAACAGCTGCATTTATCTATTATAAGTCGGCCATCTAGCATTGGAGCATTGTGAATGAAGATCCCCGTTTAAGCATAAGAGCATTAATGTCTAAAATGCTAATTATATTTGGAGGCGCCAAAGTTAGTGTTTGTTTGTTTGTTGTTGTTGTTTTGTGTTTGTTTGTTTGTTGTTGTTGTTTTGTGTTTGTTTGTTTGTTGTTGTTGTTTTGTGTTTGTTGGTTTTGTTGTTGTCGTTGTGTTTGTTTTGAAAATATTTCAAGTGCCAGTTGATTCAGGGGGGCCCAAAAATAAGATTCGGGTGTAGGGCGCTTGCACGCCACAATAATGTTTAAAAATAGAACATGTAAACGGCCAAATTCAAATGAGAGGGGGGGTGGAGTATCGTTCAGTTTTGTTCTTTTCACTTGACTGCACATGATAAACTTAGCAACAGAACAATATTTGCGTCCCCTCGACATCGCGTCCGCCAGACGAACCTTGTTTGTGTGTTGTGTAGATTGTATAGTCGGTGTGTGTGTGTGTGTGTGTGCTTGTATAGTCGGCGTTGTTTGTGTGTGCTGACATTCAAGGTCGCTCTGTTAGCGAGGCCGTTGGAGATTATACAAGAAATGCTGCTGTATCTTATCGGGAGACAAGCGAGGCTGCCCATGTGTGTGTGTGCGTGCGTACTAAAAGCAACCAGATGGGTTTTTTTGAAATCATCTCCATTATATTTACCTGTGCTAAGCTAGACCACCAGTTGGGACCCTGGGTCTTGCACACTGGAGTTACTGGTCTCGTGACCACCATAAAATGTCAGTGTTGCTTAGAAGAGATGCAGAGTCCAAGGACACTCGTGCTTGTTCGGTCCCCTCACTATTGTTGACAAATAGTTTGACGTGGAAGCGGCGTTGGTACAGTGGCATCGCAGTTACGGGCGGTCCTCAACATCTGTGGACTGGCTCTTTTGCCGTCATCTTTGATTTTCATCGATATTATTGGGTACACGAAGGTTTGAGGTCGCCGTCGGGTAGATGTCCGGGACTCTCACTTCTTGGTCTCGCCCTTCCTTGTTGGCATTGCCATCCTGTTTCTAGTCTCTCTAGCGTCCAGCAGTTTTAGAACCTTGAAAAAACATGCACCTGTCCTGTTTATTTTAATACAGCACAACAGCTTATGAATATTTAAATCATGCTAATGTCTGAAGGTTTTTAGGTGGTGGTTGTTGTTGGTATCTGATGTTACGGTACATTAAATGAACATTGTTATCCACTAGTTGGGCCCTAGATATATATCGCTCGAGTTGTTCGTGTTTCAACATTCAGAAACGCAACTATTGCGACATTACGATAAAATTAAATCATTCGAATTTTTTTTTTATTGTCATTTAGTTTTGTTTTCATGTATGGAAGATAACTCTAGCTAGCATTCGGGTGTATCAACTCTTCAGCAAATGCTGTATAGTTCGTTCCTCGTGAAAGGATAACCTCTTCTGTCCTCCAAGGGGCTGAGGGGCTTTACACTGCGTCTTTTTGTGCCTCGGCTGGTGAGACCAAAGTGTGGATTAGCTAAATAGTTTATAAGGTATAGGATAACTTCTGTACACTATTTAACACTGGGAGATCACAGTGCTAAACTCTTTTAATTTTCGCAGAAATCAACGTTTATTTTCTAGTTGGCAGCAGTGTTGTTTCAATAAAGCGCTTTTGACATTAATTAGTTAAGTAATTCACCCCAGAATCAATGCCATTTTTTTAAAGTTCCTTCTATGGGCTCTTCATTTCTCCCTATTCTTTTCTTTCTTTTTTTTTTTTATATGACTGTATTTTCTTGTTTGTATAACGTAAGCCGGATTTGATACACAAAATAGAAAACTCAAAGAGGAGATTACTGTGTTTACATTTTCTCACGAAAACCCCCGTACACTACACATGCGCCACTTTGTCCTATAGTTTTATACATTACACTATGCATTGATTTCTTTATTTCTGAAACAAAATTATAACTGCTAAAAGTAATTACAATTAGAACAAGTTATTAATATTATAGTGGTCAAAAGGCTAAGTGCGATTGAACATGGCTTGAACTTGGCTACCTAGAATGGGGGTCGAGGTTCGACACCCGACTCGGGCAGAGTTGTGCTTACTGAGCGCCTAAAGGCAGCACGGAAAACCAACTCCTAGATACCCCCTCCCCTCCACTGGTCCACAAAAGAGATTGGACCAAAGCGCTCTGAGCATGCTATAAGCATGAAAGTAGCGCTATATAAAAATAGCTATAATAATAACCAGCAGGACAGAACGTAGTCATTCTAAATGCGTGTTACCTTGGTTAGAAAGTTGCTAGAGCACAAACTCCATTGCTCTGAGGCTGAGGCTTGTAATGAGTGTTCTCTCTTTCCTTCCAGAGCTCTCCTCCCTCCAGGACGGCCTCCCAATCCAAGCGTGAACAAAAGAGGCGCCCCAAACCAAAGGATGGCACCATTCTTATCTGTGGCGTTTGCGGGGACAGGGCGCTGGGCTACAACTTTGACGCCATCAGCTGTGAGTCGTGTAAGGCTTTCTTCAGGCGTAATGCTCTCAAGGCCAAGGTCAGTATGTTCTTTTGATTTCCTTGTGTGTGTGTGTGTGTGTTCATTTCCATTGTTTCTGTTTGGTTTGTTCATTTTTAGAGATCTATGATGGACCTCCACAGAGGCGCATTCTTAAATGGGGTAGTTCCGGATCTCTTCTCAGTCACGTGGGTGTGTTGTTTACATTAATGACCTCATTGTAATTTAAACATGAAAGTAGTCTAGATCTAGACATCTTTAAGTAATAAAACGTACGTTACAATAATTCACTAATTTTTATGATTATTTAGTAGGTCTACTAGATCTAGGCTAGCACTAAATCTAGATCTACATCTTATCATAAGAAGATATTGCCATGTATAAGACCATAGTCACGTGACTTTTGATAAAGTAGGTCAGAGATTCGGAACTACCTCATTGTCGCCAATAGAAGAGATGGTCGTTTACGACAGTGTGGTTCTGTTCTTGGTCCAACGTTAGCCAGTGTGAATCCTGTGATTGAAATACAATACATTTAAAGACTAATGTCATGTCTAATAGTTAAGAAGCGTGGTCGAGAGGCGCTTGAACCTGGCTTGGCTTGGCTACCTAGAGGGGGGCTCGAGGTTCGACACCCGACTCGGGCAGAATGTGTTTACTGAGCGCCTAAAGGCTGCACGGAAAACCAACTCCTAGATACTGCCCCCCCCCAACTGGTCCACAAATGAGATTGGACCAAAAGCGGCAATGAGCATGCTATAAGCATGAAAGTAGCGCTATATAAAAGCGATAATAATACATATATGTTAGGAAATGAAAGAAAACAAATGTATACACTCCGTGTCTTGGTTCTTTAAACATTCAGTAAATAATGAGTTATATCCCCTGTCTGGCCGATGAATAATGTCTCATCACAAGGAGTTGCCTACCATTACAGGATTAAGGCCCCAGCATAAGGTGAACTAGAACAACCTGTCTCGAAATGTGTGGCTACCAGGTAGTACCTATCTAGGGGGTTTAAGCTCGAATCCTTAACTTGATATGTTTGCTGAGAGCCCAAAGTTTTCACGGAAAGTTCCCCCCAACATGTCTATGATTGGATCATAGGGAACCGAACATGCTGTAGCATTAATTCTAGTTAAACTATAATTAAAACTCCGTAAGCACTACATGGCTAGTCAAATAGTCGTGATTCGGTCAAAAATCCGCAAAACTTGTGTCTTAAACCTTAACACTCTCCTTTTATGCAGAGCTTCTATATGGTCTTTATATTGATGACTTGTTACAATAACTAGAATGTAGAGAGCTGACTTGTTACAATACCTAGAATGTATAGCGCTGGCTTGTTATAATAACTAGAATGTAGAGAGCTGACTTGTTACAATAACTAGAATGTATAGCGCTGGCTTGTTATAATAACTAGAATGTAGAGAGCTGACTTGTTACAATAACTAGAGTGCAGAGAGCTAACTTGTTACAATAACTAGAGTGTAGAGAGCTAACTTGTTGCAATAACTAGAATGTAGAGAGCTAACTTGTTGCAATAACTAGAGTGTAGAGAGCTAACTTGTTGCAATAACTAGAATGTAGAGAGCTAACTTGTTACAATAACTAGAGTGTAGAGAGCTAACTTGTTGCAATAACTAGAATGTAGAGAGCTAACTTGTTACAATAACTAGAGTGTAGAGAGAGCTGACTTCAAAGCAAATCCATTTTTTTTAAATATGTATTTAAAAAATGTGCTTGCTTAAAGTAACAATACTGAACAAAAAAAATGAAATTCAATTTTTAATGATGCGAGTTTACTTCAGCCTTTCGTGTTCAGTGATCGATGAGTCAATGTGAGACAGGTCACGTGTCTCTCCCTTCTCTAGTGGATGGTTACAATAGGATCGCTTCACATACTAAGTTAGAACCGGTTTATTCTAGATCTAGATAACTTTTTTTTTTTCAGAGGGAGAATCGGTACACTGGAAGTAGGGGTTCGGGTAAATTAGATGTAAAAAGATTGAAGAAGTTATAGACGGACAGAGTGATCAGTGAATGTCATTGATTAGTTGTAGGGTTGAACTTTGATGACAATGTGTTTACACTGACACTGTGGAGGCCCAACTACGAATGTTAGTATCCGAATGCTTGTCATTCTCAGCATGTATGTGACGTTGTCATCCGAATAAAAGGTGAACGTTTCTCACTAGATAAGAAAGCACATTTACGTAACATAAATGGTGTCCAGTCCAAGGCATACAATAGCTACTACATGTTAATACTTCCAGAGATTTTTGGTGCTGGTAATAGGGGTAAACAGTGAAGTCCTAGACACACACAATCTGGTGAATCTGTCAATTCTCCTTAGCATAACATTTCTCTGTCTCAGTGTACAATCGCTAGACTACACTGTACACCATCTATAGGCTACACTATACATCACACTAGGCTACACTGGACTATCAACTAGGCTACACTGTACACCATCAATAGGCTACACTGTACACCATCAATAGGCTACACTATACATCACACTAGGCTACACTGGACTTTCAACTAGGCTACACTGTGCACCATTACTAGACTACACTATACACCATCACTGTGCTACACTGTACTATCACTAGATTACACTCTATTATCACTAGACTGTATCATTCTGTCACGCTGATCTATCTTTAAAAAATGAGTGGAACCCATTAGATGATAGGACTACCAACTATGATTTTCCATTTGACATCTCTTTCAATGGACCTCATTCACCAATCGTAAACAAACATTTAGCCACGTGATAATATTGCTAAAACAATGAAAATTACGTATCACGTGACAGCCTTTATGGATTGCGTATTTTGTATAGAAGAGATAGAGAACCCAGTGGCTAAATGTTGTTTGTTTATGATTGGTGAATGAGGTCCAATGTATTTGGTAACCTTTACAGCCTTTCAGCAATTTAGGTAGGGCTGAAACTTTATATCCAAGTCCCAGGAAACTCTTTAGGCATATCCTGAGCTAGCCAGAAAACCAGTGACTTGGCAGAATTTAAGTCATTGGTTAATATGTATGACTAAATGCATGACGCGTAGGACGTAATCATCTTCTTTTTAGAAGTAACGTCTGTATTATGTAAGATAAGATAAGATAAGAAGATCCATTGTCTTTCCTACAGAAGTAACTTACCACTATACTTTAATACCTCAATTTGACACTGAAACATTCTTCTACACTCTAAATACACTGAAACATTGGTCTACATTCTAATACACTAAAGCATTCTTCTACACTCTAAATACACTGAAACATTGTTCTACATTCTAATACACTGAAACATTCTTCTACACTCTAAATACACTGAAACATTGTTCTACATTCTAATACACTGAAACATTGTTCTACATTCTAATACACTGAAACATTCTTCTACACTCTAAATACACTGAAACATTGTTCTACACTCTAAATACACTGAAACATTCTTCTACACTCTAAATACACTGAAACATTCTTCTACACTCTAAATACACTGAAACATTGTTCTACATTCTAATACACTGAAACATTGTTCTACATTCTAATACACTGAAACATTCTTGAAACATTGTTCTACACTCTAAATACACTGAAACATTGTTCTACACTCTAAATACACTGAAACATTGTTCTACATTCTAATACACTGAAACATTCTTCTACACTCTAAATACACTGAAACATTGTTCTACACTCTAAATACACTGAAACATTGTTCTACACTCTAAATACACTGAAACATTGTTCTACATTCTAATACACTGAAACATTCTTCTACACTCTAAATACACTGAAACATTGTTCTACACTCTAAATACACTGAAACATTGTTCTACACTCTAAATACACTGAAACATTGTTCTACATTCTAATACACTGAAACATTCTTCTACACTCTAAATACACTGAAACATTGTTCTACATTCTAATACACTGAAACATTGTTCTACATTCTAATACACTGAACTATAAAATACAAATAGATGTCCATTTTGTTTGTTTATATACATTGATATTTGAACGTCTCTGAAAGTTGTCTGTTTAGTCTTGTTCTGTGGCTGCTGATTTCAAATTTTAATATGTTTGATGTCTGCTCCATTCTCAGCCCTTCACCTGCAGCTTTGAGGGCAACTGTAAGTTGGATGCTCATACTAGAAAGTTCTGCTCTGGATGCAGGCTAAAGAAATGTTTCACCATTGGTATGAAGAAAGAATGGATACTCAGTAAGTCTAGATGTCATGGTTAGGAGAAATGTTTTATGAATCATTGTCTGTCTGAAGATGTTGCACCATAAAGTTAGTTGCATTTTTTAGTAAACATTTAACTTTTTATGTTGTTGGTTTTTTTATGCAATATAAGAAATGTGTATCTATGGCTGAGAAAGTTGTTAGCTTTCAGTGATGTATACAGAAAGTGTTCAGGATCTGTCTTTTGAAAGGTTTACACTCTTACATTTTTGTGGGCACTGTTTTTTTAAGCCTTACATAATGTAAGTTCTAAGCTCTTTACCTTGTAGCATGAGCCTATTTTAATTGTATAGTTGGCAACAGTGATCTTACAATAGTGTGTCCTTGACATTGTTTAGCTTTTGGATTGATTTCAAAATCTTTCCCAATCTTCCAGGTTTTAGTATCTCAATGTTTTTCACTTTTTAAGTTTCATTACATTGCCTCCACATTTTCCCTAATCTCATTCTCTTCTCTTTCTATGTTACTGTATTTTAAAGCTTAATTTTAACCAGATGTTAAACATCAAAAAGAAAAAGTGATCAAAGTGGGGATAACTGTGTTTAAATCTCCAATAAAAAAGAGCAGAAATGAAAAATCTCATGTATCAATATACACATTTTTTTTTTAGGCTTTTCACTGCTGTAAAAACAATATTTAAAAAGATTCAGATTTCAAAACAAAAAGTTTCTTGACAAAAAGTTTAAAATTCAACTTCCAAATATTTTTGATTTAAGAATTTTACAAACTTTTAAAAAATAATGTATCACTATTTCAGATGAAGACCAACTGGTTAAAAGGAGGCAGCGCCAACAGAGTAGAGGTCATGGGTCATCGGGTAATCCTGACATTCAGCCCTGCTCGTCCACCTCTAATGATCTCAATGGGGACGACTCCTCAATGCCGCCATACATTCACCAGAATGGCCCTGTTTCCCACCTAATGCCTGGCAGTAACAACAGCAATGACTTTATGCCTCTGACTCCAGCAAACTACTTTGACACTGCCTCCCCTCCGCAGAAGCGGCAGTACTCACTTTCGTTTGACGGCTCAGGCTCGCCCACCTCAACCACATCTCCCCCCATCCCCTTCTCAACACAGCTACAGCGAAACCCCTTGCAAGGGAGTCTCAAACCGCCAGTCGAGACTTTGGCTAAAGTGCCCAAAGTGGAATACCCACCAGAGGAGGTAGAACCCTTCTGCAGGCAAAAGTCCTTAGACTTTCAGGATCTGGTGGACTCGACCGACGAATTGTCCAACTGCTCTCTCATAAAAGAGGAAATAGTGGACGACAGGGAAGACTACACCATTCCCCTGAACCCAATAATCAACACCAGCCTGCGTGAATTAGAAGCAGTCTACAATGAGATCTTTGAAGCTCCGTACATGCCGGAGCACTTGCCCAAGTTAATGGAGAAACCCAAAACTGCTAATCAGCTGTTCAACATGACAGACATCTTTATACGGCGACTCATTCGCTTTGCCAAGCACATCCCTGAGTTCAAAAGTCTCAAACAGGAGGATCAAATACACCTTTTGAAGGTGACAGTGTGTTGTCATTGTTTTTTTGTCTAGGTTGTTACACTCAATTAGATTTAACAGTAAATAGCTACCATTGGTATAATTGTAACATAATTTTATATAATTATTCTTAAGTTGAAACTCAAAATAACTCAATTGTGTTATAAGATTTAAAGATTGTGCTACTGAAACATGCACTAATTAGTAGTCACTTAAGCGTAGCTGTCTGGTTGAGTGGCAAGTGCTTTGGACTGTAGTCTAATTGTCCTGAGTCATCATTCCCTGACATTCTTCATTTCTGAAAGAAGGTTCAAAACTTGTCAAATAAAACTAGATCTAGATGACAATATAGAAATTCCATGATTTATACTTATTCCCTTTTATTATATTGTTGACAATTTTATCTCTCTGATTGTCCAACATTAAAAGCTAAAACCCCTTCTTGGCTTAGTGGTCCATTTTTCAGATATTGTTCATTCATCATTTTAGCATCACGGCTTCAACAGCCCTCAGGAGTTGCAGCAGCTGGGCTATATGTGTTTGTAGCAGCTATATGTGTTAGTAGTATGTGATTGTTTGTGTCATGAAGTACTTAAGTAGAATATTGTTAGAACACATATTGTAGTGCAGACTTGTTTTCCATGAATAAAAAAATGTTTAGTTTTTAAAACTCACCTTTATGCTTATGCGGTCCTTAGCGATTCACATTTTTAAAGTTGTACTCTCAAAAATTTAAAATAAACTTCTTCTGTTTTGTTTAGCTCTAAATAAATTCTGCTTATTTTCACAGGGTGGTATCATGGAAATTTTCTATCTGCGCTCAGCAATAAGTTTTGATTCCAAGAACAGTGGCTGGAAATTCCGTCTTCAACAGATGTCTGCTCCAACTGAAGCTCCTGCTTCCCAAGAGGCCAAGGTGGATTCTACCATCATAAAAAATGTCAGCGCACCAATGTTCATGCATCATATGGTGTTTGTGCATGAGCTGCAGGAGATCTCCAAGAAGGACAGGATAGTCCTAATGCTGCTTTTTATTATTGAACTCATGTCTCCTAGTCGTGCCAACCTGGTGGACACACGTATGGTCTCCCTCAGTCAGGAGCGCCACTCCATGTGGCTGAAGGCTTACCTCGAGTCCCTCTACCCTGTGTCAGAAGCCAAGGTCACATACAATAAGCTGCTTGTGAAGCTGCAAGACGTCAGGAACCTGGGGAAGGAGAGCTGCGAGATGGCTCAGCAACTAGACATCACAAACTTAGAACCCCTGTTAGTAGAAGTATTTGACCTGAACAGGTGAAACCTCAATACCAGTCTGGTGACATTTGGTTTCAGTTTCTCTGGTTAATTGGCACAAGACAGCTGGTTAAATCAGCCTTGAGGAAGACCATTCACAGGAATTCAAGTGCTGGACTTAGAGGACAAACCCTATTATTTATTCATGTGGAAAGTTTTTTTCTAACTTCATGGAACTGGATTATCATTTCTGGCAGTTTAGTTTTTTTTTATTTTCACTTTCTTTGGGATTTTATCATTTCTGGATTAAATGTCAGCATTTGAAGAAGATGGAAGCTATACAAATATTAAAGAAAGATATATTGTGTTTGGATATAAATTGTTATTTGTAAAGACATTGTTCTTTAAAAAGGTGTTCAACCTCAACTACTTGTGTGTACACTGATCTAAGTAGAATTCATCTTGTATCTACCAAAGATACAAATTATTTGTGCTTGACACAGAAATGGCTCTTAGCAATCCCTTTTGCCCACATGAGAAAATTTTTTCTCTTAACTTCAGATATTGAAGAACTGAAACAAATTTGTATTGCGATGAAAAAGTAAAAAATGCTGCTCAGTAGAACAAATATGAGATTCTCATCATTTTAATTTTGAAAAAGATTAATATGACCTCGGCCCTCAAAAGTTTAAACAGAGGCTCTGTGATGGGCATGGCAATATGACATTTTTAAACTAACACATTATTTGAAATTTCTTATTTGATTGACATTGAAGGAAATGGACTTCACAACACTGACGTGTCCAGCTGAAAATGAAATGGACTTCACAACACTGACCTGTCCAACTGATGTGCACCAATGCATACCCGGTGGTTCTTTAGTATTTTGTTTTTTATTTTAATTCTCATGTATAAATGACCAGTTGTTATCTGTGTCAGAATCAGTGACGAGGCCAATAAGACGCGTTATACTGGCCAGAAACACAGTCAGATCAGGCTGGGTCTATTAAATTCTGTAGATATATGTACGGACTATGGGCCTGTTAACAGACAGTAGGGATTGAGATGTATTAATTTTCTTATAATTTTGTTTTTCATTTCAACCATGTAATGCATGGGCATCTAATATTTGAACATAGTTTACAACCGAGTTGGGGGCTTGAAGCTACATTTGTCTATTAACTTGAAATTTTTAGTTTATGCTTATTATTATTCAACTTTGAGTATAATTTTTTTGTTTTCATGTTTTACATGTTTGGCCTTAGCCTTTCATATTCATGTTGCCTTTGCCAATTAAGACAAATTTAAAATAAAACAAACTAAAAAAAATTTTTTTTAATATTCAGAATTGTGATAAAAACTTGATTTGAACTCTTTAATTTTTTTTAAATATGAGAGTTATCTAAACATTTAAAGCGTAAGCTCTGCTTTTAATAAGTTCATTTAAGTATTTTGAGTCCATAGTATAGTCTTGAGTTCAATATAAATTATTATCTTGACATGAAAAGGTAAAAATAATGGAAAACACATTTATATATGTCAATGTTTCAAAGCAAGTTAAGATAATTCATTCTATGCCCATTGAAACATTTAATTTCTTAGGAATCGAAATTTGAATAAATTCCAAGAAGTGGCATGGTAGAGAAACAAAAACATGAAATTGTACAAAAGGACGTAAAAGAAACAATACATGATATATTTGAAATATACATACATCGTAGAATGATAAAATGTACAGTTTCATAAAGCCAATATTAGATTTACTCTTTGTTATAAGAAGAAAGATTTCATTTGTTATTCTCAAGATAAAAAGTTTTTTGTTTTTTTTATGTGCTACTTTTCACACCTAATTTATTCCATGTAATTAGCATCATCTGTGCCATTAATCAGGGATTTCTTATCAGAACCTTTTGTCGTGATAAGTTGATTGAGAATTCTTTGTGCCATACATCTTGGTTTGCCTTTGTCTGTCCAGGCTGAGACGATGCCAAGTTTATTTTGATTTCTTGTTTTAGCGTTGCTTGATTTCACTGGAGCATACGTTGCAATGACAAGTGACTGGACACCTTGCTTTAATCTAGATACCTCATATTTTGTGAAACCCCCCAGGGCATGTTATCTATTTATATTCTTTTGTGTTTGTTTATTTTCTTCTATTCTTCTGTCGTTCTTACTACAAGAAGAGCCTGAGTATAATCTTGCTTCTTCTGCAAGCCACTTTACAGTCACTTTACAATCACTTACACGGTCCATGGTATCAGTAACATGAAAATAGTTTTTTTTGCTACTCTGAGACGTAAATTGTGTTTCCAGTTTTAACTCTAGTGAAAATAGTAGCCCTTAGTCCACAGTGCATTAGCCTGGCTGCCTGCTACTGTCCTCTCCTCTGTTCCAGGTATGAATGCTGACAGCCTCCATCCCTTGCTGTCCTGCAGGAGGTTTGGGTTGGGACGTCATCTTCATTTCTGAAGGAAGGTCTGAAACTGAAAATTCAAGCAAGTTATCTTTGGTGATACTTTGAGCTCACTGATGGCAGTCAACAAAATGTTGACATAACATTATCTTCTGTTCTAACTTTATCTTCTGTTCTTTCTGTGTTTCACTGGAGCCCATTAGAGGTTTAATATTTCCAGCTTTAGTTCTCAACTGTTTCTGAAAATGATTTTGTGCCAAATTTATTGCTCATGAATCTAGTTGGCATGGTCCAGCAAACCAAGGTTTCCTTTATTTCAAGTCAATGGATGTGTCTTGAAACTTACCTCCACATCATCCTCCATTGCCCCTTGAGGAAGAGCCATGTACTTTTTTTTTAGGTCAAATAGCTTAGACAATTATTTGGTAGATTAATGCCTAATCTAAAGTAATATATTTTGTTTTCTCTGCTATCAAAATGTAGTTTAGAATGAATATATCTGAAAAGAACTTAGAAAGATATAACAATGTTTCATAATAGCAATGAAATAGCTAAGATGTTTTAACTGATAGCATCATAAGAACACAAAATTGAAGGATCCTAAAACCTAGAATAAATCTAGCTCTCTATATTTTTTTAATGCAGGGCTGGTGGAAGGGAGCACAAAACTTGTCAAAATATTTCTTTGAAAAATAATTATGGACCTATTTGATCATAGCTGTATAACTGATTCAGTTAATTTAAAATTAGTAACTGTCTGTATCAGTATCTATTCAAAGATATTGAATAAGTTTGTTAAGTACTGGTATTTCCTTTATTTTTCCAAGAGTCATCAGAATACAAAAGAGAGTGTCTTGTGCCCATCAAATCATTCTATCAGAGAAGTGCTGTGAAATTGAATGGCAGAGATATATCTTTTTTTTTAAATTCTTAATTTGTGTACTAACCACTGCACTAGTTTAACTCCATAGCTGTAAGCCTGATTTTATTTTCTATGTGTGTGATACTTAGTTCTATTGAAACAAAATCACTTTTTTTTTTCTCATTTGTGTAGCAACCTTGGTTTGTGCCCATATTTTGGTGTTGTGATTTAAACCTTATGAGTGACTATAGTAATACTAAACCACATAGAAATGTGTATGACCTCGTCCCATGGAGATATGCTGTGCCATCATTACATTATGTGCCGTCATAAACTGTTTGATCTGCTCTCAGCATGACATTGTATTTACACACTAGTTTTTCAAATGGGTTTCAATATTTTAGTGAGTTGCAGATACATTTTTGTCTTTTTCTGTTGTTTTTGATGTCCCACTGATGACTTTCGGCCAATATGCACCATTCATAGTAGCTGACTGTAGCTTAGAATCATAGAATTAAAGTGCTGTATCGCTCATTCTGTTTAGCACCTATTCTCTACAAACTTTGTTTGCATTATGCTTTAATTATTTTAAAATATTTTTTTTTGATGTGCTGTAAAGAATAAAATTCTAATTTTCAAATGTCAAAACGACAGATACTTTTCTTTTAATTCCTATTATTTTGCTATGTCTATAAGATGATATGCTCTGGAAAAAAAAAAAAAGCTCTGTGTTTGGTGTCAGAGTTGAGCCACAATAAGTTATTCCCCCACTATGTTGTTATAATGTTACTAATGTGATATATATATATATATATATAAATGGAAAAAAATAATGTAGATGCTCAAATGTGACTTTGTTTATAGCTACTCCAGCCGTAGTTAGTCTTCAACCAATGTATGGCTGCACTGAAGAAAATAAAACCTTTTTTAATTTAATCTTTTCATTTGACATTCTGTTCTATTGTTACTTATGCATGAATGATATCTCTCCCAGCTATTTCTTTGCTAATAACTAATGGAAGGAATCAGAACTGCGGACACTATTCAGACGATTACCTCATTGAGTTTGAACTGTTTGTATAGATATATTTCCCTTGTTTGTTTGTGTTTGTATAGAGAGATTTGTTTGCAATATTAATGATGGCAGGGGGGATGCTGTTTTATTTCTCTACCACAGGTCAATGTACATGAATTGTTTTAATGGCCAACCCAATGTTACTACACACTGTGGGAAGTGCATGGCTGTCAATAATGGCACTTTATCATTTTGTTGAATGTTAGTATTTAATTTTTGACAATATGAAGTTGGTAATAATCTAATTCATTAGCAGTTTCTTGCTTTCCTTTTTTTTTTTTTTTTTTTTTTTTTTTTTTTTAAATACAAGAAATCCATGTTGCTGTAACTTTTTCAATGCAGTTTGTTTTAGTGTAATGAACACGTTTGAAACTATCCCTTCCCACACACACACACACACACACACGACTTTCTTCCCCCCCCCCCCCCCACCCCCACCCCATTTGTTATTAGACAGTTTGTGTTTCCGTTGTTTACAAAAAAATAACGAGATCGCTCTCCCCTGAAATACTCGATCATAAATAATTCGGATGAACTGAAATGATGATCATCTTTGATTACATTCAAAACTGTCAGACATGGTGTGTGAATAAGCTTGAACTGTTAAGAGCTGAAAAAGTAAAATTCTAATCAGTTGTCTCCACTTTGACTTTGTAATACAGTCTGAGCCAATTGTTTTTTGTTTTCTTAGATTTGTGTAGCGTGTGTGCAAAAGTTCTATAAGTTTTAATAATAATGTATAAAAAAAATAATAATATGTCTGTAGACAATGAATAAATAAAATTTAACAAGACTCCAAGAAAGCTTCACATAAAGTAGACCCTATTCCAGCTGGTAACATTCAATACTTTTGTGTTTCAGCAACTTTCCCATGTAACCTTTAGCAGAGTTTTTTTGTTTGTTTTTTTTACTTTGTTCCTATTCTGATTCATCTAGCAACATGGAAATAAATAACTTTATTGAAATACAAAATAATGGTGAGCATGTATATATATATATATATAAATGTATGGTAATTTTTTTATTTTTTTTTTACCTTTTGTGTCTTCATTTTAAAACAAGTGATAAAATCTAGAATGAATCTTGTTGAGATGATTCTGACTTGGCTAAATACTGTTTGTTTAATTCACTCTTAATGTTTACTATTTATTTTTGTACAAAACAGAAATTGGTCTTTTTTTTCTTATTTGTTTGTATATATATATCTTAGAGATTGGATGTTTACATAGTTGACTTGATCATGATCATATCTCTCTTGTTATTGCACTGGATGAATTGCTCAAAAAATTGCTTGTTGTTTGTCATTGGACTGAATTCTTTCATTTTTGCCAAATGCCTCTCTATCCCTGTGACGAAATTGTCATTCTTTATTTATTGCTCTGAGTATATCTGGAACATCTCTGTGTTAGTCTTGGAGGTTCATTGATCCACCTTCTTTGTGTTTGGAGGTCCACCACACTTGTTTGACCAACACTCAAGTTTTGAAACAGTTAGAAACATTTTTGCCCAAAGTAGGAAGATGTATGAACATAGTCAAGACACTTTTTTTTTTAGAACTCTATTCCTAGTTTTCTATGCTTTGAAATTGTACATGAGCTTTCCTTAAACTTTTGTATATAACTGAAGTAGCTTTTTATATGTGTCAGTGAACTAAGAGATACACTTGTTCAACCTTGAAAGTGTGTTCCAAGCTGGGTTTTTTTTTTTTTTGATGGTATTAGACATATTTCTTTGGCTTCCCCACTCCATAGATATTTAAGTTTGCTTGATGATGCCAATAAATGAAAAAAAAAACAACTCTCAGCTTGAGTGTAGGCAATTTGTGAAAGTGTTACTCTCTGTAGTCTTTTGAAGTCTGAGTTAATTTTATGCTTGTTGATGAAATGGTTTATATTCACAAATTGTAGACAGGGTTTTTACTGAATTTAATTGAAGGAATTGAATAGAAGAAATGGAGTTCCTGTTCAACACTAAGTTGAGAAAACCAAACATAATACTGCAGTTAAGGAAATGTTTCACTCAAATCACTTTGTTTTATATAATGAACATTTGGTTGACATAGTTGTCTTTCCGATAGGTATTTCTTTAGAACAGCTCAAGCGAGATTGTCTTTCCCAAGTGACTTGAGTTTGTAAGACACTTGTTAGTCACCTAGTTAGCTTAATACATGTCTGTTTATAAAACAATCTGCTTGTTTTTGTATGCTAAGAAATTGAACAATTCACATTAGAACTGTTGAGATTTTCATTTTTTGAGATGATTTTTTTTTGTCTGTTTCGCTGTTGCTTCAATGAAACGCTGAAAGATATATAAAACACTTTGTTACTTTTTGACCACTGTACAGCTGGGTATATTTTTAGGACATTGGAGTGCCTGTCAGCCATGCTATTAAACAAATTTTACTGGCCAGGAAATTGAACTAAATGTGTGTGTGGGAACATCCAGAGTTTGAACACATAATTATCTTCTCTTTTGAAGTAAGCCGTAATTCATTATAAGATTTGCCCACAAGTTTCACTTGCTTGAGTTACCTAAAGGTACCAGACCTCCTTCCTAAAAATATGCCCTTTTCACTGGACATTATAACATTGTTAACCTTGCCGGCTGATTTACTATTATTGTATTCTTACGATGCTGTACTGTTATGAGTGGGGGGGAAGGTGGGGATATACAGCAAGAAGTCTTGATGGTTGTGATGGTTACATGTGAAGGCACCACACAGTATGGCATGGACACTTTTGAAACTAAGTGCAAAAGCTGTAACAATTTTTTGATGAGGAATTAATACTCAACTGTTTGATGATTTTGATTGTTGATATCATAATTTTATTTTTAATTTGCGCTCTAACAAACAAGTGTAGCTGTGTGTTGACCTCAATGTTATGCATATATTTTGTTAATACATATTCATAACTTTGATATAACTGTACTTTGTTTCATTTGCTTACATTTTCTTGTTCTATACACTTATGATATATATCTATATACTGTTAACAACATGGGTCATTTTTATTTGAACATTTCATTAAAGTAGGGGACACAGTCATATAAATTGATAACATTGCATGCATGCAGCTTTCCCAGACCCCAATGGAAAATCAGTAGTTCTCCTAGTTTCTCAAGGGATATACTTTCAAAGATGTTTTAACATGAGCTTGTGTTGAACTAGAGGGACATCACACAATATCAATGTCCGCCCTCCACCTTGCCAGTTTATTGCATTATTTGTTTTTGCTGATTGAACACTAATACTTTGGAGCCACTCCCCCCTGCCCCACTCTCCCAAGTGTTGATGTGATGCCTGAAAACGTTGCAACCAATAATTCATCAGATTTTCATATACATTGTACAATAAATCTCTATTTTGTCAATCTTTTCAAGTGTATATTTCAGAGATGACTTTGTTTTTGTTATACATCATTTTATTTTGGCAGTTCAGTTTCAAGTCTTGTCTTCAAACTTTTTAAGTTGTTTTTTTTTTAAGTTTGTTTTTGTTTGTCTGTGTTTATTTTAGTAGATAAACCTTGTTACATTCCTTGTTCTTGACAATAGATCAGTTAGTTGAATACTATTCTAGAGTTTGTTTTTGGTTTCTTTTTATTTTTTTATGTGTTGACAGTAGGAGAGAGAAAGATATTAACATAAACATGACAAATAAAAAGGGGAAACTAAAAGTGTTTTTCTAGAGAAACTTTCAAAACTGTCGGTGTAATGTTTCACTCAAGGTCATCACAGGATTCTAGTTTTACTGATGTTTGTTTCATCTAAACTCTTGATTGAATACTTGACTGGTGGGGAGAATCTAACAGTATGTGTTTAGGAAAATCTATTTATGATGTAAAATGATATTCTCTTAGAATTTCAAGGGTATGAACTAAACAAAAGAATTTTAAAAAATTGATCTTAAAAAAGAAATACAAAACATTACTTGAGCTTTGACATACTCTACTAGCTTACAATTTAAGCCTAGCTACATAATAAAATATTCATGCTACAGTCGAGAGTTTCTGTCTCAAAAAATTTAACAAAACATTTTGAAAAATATTTCTACATCATTTATTAGGCGAGTCACAAATTCATGAAATTCATGAGCCACATCTACATTCTAAACATTAACAGAAAGTACAATCAAACAATCTACTGCTTTATAATAATCACTTCAATAGATTTTTTTAAAAATAGATTTTCTTTTGAGCAAATACATCTGCATTATATGAACATAAAATTTGTATACGATCAGAAATAAAAACCTGAGAAAAGCAAGATTTCTACCAAAGTCACCAGTTTAAAAGCCAACTAGAATAAAAGCTTAACTCTTTATGACTCTTTAAAATGATGTATGGATCTCTAACTATGAGCCACCCTTGGCTCTAATTATGAGCCACTACATCAAGTATCCATTACTGGGCCACATCTTCACCCTGTATTACTTACTCTTTACTTTTCTGAGCCAATTTTTTCCAAGCGGAAGTTGAAAAGTTCCCAGATGCCTCTTAGACTTAGGTCCTACTGCGCCATTCGGTGCATTGGACGGAAAGCTGTCTCCACTAAGATCTGTCGCTGGCAATGTCTGAGTCACTGGCTTCAGACATTGATGCCTTTATAAATCTAATATCCACAAAATGAGGTCAACTCAGTCTAGAAAAAGAAGTGTAAGACTGTCATGCTGGATTAACATTAAGAGAGTAGAAATGTCTCAACATACAAGTAAAATACAATGGAACATTCATGATTTAAAAATCTATACACTTATGTACAATAGAGTCATTACATAATCACATATAAACATTGGTATTAATGTGCAAGGTATAAGATCGATATATACTAAATTAAAGTGGTTAAAAACAAAATTGACATAAAACATTTCTTGTGTACTATCACAAGTTGTCAATAAATATAACAATAAAAGTGTTTTGTTTCATTTTTAAATCAAAGCTTTTATAATTCCAACAGAAAAAAATATGTTGTTCTAAACCTTTCCCCACCAGATCCATAGTTCCAACACTTATTTAAGCCAAAACTCAAACTTTGGCTAGCTATTTCTTTTGATATCTTATATCAAAATCTCAGTCTAAATCTAAAATAGAATCTGCAATAACAATTTGAACAGACCAGCAGAATACCAAATAAAAAATGTACAATGGATGCTACTAATGCCAAGACGATTCTTTATTTCATAAAGCTGGTAAATTGTTATCAAGAAAGGGTATTGGCTGGCTTGCTTAAAATATGTTCATTTTAATTAGTTCCACGATGTCTTGCTACAAACAAAGTTCGTCTTATTGTATCAGGTGCTGAATCCGCCCTTAATCTGCATTCGTCTTATAAGCACGGATGACATCTTTGATTGGTGCTCGGCACACAGGACAGCTGTGCCCACGATTGACTAGGTCCCTTCCACAAGTGTAGCAGACACACATGTGACCACACTGATACAAAACAGTGTCCGTGTGATGATCGAGACAGATGAGACAATGCGTGTCATTGATTGGGCGACTAAGAACTGGAGGTGACACTGATAAAGATGAAAAAAAAAAAAACTTTTTTTATTTTAAACATTGCTGGAAAACAAACAAACAAAAAGTCAGTTTATGTTATAATATAAATGTATTTAATTTCTCAATGGAATTTTATTTCAGTCATGTAATATAAGTTTTGGAATGGGTTCAAACAGAAGAATATAAAAGGCATGTCTTTTTTTTTTTTTTGTTTTGTTTTTTATTACCTATTTCTAGTGTTTGGTAAGGTAAGGTTGTTATTGATGGAATTGGCTATAAACACTACATTACCTATACTACACTACCTGGGTCCAGGTTCAAATCCTGGTGAAAAATGGGATTTGTGATTTCGGGATCTTTTGGGGGACCTCTGAGTCCTTCCAAGTATAATGGGTACCTGATACTAATTGGGGAAAAGTAAAGGCGGTTGGTCATTATGCTGGCCACATGACACCCTCATTAATAATGTACCACAGAAAAAGATGCCCATTACATCATCTGCCCTATAGATCACAAGGTCTGAGAGGAATTTTACTTCAATTTACTACACCAGCTATAAAATGCTTCCAGTGGCATGCGTCTCTGACAACTGGTCCAACTTCTGGCCTTCATGTGTGACTCAGGCACTGGATGTTTGTAAAATGTTTTACATGTTTCGGAAGTTCCTTCAAAGTTGAAGATAATTACTTCCTAGTCCAAACCTCCCGCAGGACGATGTGGGATGGGAGCGGCAGGGTTTGAACCCTGGACCATCGATAGATCTAAACAACAGTCCAGAGCGCAAACCGCACAACCAGGCAGCCAATGAACATGCAGAATTGTAAACACTCACAGGACAAGTAACTTGCACCTAAGTCAGAAAGCTTTAGGCTCAATAGCCTTGGTAGTTGGAGAAAAGTAGCTAAATCCAAGCTCTTGCTTCTTTGCAGGTCAACACATTTGGAAAGGTTTCTGCAATCAACCCAAAGAAAACAAAAGGGCCAGTGACCCTTGGGCAGCATGTAGCAATGCTGATTCCAAACTGTATCCCTTTTTTTGCCATTCCTCTAGATCCAACAGCAGAGTGGGGGAACTGTAGTCTGAGCAACATCATTCTGATAATAGCTACTGCCCAGGCTTTCATCTTATCCAAGTTCTATGAGATGAGTCATTTTACTACCAAGGCGAACAACAACAAATTATTAATGTAACCAGTATATTTTGAAAATCTTTCAGTATAAAAACAGAGCTCTTGAAAAGGTAACATCAGTCAAGTTAGTAAATGTTTTCAGAGACAAAAGAGTTGTTGATAATAAGATGGTTTTGGCACATGTATAGGTCAGTGAGTCAGACTTCTCTAACTGCTTGGGTTTAATAGTTGTTGTTTGTCTTAACAGTATACAGTGGACTGATGCCTATAATGCAATATATTGGGGCCTATAGATTTCATCAGTTTCCATACATGGTTATGAAAGAGAGCAAGAACTCAATTAAAAAAATGTATCAGTTGTGAACTTCTAGCCTCTGGGACAACCCATCTGCTAGACATTAAAAGAACACTTGTTGGTGACAAATTGTGTGGTCATTGTCTTCTTTGTGTGTAGCCACTGACCCCAGCATCCTTTGTTTTACCTCTGTTCCATAGGGCTTACTTCTATCTAATGTCATTTCTCTCTACAGCTATTTATGGAAGGAATTTTTCAAATACATTTAAAGTCTGTCAGCAAAAAAAATGATGGTACATTGTGAATCAATAGCTATATTTATACACTGCTGTGTATCTACAAGACTAGCATATTTGTAGTCTAAGGGAGATAATTATGACATAAGTTGTCATTATTTTTAATCATTTCCCTGATGTGTAAGCAATGTTTTGGTAAACATTTGGAATGAGGTCATCTTTGTATATTGAATTTCTGAAGGGCCAAACCAGTTTGAAAAACTGATTCATGGTATCATGTAAGACATTGTTTGATTGTCTCCCGTTGCTCTTTTCTCATCATAATTATTATAAATAAATATTTAAAAGTAATTTATTTTTTGAGTTTACAATATATCCATGTACGAAATAAAAGATGGCCAAGTTGTATACAAGTTTTTGTTCAAAACTTTTTATAGATTAGTTTGTCAGATTGATGCACTCCCTGGCCATGGCCACACTTGCGTAGGTAGAAATTTGCCATCACTTGGAGCCCAGGGGGCTTGACATCTTTGGGGGCCCCTGCATTTTGCATAATATTTAATGTAAGAAACACTCATTTGGGGACCCCTCAGATGGGGGCCTGATGGGATTTTCAAATCCTTTCCCTCCCTCCCCCCACCCTAGCTACACCTCTGCATGGCCACATTCTTGCATGAATCTTAGACGAGAAGGATCCTAGCAATGGAGCTAAGGTGCTACAGAAAGATCCAAAGACTGCATCACAGATGAAAAGATTAGAAACATGATTAATACAGCAATTGGACCCCACTATGACCTGCTAACTTCTGTCAAACTATGCAAACTTAAACTCTATGGACATATCATAGGGTCCTCAGGGCTCACAAAGACCTTCCTTTAGGGAGCAGTACCAGGAAAGGAAAAGGCAGACAGAGAAAATAATGGGAAGACAAAAGAAAGGAATAGACAGTAGATGTAGAAATTCTATCCAAGGCACGAGACTGAGAGGAATGGAGAAAGTCAACGGATTTTGTGTGGTGCCCCAGGGGTTCAACATTCTCTAAGCAAATTTCAATCCTTATTGTCCTAAATACCTATAATGCACAAGGCTTTCTATAACTACTATATTGACTTTAGGATCTCAACTTAGCAAAAATAGTTTTAATATAAAAAAGCAACAGTAGAAGACTATACAGAACAGAATATGAACAAAGTGACAGAGCTTCTTGTTGAAGATTTTGTTTGAAAAAAAAAAAAGTATAAGGATCATCCTTCTACAACAGGGGTTCTCAGTCTGTGGGTCGCGACCCCTTTGGGGGTCGCCTAAGACCATCGAAAATATGGATTGTTATTGTCTATTCTTCTATTGCTGTGTAAGGGAGGGGGTCGCGGCAAAGTGAGGAATTGTAAATAGGGGTCGCCGAGCTTAAAAGGTTGAGAACCACTGTTCTACAACATAGCATAAGCATATAGTAGGGAAAAATGGTTTTCTATCAAATAAATTGGGAATAAGATATGGATTTGATTTATGAAACAATTTATTTTCTTATTGCATCACTGACCAGTTTTAGTGGTGTAGATTTAAATAAATTTAAATCTAATTTTGAAATACCTGATAACGAATTCATGGCTCCTGCTACTTCCTGTCTGATGGCTCTCTGAATATCCAGCTGGAGGTCAAAGGTCAACTTCAACATATTTTTCATTTCATTCATTTGTGCCTTCAAACTCTGAAGTTCTCGTCCCAAGTAAGCGTTGGTCTGCAAGAAGGCAAGAAAACTTGAACTCTACGATTCACATTAAAATATCTTGACATTAAACATAATGATTAATCCTAAAAATATAAGCGTAATCTCAGTTAAAATAAATAGGCTCGCTTTACCAGGTGATAAATTGAGTTATGATTATATAGAAAAAGATCATGACTACTCTAGAGTGCAAGTGAATAGGTGAAAATGGAGCAATAGAATCTCCTGTTTTCTAAGGCATTAGTAGAAATAGTTCATGAGTTTTGAGTTGATCATCCACGGTTAAAACCGTGCTTGGCCACCTATCAAGGGGGGCTCAGCTTGAATCCCAACTTGACCTGAACTGTGTTTGGCTGAGCACATAATTTAAGGGCAGCACGGAAATCTTCTCTCGGACCCCCCCTCCCCATCCCCAAAGGTCCACAAACAAGATTGGACCAGAGTATACAGAACATGCTTATAGCATGAAAGATGCTCTATAGGAAAGTTATGTTTTTATTAATTTGTTCTATGTTATCTATATTATCACCTCAGCAAAGTGAAGTGTAAAGGATTAGTTTGAAGGAAATCTGTTTCAAACATCCAGATTATCGTTCACCGATTATTAATAATGATTTACTTTGAAATAAGAATTAGTCATAAATCAGCGTCAATTTTCTTGTATAGACAAAAAGTTTAGAGGCTCATGGTCTGAGGTGGGGGATTCAGGCCTCAAAATGAAATGTCTTTGTAAACATCTAAACATTTCATGCAAGGACTAAAGAAATAAAAAGCCCTGTAATAATAGTTTTGATAGCATGGTCAAGTTGCAAGAATAAATGGCTGTTAAAGAACAATCCCAGCAGGTACAATGCCATCAAGAACAATCCCAGCAGGTACAATGCCATCAAGAACAATCCCAGCAGGTACAATGCCATCAAGAACAATCCCAGCAGGTACAATGCCATCAAGAACAATCCCAGCAGGTACAATGCCATCAAGAACAATCCTAGCAGGTACAATGCCATCAAGAACAATCCCAGCAGGTACAAGGCCATCAAGAACAATCCCAGCAGGTACAAGGCCATCAAGAACAATCCCAGCAGGTACAATGCCATGAAGATCTCAGACTAGTACACAACATGGAGTGGACCAACTTATTCTTTGCAGACTCAGACGGAAGGTGCAAAGAGTCAGCAATGTTTCAGAAGATAAAGAACTCTTTCTCTCCACATATCTATCCAGGCTTGAACAGATTGGAAAGCCACTTGTTCTTGATCAGTTCTTTAACATACAGATACTACTCACAACAGAATTTCAATCCAATGTTTCTTAAAAGAGAAATTGAAGCCTTTGAATTCATAATCAAGAAACTGATGATAAAGAAGAAAAATATTTGGTACTGGAAACTTTAAAATCAGTGCCATTTTTGGTATTTATATTTTAAACTCAATATCAGAGTACTTGTTGAAAGAATCAACCTGTATTACAAGAACTAACACTTTATTTAATCTCCTGTAAGTAAAACTACTTTGTACCATCAAATACCAAAGTAAACGAGCATCTCGACATTCACAAAGTAACCTGAACATAAGGCATAGACTAATCAATGACCCAAGCATAAGGCACTGACTGTGCACTGAAGTGAACATAAGGCACTGACTATGCACTGACTTGAACATAAGATACTGACTGTGCACTGATCTGAACATAACGCACTGACCTGAACATACGGCACTGACTGTGCACTGACACTGGTCACAGAAATAGTCTCCCAGTTGTCTGCCTCTGCAGCTCCCAGGTTTATTCCTAAATGGCTAAAATCATTTCTTGGCACACCAGCATGAGGTAAACGTCGGACAAATTCTTCAACAGCGCGGCCATCAGTTCCTGAAGCCCTGATATGTTCCTGAAATAGTTTTGGCAATCCTATTTATAGTAATCGTACAAATTTCATCAAGAAGACAGAAAGCAAATAGGATTTTTTTAAATTATAAAACATTTTTTAAGGAAACTATTATCATTGACACGACATTTTATTTGTTTAGTAAAAAAATTTTAAGTCAAAAATTTCATTATCACATTTTTGATAACAACTTGTAAAACTAAAAATACAATTCAAAGTTAAAGTTGCAGAAATTTGTTATTTTTTCTTATTTTTATTTCTTTCAAACTGTTTTTTATTTAAAGTAAATTTAATTTAAAAGCTGAGAACTCCATAGATGGTTTGTGCTTTTTCATGTTGTTATTAGAATTCAAAGAATTAAATGTCAGCATAATGACATGATCAGCAGCCTTTGATTTTCTAAAGGCATCGTTACTATTCATGACTTGCCTGACCCAAGACTTCTAGCCTGGCTCTGAACTCTCCATTCAAGGTCGAGGAGACAAGGCGACTGTGAAGAAGTTCACTGATTTCCTCCACGAGTTCATCTCTCTGTCTGATGTTGATTTCATTCCAACCAACTCTAACAAACAAAAGTAGTCATAGTGGTCATAAATATCTTTACAAATCCAAGTGGATGCTGGGATTTTTAATTACCCTCTGAGAGAAAATAAGGTGACGTGTTTAAACTGCCTTAGTCTGTTTTATTGTCATGTTTTGATATAAAATACTAAAAGCACGATTAAAAATCTACTTTTACCATTATCATGGGGCCATTAGACTGAGTGGTTAGAAAGCATGTCGTTTTGTATTGAAAACTAAATGTGCTTGTTGAATTTTATATTTGAAAGAACCATTTTTAAAACCAGATGACTGTATGTGATTTAAATTATCCGCTACCCCACAAAAGAAATAAAAGAAATATACCAGTTTTATCCTACCAATGATGTTGTTGGTAATACTCATTTCATATTTGTTAATTTAAAGTCACTGTTAAAAATGTGATTCAGGTTTGAGTTTTGTTGTCACATAATGAGGGAGTAAGAATAGTACACGATTTGTGTCTAGCACTAATTCCCTTCATATGAGTTAATTCTATATATTTTCAAAGCTAAATTAAGTGCGCCAAGCAAGTAGTAATGAAATCTCTCACAGTTACGGCTGCCCCAAAGGAATGTTCCTAATAAAATATTTTGAACAAAGTGCACTTTTTCTTCCACGTTCTCATTTTTATGTTGGACTGTTCAGATGACTAGATCAGTACATGAGATAAACTGCACAGTGGTTTCCAAATCAGGGAGCTCTCCATATAGTTTTCTTTCTATAGGGGTGTTTTGGGGCCAGTGTCTTGTTCGGGCCTCTTAATAAAGAATGCAGTTTTGAAGGACATGGTCAGCATTCTCTGGTGACACTCCACATGGGCAAATTTCATTGGTTCCAATTTTGAGCTTCCAGAACATATGATGTCTCATTTTGTTGTGTCCAGTTCTGAGTCGAAAGATTAGATGTTGATCTTGTCAGGATAGCTTATAATAGGCGTCGTCTGTGATTTGGATGAGAGCTTGTCAGTTTCTCTTTTATTTTATTCACTATTAGTTTCTTCATTTCTTCTAGAACCAAAGTGCACTGAAATGAACTGTATAAAGCAACATGGGCAGAATAAAAAGACAAGTGACTCTAACCTTTCTGGTGAGACTTCAGGCTGAGGCTCTATTCTGGGGGACTGAGGCTCTATCCTGGGTTGTTGTGGTTCTATTCTAGGTTGCTGAGGCTGCACTCTTGGTCGACTAATTGAGTCTTGATTATTTCTGACACCATGGGGTAGTACACCCAGTGGTCGCGGAGATACAGCCTGGCTGGTCATTTCTTCCACATCTTCAAAATCTAAGTCAGAAATAGGATGAAAATAATATTTTTCATGCATACTCTCACCACCTACTATTAGACCAAGAAGCAAACTATAAAATGTGATATTTTTACTTTTGTATACAGTCTCCATCTAAAACACATCAGACTCTATCAGTATGATTTGTTATCTAATCTATTAAAATACAGAGGTTACTTCAAAAAAGAAGATGATTACGTCCTAGACATGTTCCTGGGTCAATCTAGTCATGCATGTTAATCAATGACTTTAATTCTGCCAAGTCGTTGGACTTCTTACTTGTCTCTAATTTGTTTTCTTTGTTAGACAGAAAATGTAAATATGTGTTAGTAGTTAGCAAAGAAGTTCAAAGATCATCTTCAAAACCTAACAAAGAAAGTCACATGGTGGCCATTTTTTGTGTACAAACTGAACAGTTTTAAATTACAAAAATACATTTTGGCTAATTTTTACTGTTGGCAAGGTGAGTCATCCAAAACCTTTGCACCATTTGGAAAGTCTCAGAAAAAGAGAGTCAAAAAATCAAATGCGCTACCCTACAATATTTTAGCTTTTTCACCAAAGAATTTTCAGCAAAATCATAAAAACTTAAGAAGAAAACCGCCACCTGCTTCATCATAAGTACATCAAGTCCTTGCAAAGTGGGCCACTTCTCTTCACTAATACAAGAAGTTTGTTCCTTTTTCTGTGAGACTGTATCAGCTCTTCAGTACTCGCAAAAAACTTCCTTCAGGGAACAGTACCAGGAAAAAGAAGAAGAGGCAGACAGGACAGGGAGGACAACATAAAGAATGGACGGGACTGCCATTGAAAGAGGTTTTGACTAAGGCAAAAGACAGAGAGGAATGGAGAAAGACGGTCGACAAATCTTGCATGGTGCCCCAACGGTCCAACAGATTAAGGGATAGGTAAAGGTAAAGGTATCAGCGCTACTGTTGTGCATGAAAAAAATCAAGACATCTGTGTGTAGTCACTAAATAATCTTCTCTGTATGTTTTGTCCATTCTCTTTGGTGAAATGTTTTTAACTGGAAAAAAGAGTCCCAGAAGAAATGATAAAAATAATAGAGTGTAAATAAATGAAATAAAAGAAAACTGAACCAACTCAAATCCAAATTACAAGAAAAAGGACGTCTATTATAAGCTCTCTCAACATGACCAACGCATAATTTTTTCAACTCAGAACTGGACACAACAGAATGAGACAACATATGTTCCGAAAGCTAAATGTTGGGACTAGCGAAACCTGCCCTTGTGAAACATCCCCAGAGAATGCTGACCATGTCCTTCAAAGCTGCATACTATAACAAGAGGCCCGAACAAGACTCTGTCATCAAAACCCTCCTATAGAAGAACTGCCTGATATGGAAACCACTATACGGTTCATCAGAGATATAGGATTACTGATCTGAATCCTCCAACATATAAAATGAGAACGAAGAAGGAAAAATAGTGCTTGTAATCCCAAAATTTTTTTAATAAAAAGTAGATAAAGTGTTCTTAAACTTTTTTTTTATTGTAACCAGCGTCATGATAGTTACAATCACCATCACATTCATTTTTCCAAAATGTAAAAATTGTGACCAATGCTAGTTACCTTCCAAGGAGCTAACTGCACTTGAAAAACTGTCCAGAGATTCTGTACTTGCATGTCTGGATAGAGGTTGTCTAACTTGGATCACTTCATGGTTAGATGTTGCTGCAGTATAAAACAATCTATAAATCATTTCTCCTAGCATAAAAGAGTTATTGTTTAATGCAGTTTAAATCTGACAACCTCCAATCAACAGACCAGAAACAAAAGAATTAGCCCTGCATTGAACACCCACCTTTTTAAATATTGCTTTACAAACCTTGGGCAAGAAAAAAAATCATTTTAAACTAGCATAAAACTATCAAGATTGATATTATATCAAGTAACAGATAATTCCTTAAATTATCTCCTAGAAGATGGAGGCAGATCTGCAATAGCTTGGGGTTAGGGCATGGAGACGAAAGACCCAGGAGAGATCTGAATAGAAGGATGTGTTGAAGCAGGCCAGAGCCCTCCAAGGGCTGTAGCGCCACTGGGATGGAAGGATCTCCTGGAAGACAACAGAATTGTAGGTTTTGTGTACGTAAAAATATCTAGTTCAGGTCTTCAAAGCTGTTGTGAAAAAATAAACAATCTGCCCTAATGTTTAGAATCAAATACAATATCTTATTATCGTATGCCACCAAGCATTGCTAGTCTAAGATCAAGTTAAATTAAACAACTGCAAATTTTTATCAAATAAGTAGGCCCACCGAAATAAATTACTTGTTAAAATTTTTTGTAGCAACTGAAAATCTTGAGTTGTCTAAGAATCTGTTTCATTCATAAAAATCGTATATTGTATCACTTGCCTATTATTGGTGGGGATGGAGTTCTGTTTGGTTGGCTCTGAGCTTGTCGTCTATTTAAGGTCGGTGATGCGTTTTGAATGCTGCCTCGAATAATATTTTCAAGCTGTCTTCTAAAAGCAGGAGACTCTAAAATGGATGAAACTGGGCGTCTCTCAATAATCCCCTGAACCTAAAACATGTGGCAATAAGGAAGAATACTTTTCATTTAGATATCATTATAAAGTTTTAAACTATTATATAAAGCTAGATTGAGTCACATTACCAGACATATACTTATAAAAATCTTTGGTAGACTAAGTTTTTAAATTCCAATGTTTATTATCATTTTCAAGAGAAAGTCCAATTTAATCAAATTTTTTATAGAAAGTCATGGGTGGTCAAGAGGCTAAGTACGCTTGAACTTATCTTTGAATGGGGCTTGGGGTTTCGACACCTGACTTGAGCAGAGTTGTGAGATACCCCCCTCCCCCCACTGGTCCACAAATGAGATTGGACCAAAAGTGCTCTGAGCATGCTGTAAGCATGAAAGTAGCGCTATATCAAAGCTCTAATTATTATTATTAAATTATTATAAGTCTCCACAAGGCAAAGTTTAAGTAAGAGAAAAAAAAATGAAAATACCTCTACGACAACAGCTTCAGGTCGGTGAGTTTCAATGTCGTCATGATTTGAAATGTTCGATTTGCCTACGCCCCTATCAGCGGCTGGCTCAAGGTTCTTTTCAAAAAAATGTTGAAGGTTTTCCCGATGATTTTGACCTGTCACAGGGCGTTCCCCGTGTTCAATCCTACGCAGTTCAAACATTAGGTCACTGGAAAAAAAAAAAAAGAACATAAATATTTGTTCTGTAACTTTCTTGACTTATATTTGTAGTAGAATATGCACGTATTTTTTTTTCTGACAGAGTAAAGCAGTGACACTATTTTGTAAGTTACTTATTGAACTACTAGATTCATTGTTATTACTAATGAATCAGAAGTCCACCTTAAACATGTACTAGCTTTTTATTTTTACTGCTTACAACTAAAAAAATATATTTCCCTGTAACAGTCAAGAGTCTTGATTTCTAATTTAGACATTCTTACAGTATGGAGTGGGAATGTGATGTAAATAATGTTTCTTTTGCGTCATATGACACAATTCTTCTCCTACTTTCAACCCATATTTCAACATTCAAATTATTTTTTAACATTATAACTTAAATAAAAAAATTTGCAAAGACCGAGTAAAAAGAACTATCGTTATTTAGAACAGCTTATTTTAACAGACAAGGGCCACCAACCTCTTTTCTCTATATAATCTGTACTAAATAGTCTAAGATGTAATCTTACAAATAACTAATGTATTATCTCTAAAAAAAAAAATACCCAATTAGCAGCTGTTCTGTTTTATTATGTAATCCCTATTTATAACATTTTATGTTTGTTTTTACACCATGTCACTATCTTAATCGACATAAGTCTAAAATAACTAAAATAAAAATAAATAAGGTTTTCAAACCACTCCATCTAAATTTATATTTCAATAATATCAGTGCAAGAAATATATTTGTTTTAAGAACCTTTATTTTGAAGTAACATATAATATTGTGTAATCTATAAGATATAAGAAGATAAGATCTCAAATGCATATAAATATCAATCTAAAGTGGATCTATTTGAAAGATTTAACCAACACATTTTTTCTCTGAGGAACAAAAAAATAATAAAACAGCTTTTACCTTCTCATCCTCTGCAGAAATCTGTCCATTCCATCGCCAGACATATTTGTTGTTTGATGATTTATAAGCCCTTGTCAACAAGAAGTCTAGAAAAAAAAATGATATGAATATAATAAAGCTGTTTTATCTAATTAAACTATTTGGCTATTATACTGGAATTAGATCTCAGCTGTAAGAAATAAATCATATTCCAATCAATGAATGTCACTTTTGTAATAGTGCCTTTTTGTGTTGTCTACATTACAAAATTATAGTCAAAAGATGTCTACATGAACCCTAAGCCAAATTGATCCAAAGCTAAAGCTCAAGCTCTCTGAACTAAAAGAGTAGCATAACATTAATTAAGCAACCAAAAAATTTATTGATTTTTATTGTTACGCCCGGACAGATACTCCTTAAGAATTTTTATGCCCTAGATCAAGTTCCCTCTTCTTGAACACAAGAAGCAAGGGAGGGGGTTCAAACTTATGATTTCAAGTCCCAAGTACATTTTAAACAACAAAGTCATCAGTAACGAATTGTCACAGTTTTGGTGTGGAGATTATTTGATATTATTGGTATGATGTAAAATGGTACACAAAATGAGAGCACTGCTTTCTTCTGTGTCACTTTCTTCTAGTTATAGTTTCATAGTTTCAATGACATTATTGGCATTATTTGTGGAGTATTTTTTTTCCTTGTGGCGACATCATGATTTCATGTGATGTCAGTTGACATCTGTTGGTTTTGGTTACCATTCACCATCTTTAGCTTATTGAAGAAGCTGTACGTGTTTTGGGTCCGGAAAAGTATCTTGATTTATAAGCTAGAGGACAGCCAAAGACTTTAAATATACATTAATATCTCAATTGTAATAGGTAAAAATTAATAATACTCAAATATAAATACATATTACTATGTAATACAAAAGTAATTCATTCTTAACCTTCAATTATAGAATAATAATTATATAAAATATAAATACATATTACTATGTAATGTAAAAGTAATTCATTCTTAAATTTAAGCCCTGACGCTAATAAATTAAAGTAAGTCAGTAGGATTTAATTAACTGAAGGAATGTCTGAAATTATAAGATAAAATAAACTCAAATGTTATTAAAAACAATTTATATTATACTTGTTACAAAGTTTGTACACATTATTTCTCAGAAACCCAATCTGGATCAAGCTGAAATTTGACAAGATTATTTATGTTACCTGACAACACAAGAATCAATAAAAAAAATTTAACCAAATTGGTAATAAATTATTTTGTTTGGTATCTCGAACAAGGGAAAGAAATAGTACTTAACTGAAGTAGTGGTATAAGCTGAATTAGTCCCCTTTATAGATTGTCGTCTATGGCTTATTACAAATTTAAT